>NC_133453.1:121719456-122028831 GCF_048565385.1 Saimiri boliviensis
ATTATATGGGTTACCATGGTTGGCTTTTTGAAAGAAGAAAGAGATATGTGAGCTAGCACATGAGAGCACCTTAGCACAGCCCCCTTGCCATGTCAGAGTCCCCACCAGCAAGAAGACTCTCACCAGATGTAGCCCCTTGAACTTGGACTTCTCAGCCTCCACAATTACAAGAAATAAATGACTTTTCTTTACAAATTACCCACTTCCAGGTATTCTGATAAGCAACAGAAATTGAACTAAGATAACCACATGTTATATGATTTCATATATGTAAAATGTCCAGAACAGGGAAATCTACAGAGACAGAAGTAGGTTCAGTGGTTGCTTAGGGTTCAGAGGGTAGCAATGGGGGGCAGTTAGAGGAATGATACCTAAAGGGTACAGGATTTCTTTTTGAGGTGATCAAAATGCTCCAAAATTGATTATGGTGATAATTGTATATATCTGTTAATTTACTGAAAAACATTAAATTGTACACTTTAAGTAGAGTAATTGTATAGCATATGAATTATACCCCAATAGAGTTGTTGGAAAAAAGTTTGAGCCCATTAAATATTAGGATCTATTTGTTGTAACGGTTCAGCCTACCCTAAATAATATAACCCATAATATCACAATCCAATGATAAGCTTATTTCGATGTACATATTTACAGTTTCTTTTGCATGAATATAACTTTTTTAAATTAATGAACCAGTTAATATTCTGTAACTGTACTTTTAACTTAAATGATTGTAACTACCTATGTTAATAAATATGCTTTTTTTATTTTATTTAATACCCAGCATTAAAATTTTTCTGTTTTATGGTAGTTTAACATGTTAATTTTAACAAACTACTAACCTTTATCATCCTTTTTTATTTTGTCAAAGTAATGTCAATTTTTTAACTTTTATTTTTCTGTTTCTTTTTGTTCTTGTTATGTTTTACATTCTGGAAGACTTCCTCAACTTTCTGTGCCAATTCTTCCATCATATTTTAAATCTCCTATCCTCTATCTTTTTCTCTGAATGGTCCTTTTAATAGTACCCTCTTCTTTTTCTATGTATGTAAAATCCTCTCTTATGTCTCTGAAAATATTAATTATGGTGTTTTGAAGTGTCTGAGCTCTACAATGTCTGTTTTCTCTGGGTTCTTTTTTTCCTGTTTGTCAGTTTTGGCCTCTGTATTTTACAATAGAGGACGCTTCAAATGTATGTTCTTCACTGGGTTTCTGTACATGTTTCAAGTAAGGCATGAGAACGTAACCAGAAGCTGTGGGTGTAGGAGTGTAGTATACTGACTGGTGTGTCTCACCGTACAGTCATGGGGTAGGTGTCTGGTCCCTTTGTTTTGATGCCTCGGATGTCAGTATCTGCAGTTCTTTTGTGTTCACTACACAGTTTCTCGAGGTAAAAGTCCCCCCGCCTCCTGCCTTGCACACATAGGCATGGCTGCCAGTATTCTGACTGCTGAGAAAGGCAAAGGCACTGGTGGTTGCCCTGCTCAGTACAGAGTTTCCCTTGGTCCCTTTTTCACCTCCTTGCCTTGCTCTATCCTTAGCTGTGTGGCTGACCCAGGTCCAGAGTTTCCCCATCTCAGTTTCCCCCCAGGGCTCCATTCTCTCCTCACCCCACTCTACTTAGTTTTCCATCATGATTTCTGCAGTGAAGACCCTCTTGCCCAAGTCCTCAGTGGCTTCCACCCTGCTGAATCCAAGGATGATTTTCTGCCTTCATTCTACTTAGCCTTTCAGAAGAATTCAGCACAGTTTTAGTGTTCTCGTAGTCTAAAAATTCCTTATTGATTCCATGACAGGCAATTTCCTGGCTAAACTTGGAATCAATTTCCCACAAACATTTGTAAATGTGAAACAGTTCATGACACTCTCTGGCTTAAAACACACGAAAGCTTCTCATCACACTTTGAACGTATCCAATTTTCCTTGCTGTGGCCCACAGACTCCATATCAGCTGTCCTCACCTGTCTCTAGCTCATCTCTGACCACCCTCTGTGCGTTCAAAACGTGCCACTGGCCTACCTTCTGTGGCTCAGACATACTCAACTTAGTCCTCTTCAGGGAATCTGCATTTACATTCTTCTCCACTAAGCATCATTTCCTCAGATCTTCCCAAGACTGGCTACTTCTTAGTTATTATTCAATTCTCAGCTCAAACATTAACTCCTCAACCAATCCAATGACATATTCTCCCACCACTACTCCTGTCCCACCTATTATATCAAAATGTTCTATTGCCACCATGACATTTATAATCATGTAATACAATCTTGATTTTTTTTTATTCTGGGTCCCCTACAAGAACGAAAGCCCCACATGGACAGAGTTGCTGTCTGCTTTGCTCCCAAATGTCATCAAATAGTGCCCAATACATAGCAGATCCTTGATAAGTATTTACTGGATGGATAAGTGAAGTGGGTAAGCAGTCATGTGCTCAGTCCTCCATGGGAATCATTGCAATACTACTAAGTGAATGATTCATCTTCAGCTCAGACTACCACCTAGATGGAACTCTTCCCACCAGAATAGATTTAAAATATTCCTCAACCATCATGGTACCCCAAAAGTACTCATCACCTCAGGGAACACAGAACTTCTACCTAGAAAGGCAGAAGACAGACCTCACAGTGCCATTTCTCATCCGTAGAAAAGCAGGCAACTAGTAAGTAATAAAATCTTCAAATGAAAATATTTAAGAAAAATTCAGTATATTAAGACAGAACATCGAGCAAGTGAGCAAGTAAATACTAAGAACTTAGCACAAATAAGTGCAGCATGTGAATAACAAAAAAAAATCAGAAATAGCCTTTCAGAGAGATTATTCTCTTGGCCCCACCAGTTATGGATTCTAGTCACTTCTTTGATGTGAAATAACTAAAAGTTTCCATCAGAATTTGCTCTAAATATTTTATTATTTATGTTACATAATTATGCAGAGTGAGCTGCATTTAGGTATAAATAAAATGATAATGGATTTGTCAATTACCTAAGTCAGCAATTACCTAAGTAAACAAATTCTAACTTAAAGACTGTCTCTCAGTATTGCATGCATATAACATACAAACAGGTGGATACTAACTATGCTTTCTTAAAAATGTGAATACTTTTTGATTCTATAATTCTACTTTAAGGAAGTTAGGAACTAATTAAGAATATGAATTAATTTTTGGCTATAAAGATAGTCGTTACAATGTTATTTACAATAGCAATCTAAATGTCCAACAATAGGAGAGTGGTTACAGTCATTTAAAAAATTATTCTATAAACAAATGTTTATTGGCATAGAATGTGGTCATTAGATTGAAAAAACACGTTACAGAGCAATGCACTCCCATTCTATTTATTATATATACATGTGAACATGTAAATATATGTGTGACTATGTAAATGTGGAAGAGACAGAATAAAAGAGCAAGGAAGGGCATACACGAAACAGATTTTATTAGGTTGGTGCAAAAGTAATTACTGTTTTTGCCATTGAAAGTGATAGCAAAAGCCACAATTACTTTTGTATCAACCTAATAAAAACAGTTTTTCTTAATAAGAAAGATATTTCTTTTACATATTTTTTTCTTTTTCTTTATCCTAATCTAATTTTTCCTATAATAAATAGTTGTCACCATTGTAATATGAGAAAAAAATTGAATTTTTAATCAAAACTATGTTGGTGATCAGAATGGGCGTTTCTTAATTCATTTATTCTGTCTGAAAGTGCCACATATCATACATACATGGACAACAACACAAACCTTTAAGCACAAACTAGACCTATGTACCCAATGGACACTTGAAATTTGTATCTTTTCTTCCCATAGTTGAACTGTCATTTCCCTTTACACCAGCTTAATTCTTTCACCTCTATAAAGCTATTATGCCCTGCTTCTCCCCTTAGCCCTCTTGTTAACTGTCTTATTTATTTATTTATTGACAGTTTTGCTCTTGTTGCCCAGGCTGGAGTGCAATGGCATGATCTCAGCTTACTGCAACCCCGCCTCCTGGGTTCAAGCGATTCTCCTGCCTCAGCCTCCTGAGTAGCTGGAATTACAGGCGCCTACCACCACACCCAGCTAATTTTTTGTATTTTTGTAGAGACAGGGTTTCACTATGTTGGTCAGGCTGGTCTCAAACTCCTGACCTCAGGTGATTCACCCACCTCAGCCTCCCAAAGTGCTGGGATTACAGGCGTCAGCCACCATTCCTGGCCTTGCTAGTCTTTTCATTCTTTTTTGCAGGCTCCTGGTTTTAGTCAATTTGGGCTACTCTAACAATACACCATAGACTGGGCAGATTAAGCAGCAGAAATTTATTTCCCACAGTTCTGGAAGCTGAGAAGTCCAAGACCAAGGTACCAGCTGGTTTGGTTCCTGGTGAGGGCTCTCTTGCTGGCTTGCAGATAGCCACTTTCTTGCTATGTCATCACATTCCTTTTCTCAGTTTATATACATGAAGAGAGAATGAGACTTCTCCCTATTCCTTCTTATGAGGCCACTAATCCCATCAGAAAGGCCCCATCCTCATGGCTTCATCTAACCCTAGTCACCTCCCAAAGCCCCATCTCAAAATACCATCAAACTGGAAGTTAGGGCTTGAACATAGGAATTTGAGGGGAACACAAACCTTCAGTCCATAACACTTCTCTTCTTCTGATTAAATATGAATGTTTCATAGGGCTCTGTCCTGATGTTCTACACATTCTCCATCCTTCAGATACACTGATGGCTTTCACCACATCGTTTTAAAATCTCAAATATGTACTACTATCCCAGGGAGACCCACGCTTCAACTCCAGACCTAAACCTCTCTGGAGTCTCACAAACAGCTCAGGTACACATACCCTTAAGTTTATTCCCTTATCAAATCCTATCTTTTCCTTGTGTTTACCATAGGGTGAATGAATGGCATGACCATGTACCCATTCACCTAAACCAGCAACCTGGGAGACCACCTACACTCTTCCCTTTATGATCCAAAGAATCAAATGGAGAATCATAGGAAGGAAAAGAGAAATTGCTCAGTCCAGAACTTCAAGACCCAGAATTCAGACTTTAGTGTGAGGAGTGTGACCTACCTTGCACAGAACTATCAGGGGTTCTAGGTGCCAATGGAAGGAAGCCCATACAACTCACGGATCTTAGCCTCTCTGGCCTGGTGGACATATCATTTAAGTGATCTCCAACAGCTGCAAAATATGAGAAACCTCTAGAAACAAGAAGAGCAGTAGGAGGCCTTTGTTCTAATCCCACAAATGGCATTTCTTTGCTGATTTGAGGTTTTGTAAGCAAACCAAAGTAAATGCAACCTTGAACAGAGGCGAAGGCCTACTCCTCACCAGATGTGGCTTGCCTCACATCGGTCCTATAGATTTCTCAAATACATCTCAAATTTCCTTTCTCCACTTCCCTTCTTAGCTCATGCTCTAGCCATTTCTCTCTAAGATTAGGGCCCAGCTCCTAGTTTTCTCCCTCACTCAAATCTTTTCTGACTCTCACCTGTCCTCCACACTGCCCCAGGAGCTGCCTTTCTACCATTGAAAATCCCAGGCTGGCTTTCCAGCTCCCCTTGAAATAGGAATTCTCTCCTGCGGGCTCCTGCTGACCTGTCCACACCTCTGCACCTGCATCCTCCACACTGTGGCTGCACCTGCCATTCTCAAGCACTCTGCGCTCTGCTTCTTCCACTCAGTGCAGGTGCCTTCGCTCACCCTGGCTCTCCTTGTGCCCAGCATCCCAACTCCTCTCCTATGAGAACCTCCCTGAGAACACTTCAGAACACCACCCTCTCGAGGTTTCAGAGTTCCTTCCTACTTGCTCCCATCATTCTTCCAGGGTATAGCCTCCAGGATAGCCAGACTTTGCTGTATTTTATAGTAGGTGTTTGTTGACCTCTCTCTCCACCACACGGCAGGTACTTAGAGCACAGTCATAGAGGCTTTTCACCTTTCTTCTGACATGTAATTTGGGGCTTAGACATAAATGTTCAAGGCGTATTTCTGAATAAGTGGATTAAATAAAATAATGAACAAACCAAAGAATGACTGAATGGCACCCATGATAATAGGTATTCACCTCTAGAGTAAAAACCTGCTTCAGTAGTGCTTAGAAATTCTTGTCTTTAGAACATTGAAATGGGACAGTGAGGTTAGCCTTGTGAAGTTATTTGGGTTACGTGGAAATCAGGGAAGTCAGGATAATCCAAAGAGAAAAAGGCATAAGATGCTGGCCTGAAGAGATTTGCAAGTTTCTATTATATTGGTGTGTTTTAAATAGCCGCAAGGAGACACTGCAGCTCAAATCCACCTTTTCTTAGCAAATAAGCTCCAAAAGATGATCCAGAGAAAACAAATTCCATTGAAAGCAACGTTCCATTAATCAGGGGCTCTGAGATGTGACCTGCCCAGGCAGCTACTGGCCTCTTCTGCCATTTTCTATTTCCTCTTTAATCAAATCCCTGGATGCTACAGTTCTCAACTTGCAGAGATTTAAAAGGCACTTTGATTAATGGACTTGATCAGTGTCCGCTCTTGTTTAACCACGGTGCTCTCCTCTGCGTTTCACACCCACATCATACCATCCCCTTTTATTACAGGAACTGAAGAATGTGATGACCTGCCAGACAGCAGAGTAATTTACGAAAAATATATTTTTAAAGGGAGAGTGTATTAAAGCTTGAAAAGAACTCAGAGCCTGTTGCTATTTTAATTTTAAATAGGCTATGCAAATAATTAAATGTCAGGTCATATTGATGCCATCAAATTTAGGAGAGTATAGATGGTATACAACCCCAGAGTCCTAGAGAATATTAAATCAGATCCATCAGGGTACTGCATCATATCCTGCTTTTGACATGAAACAACAGTATCGATTGAGTTAAAAATGAGCCAATTTTCAAAAACCTCTACCTGCTGCAAACGTTTCCATATATACCACAGTTCTTTAAAAAGAGATAAAAAGAAATTGAGATGAATTCATAAATATATTTAAGCACTAAATCCCTCTTTGGTTTTTTTTTTATTTTTCTTAAACCTCTCCTGCCTCACAAAAGCCTATTTCAAATATTGACTTCAAGGAGAAGATGGATAAGAACAGCCAATATTCAGGGCTAAGGTAACGGATGCTGCTCACTCTACTTTAGAATGGCTTAATTTGGATATTTACCTGAATTTCACTCATGGCTTTGTACACCTGAGTCTCAGTCAGCCACACCAAAGCATACTGTGTACTGTGAGCTGTGTCCTGTGTTCTGTGGTGCAGCTCTTTCAGAGTAGCAGGGAAGTTTTTTTAAAATCCTCTTAAAATGACATTGAGAAGCTGGGCACGGTGGCTCAAGCCTGTAATCCCAGCACTTTGGGAGGCTGAGGCGGGTGGATCACGAGGTCAGGAGATCGAGACCATCCTGGTCAACACGGTGAAACCCCGTCTCTACTAAAAATACAAAAAATTAGCTGGGCATGGTGGTGCATGCCTGTAATCCCAGCTACTCAGGAGGCTGAGGCAGGAGAATTGCCTGAACTCAGGAGACGGAGGTTGCGGTGAGCCGAGATCGCGCCATTGCACTCCAGCCTGGGTAGCAAGAGCGAAACTCCATCTCAAAAAAAAAAAAAGATGACATGGAGAAAACACAAATTGTCAGTGAATAAACATTTATTGTGCACCTACTATGTGCTAAGAATTCTGCTACATTGTAGAAGTGTCAGGATGAATAAGACAATGAGGAGAGGAGACAGCAGAAAACGTGCCTTTCTTCTTTTAAGTTGCCTAACTAGTGATTCAGGGAATTCTTCCTTCCAGAGTACCTAATAACTGGTTATCTCACAATGGCTCAGAATCAAACTGAATGTCAAAAGGAAAACAGTCTTGCATCCAAGATTGGCCGGTTGGCCGATAACCACCAGTGACAAAAGTTTAGCATTAACCCTGGTAATTTGTCTCTCCATTGCCCATGGTAGACATCACTAATCAATTACAGCATTTGGCCATCTAATCTGCAATTATTTATTGAGTGATTCCTACATGTCAGCACTCTAATAAGCACAGCAGACCCTACAGTGGATGAGATAAATAAACAAAGTCCCTGCCATCTTGAAGCTTACATTCTTACAGGGAAATGAGGCAATACACAAGAAAGATAATTTTAGATAGTAAGAGGTGACAGGAATACAATTAGGCAAGAAAAGAGGACAGCATGTGCCTGAGGGAAGCGGAGAGAAGAGACACTTTAGCTAGGGTGGTCAAAGTTCTCTCAGTAGAGGTCACATTTGCAGAGAAACCATGAGATCTATTCCACTGGCTCCTCCTCAGGACAGCACTCTGGGCAGCCATTACCAGTCAAATGCTGATCAGACGTTTTTGTGCTATGAATGAGTCCTGAGTAAGGCATACGTGGGGATGGAGAAGAATCCAAGGCAAAACGCATTCAATGTAGCTATGGGATACATATTCAACAAAATCAAACATTGCAAGATTGAAAGAAGACTTGAAATACTTAGATTCTAGTCTTATTTTAACCTTTTAGACTCTCAGTTTCCTCATCAATGAAATAAGAAGGCTGGATTAAATAATCTAAGAAATTCCTTTTAGATCCTATGGTCAATAATTCCAACTAAGAAATAAAGTGGGTTTTTAGACAATTGGAGAGAGAGGGTAGTTTAAGTGGAAAAGTATTTTTGTAAAAGAGGTCATTTGAACAGTCAGAGGAGAAATGAGATGTAGCTATGACTTCCTGGAGGCTTCTGGGTGACCAGCAGCACCACAGTCAACTCCTGGTTTTGCAAACAGCTTCAACTACCACCATCCAAAGCAGTTTTCACCTTGAATTCTGCATGTAAGCCAATTGGTGTGGTCTTCTCAGCCATGTGCACATTCAAAATCTCCAGCATTGCAATCTGACATCTGCTCATCTCAGAACACAAAGACCCACACATTCTTACGGGGAAATGAGGCAATACACAAGAAAGATAATTTTAGATAATAAGAAGTGACAGGACAGGCAAATCATCATGGTGTGAGAGAAAGAAGAAAGGGTTATTAGAGATTCCCAGGAAAGAATCCACCTTTCACCGCTGCCTGCGACAGGAGAGCCACCACTTTCAGAAGTGTCACAGGAGAGAATTACAGGTTTGCACAGTAATGATGGGTCTGGATCAAGACTCAGGTATTTACTTTTTAAATTCTTGATTTTGCTCTACAATAGCATTAAGAACAAGACCCAAGTGCACTAAAATGTCCCCTTTTTATACAGGTAGTAGTTCAAGATTAGGTCCTTAGCCATAACCCAGATACTTATATGTTACTATGATACTGTGAGTTTGAATGCTAAATGATTCAAATTCATTTTGTGGGTCCAAAGTGCTTCATAAATACTTAATCTCTGGAGTGATTTCAACTTAGAATTTCTGACTTTATTTGGATTACTCTTTATCCAAGCCATACCAGGTCCTTGTTCCATTTGTAAATATGTAATCTTCCACAGTGGCCTCTGCACCACTCCCCCTGCTGATGGATGCTGACTTGGGTCTTGCATCCAGGCAGACTGAGAGATGCAAGGTAAGAGAGGAATGGTCTCTTGAGTAACCTACAATCCAAGAATAGCCCTGCTGATCTACTGTATCTCCCATTTTCCATGCTCTGGTGCAAAGATGGAACTATTTTTGTGACCTCTGCCAGATCACAGGGATGGATGTTTTCATGAAAGGATGCTCTCTCCAGAGAAAAGCACGTGATAGCAATCCAGCATTTTGGACCCACCAATTGTTCATCCACCAAATCACAGCCCCACACTTCTGCCAGGAGCAGAGCAGAAGGGTGACCAGGGGATTGCTTTCTCTAGGAACATACAAGAAATGGCAGTACAGGTGTCATTTCTTCTATTTCCCTCCTAAAATAACAATCCTGAAGACACTCACTCAGCATGGCTTTGGCCTACACTTCAGAGAGCCCTAAGGATCAGGTTGGAGTCTACTGCTGTGCTCTGTAACTAACCACATCAGAGAATGTGTGGATAGTTACAGAGCACAGCAGCAAAACTACTTAATCTCTCTGGTCTTCAGTCTTCTCATTTATAAAATGAAGGTTTGGGTCCATCTCTTAGGCATTAACGTCACGGTAGCCTATTTGGTGAACAAGCCTGGTTTGAAATGCTGTCTGGCACTTACAGCTGGTGTTGCCTGGCCTCAATTTTCTTGTCTGTATTATGGAAATAATACCTACTTCAAAGAGTAACTGTAAGAAAGATATTAGTTAAGCACATGGCACAATTGTCCAACTGCAGTAGCTGTCTCACCTTATTTTTATAGGGAGAGTCCTCTTACACTACCATTCAACAGAATTCTCTTTCCCATGGAGGTGCTCACTAAACCTGAGCACCTCCAAATCCAATTCGACAACAAAATTGCAGAGCAGCCCAAACCGTGTTTGAATGAAGAGTTTATCTGGATCATTTCTGTTGAAGATGAATATCCCAGGCTCATCACACCTCCCCACTCATTAAATCTGTGAGAACAACCAGGCAGGCCACACAAAAAGGAGAACGGAAAGGCAGGCCCCCAGGAGAGAGTGTTAAATGTATATGTATCTGTTCTGTTATCTTAGTGGCTTGGGACAACAACGATTTTAGTTTATCTCATGACTTTGTGGGTCAGGAATTCAGGCATAGTTTATCTGGGTGATGATATCAGCTGAGGTCAGTCTGTGGTATTTAGATGTTGAGTGGGCTGGACTGGAAGGCCCAAGACAACTTCACACGTGGTTTGGGGGCTGGGCTCAGCTGGGACTGTCTGCTAGAACATCCACTCATAACTGTGCCAACAGGGCCATCTCAGGGCATCAGACTTCTTACACGGTAAGGTGACACTTCGAGACAGTGTTTCAAGGGACCAAGGAAGGAACTTCAAGACTTCTTCTAATACAGGCTTGGAAGTCATGCAGTGTCACTCTACCACACTGTAGTGAGCAAGTCATCAAGGCTGGTCCAGAGCCAAGGAAGAGAATAAGACTTCAGAGCTCAATGGGACAAGTAACAGAGAATTTGCAGCCATCTTTAATCTACCTCAATACCTGAGCCTCAATTCTGCTCTGTAGAATGGGCTATGGGCAGACCTCTCCCACCTTCGCATCATTTCCAGGGTCACCGCCAATGTCTTTAACATCTAATGAAGAAGCCAAAGGCAAGAGGTCACAGGGAAACAAAAATCTACAAGTAGGACCTAGAGGCTCCTCTGACTCGCCACCATCTCAAAATATCTGCTGTGTTCACCTGCCTTTCATCAGCCTGGAATACAGAAAGCCAAAGACTCTCACAGTGTCTGCTTCACAGAGATCTGTACTGTGGATGGGAGGCCATCTGGAGGCTGGCGCCGCTGGGATGCTCTCTGTCAACTACTGTTTTCCTGAGGGCAAACGTGTTGACGTGTGGTGGGGGGGCAGGGGGGGTGGGGGGTGGGGGGGTGGGGGGTGGGGGGGTGGGGGGGTGTCATTTCCTCAGGAAGGATAGAGAAATTGGGTGTCTGAAAAGGCTGTGTCCTTTTGTAGCTGTTAGCTATAGTGTTAGAAGAACTCAGTCCCTATTAGGTTTCTCAGGGTCCCCAAGCCCTTCCCATTAATTGTGAGCATCCAAGGGCTTGCAACAACAAAGGGTTAATTTTTCATATGCTGCCTTTGCTGTGGGTCATTGTGGCTTTGTTCCACATCATCTTTACTCTAGAACCAGAACTGAGAAAGCAGCTTCCGTCTGGAACAGTGTCTGTTGCCATCACAGAGGGAAAGTTAAACACAGTGATTCTTAATCCTTCTACTCAGAGGCTACACCTGTCAGCTACACTCATGTGTCATTGGTTAAAGCAAGTCAAATGGTCACACTGCATTCAACAGAGCAAGAACGTAGAATCCTCCCACTGCAAGGAGAAGCCCCGCAGAGGAAAGTGACACAATATTTGGTGAACATTTATATGATCCTCCACAGTCTGTGCTCTGGTAACCAAATACACAGTTCCCTACCCTCCTCTCACGGCAGAACAGACTTACCGCTCCCCCAGGGAGACAACCCAAAACTCCCCTCCAGGCACTGTTTGGAGCTGAAAGTCCAGGATGCGTGCCAAGGCAGGAGCCTCTCTAGAGCACGGTTGGACACACCTCCTTTTGATGGAGACAACTAAGAAATAAGAAGGCAAATCACCTGCTCCCACACACAAACCCAGTATGCAACTTGGGACAGGGACACAATAAACACTCTCATTTGGAAACAGAGGCACAGGAGACACAGCAGTCACAGACCCATGTCATTTTAAAGTCCCCCCAGGGTACATCCGAGAAGCCCTTTTCCTAAGGATGGGGACTATTCCTTGACCAGCCCCACTGATCGTTTTCCCTTGGAGAAACTTCCAGACCCATTGCTCTCTCTGGCCCCAGGCTCTGCCCGCTGGGAGGGCCTCTCAATTTCCTACCTGCCTGAGCTGTAGCTGAAAAGGGCCTTAGAGAATGTGCATTCCCTGAGGTACCAAGCAGGCCTTCCGCCTGCTTCCTACCTGTAGATGTCGGGCGTCCAGGCTGTTTTCAGTCTCAGACAAGCACAGTCTCTTACTCCAGCCACTGGCTCCTTCGCCTGTGCAATTCTCTTGCAACGTAAATTGGTTTCTTCTGTGTTTGAATCTAGTCTGTATCCAGAACCAAGAAAGATAATAATAAAACGATTACTTTTGCTCCAGGACCCTCACTTTTAAGTTAGCTTGTTATGCAGCTCTAGATAACCAGAAGAACACTGTTTAAAGAATAGAGGCCGGGCACTGTGGCTCACGTCTGTAATTCCAGCACTTTGGGAGGCCGGGGCAGGCGGATCACAAGGTCAGGAGATCGAGACCATCCTGGCTAACACGGTGAAACCCCGCCTCTACTAAAAATACAAAAAATTAGCCAGGCATGGTGGCTCGTGCCTGTAGTCCTAGCTACTCGGGAGGCTGAGGCAGAAGAATTGCTTGAACCTGGAAGGGAGAGGTTGTGGTGAGCCGAGATCGCACCACTGCATACTCCAGCCTGGGCAACAGACTCAGACTCCATCTCAAAAAAAAAAAAATACAGATACCCAGGCCCACTCAAGGCCGAGTCAATCAGAATCTCTGGCAGAGAAGCCTCCACAGCACTGATTAATTTCTCCAGGTGATTCCACTGTGGTTGAGGGTTGAGAAGCTGCTGATCTTCTATTGGTGATGCCCGTGAAGAAACCCAGAGGCCTAGGCAAAAAGTCATCTTTGGTTTCTCCTTACAAGAAACTACCATTTATTTATTTATTTATTTATTTATTTGAGATGGACTCTCACTGTGTTGCCAGGCTGGTATACAGCAGCACAATCTCAGCTCACTGCAGCCTCCACCTCCCAGATTCAATTGAGCCTGGTGCCTCAGCCTCCCGAGTAGCTGGGATTATTAGTGTGTGCCACCACAACCAGCTAATTTTTGTATTTTTAGGAGAGATGAGGTTTCACCATGTTGGCCAGGATGGTCTTGATCTCCTGACCTCATGATCCACCCGCTTCCACCTCCCAAAGTGCTGGGATTACAGGCGTGAGCCACCACACTCGTCCAGAAACTACTTTTTTTATTGTTTTTCCCACTGAGTTCACTTAGTGTATACAGCCTGCTACAATTCAGTTAGTATATATTACCAACAGTAAATAAAGTTCTGGAAATTACATCATATGAGGAAAGTATAGTTAAAAAAAAATAGGAATGCACATAATCCTGAGAAGAAAAGATAAGGTACAATCTCAGCCTTTGCTTATTTTCACATATTTAAGTAGGCATGGAAAGCTTTTTTCTGCTCACTAGAAAGCAATGGTTAACTACTAGATAGAAATTACAAGGAAAAAGATTATGCTCTATACAAATTTCTTTTTTTTTTTTTTTTTTGCCTTCATCCCCACCCTCACCTCTAATATTTTTAAATAAGATAGAGAAATCACTCTTGCCTAGCAGCAGTTATGGAACTAACTCTCACCATATAGTGATTTGGGCTATTTACAGATGACCTGGCATTCACTCCTTCTGAGCACAGGATAGGACTTCATTTCCCCACCCCTTCCAGGTTAGGAATGGCCTACTGGCTAGCCTTGACCAAAGACGTGCGATTGTAAGTGCTATAGATTACACCACCCAAAAAACTTCAAGCGCCAGTGTGCAAATTCCCACATCCCCTGTCTCTCTTCTGGGATATTGACATGTAGAGGCACCGTTAGCCTGAGTCCTGAGTGAGTCCATGGAACAGAGCCCCCAGCAAGATTGACAGCTCAAATACAGGATACCCAGTTACATCTAAATTTTAGGAAACAAATAATAATTTTTAGCATGCAATATTTGAAACATACCTATACTAAAAAAAATTCACCGATCATCTGAAATTCAAATTTGAATCTCTTGTATTTTTCTTTGCTAAATCTGGCAACCCTATCCTTAAATGATCCACGGTAGTCATGTAACATCAGGAAGAAATAAACCTTGTTATTTTAAGCCACAGAGATTAGGGATTGTTACTGCCAAATAACTTAGCCTATCCTTACTTAACAACTTCCAATCTTTGATGAGAAAATGTTGATGAGGCCTAAGTGTAGCCCCAATATTTCAAAGGAAGAAGGCAGTTTCTGTACATAGTAAAAGAGAAACGTGGGTGCCCTGGGACATAGTTTGAGAAGAAAGGATGGGTGAAAAATTAGTATAACACAGCCTCAGCCATCGGGGAATTTCACCTCTACTTGGAAACTAAAAATTTTTAAAAAGAATGAAAAACATAATGGTAGAGGTAAGTCCCGAGGATAAAGAGGCCATGTGAGTTTGGAGTACACACAGAAGGACTTCATGGGGATTGCCTGGCCGGGAGATAACCAAAGAAGTAGGACTAGGGTTGCAGAGGGCTGAGCATCATGGTTTGTGAGGTTATTTTCCAGAATTTCCAGAGTACACAGGACCAGCTGTCCCAGCAGAGCTGGAGATAAAATGCTAGGTGGTGTGGAAGTTGTAAGAATCAAAATAGGCTGGACGTGGTGGCTCACGCCTGTAATCCCAGCACTTTGGGAGGCTGAGGCGGGAGGATCACAAGGTCAGGAGATAGAGACCACCCTGGCCGACATGGTGAAACTACGTCTCTACTAAAAATAAAAAATTAGCTGGGCATGGTGGTACGCACCTGTAGTTCCAGCTGCTTGGGAGGCTGAGGCAGGAGAATTGCTTAAATCCGGGAGGTGGAGGTTGCAGTGAGCCAAGATCGTGCCACTGCACTCCAGCCTGGCACCTGGCAACAGAGAGAGACTCTGTCTCAAAAAAAAAAAAGAAGAAGAAGAAGAAGAAGAAGAAGAATCAAAATGAAGTTACTAATGTTTTATTCTTAAAAAAAAAAAAAACAAAACTTGACAGGCCAGGCACAGTGGCTCACCCCTGTAATCCCAGCACTTTGGGAGGCCGAGGCAGGCAGATCTCCTGAGGTCAGAAGCTCGAGACCAGGCTGGTTAACATGGTAAAATCCCTCTGAGATCCTACTAGTGCACTCCAGCCTGGGTGACAGAGCAAGACTCTATCTTGGCAGGTGGGGTGGGGGCATGGAAACCTTGACAAATAGAGCTAGGGAAGGCTAAGAAGGAAGTGTTCATACACTTGTATGCCTGATAATAAAAAACTAACACAAAAGACTCTGCAAAACCACAGCCTTGCTCAAAGGCCATCGCAGACTTACACATTTAACAACAACAAAAAAAAAACTTCTGCAAGGACATCCACCCAGCAACTGCCTCTAAACTTGGACTGGCAACCCCTTTGTTATTGATCCTTGTAGCCAAGGATAACCATTTCAAAACAAGTATGAAATCCTCCTCATTTTTTTTAAAAAAAACCTTTCTCTTCCTTTCTTCCTTTGCCTCCTTGAATATGCTCATAGTTTACTATCACACGCATATCCCCATTGCAATGCCCTGCTCCTGAATAAATACCTTTCTTTAGAGAGCCTCTCTCCGTGTGTTACGTAGGTTGCCAGTGGCCAGCTGGACCCAAGTTTACCAGACTTCTCTGAAGCTGAAGGACTGAGAGCATCCACAAAGCCCACGTCAGTGCCTCTGGCAGGCAGTGGTGATGAGACGCAGTAAAAGCACCTTGGTGCGGGGTTGAAGGCGAAGATATTTCAAAGCACAAACCCAGGCACTTTTACTACCTTTTGTTTGAAGCATCAGTGTTACAGTAAAGCTCCTTGGCAGCAAGGGCCTGGCTCTCTTTATCTGCATGTGTTCCCACCCCACATGGATCCCATGCTTAGCCCATGGCAGGTTCAAAACGCATAGAATGTATGGAGGAACAGGGCTTTCTTTGTGTATGTTACGACACCCCTTTAGCCGCGACCGTAACTCCTTTTGGCCACCAGGGGGAAGCATGGTGCCTCAAACTATAAACTGCTCCGGGCTTCAGAATCCCCGTGGAACAGTGAGTGATTCGCAAAAGCCAGTTGGTGCGTGGATGCCAGTCTCTGCCAGCGTGTTCATGGGATCACGGCAAAGGGACCGTGATCCTTTGGAGACTGTCCTTTTCACTTTTGTGAAAGCATCCTTTCTTTTAAAAACGGTGGTAACTACATGCGGTAGAGTTTTTTTTTTGGTTTACTGTTAATAGTCTCATGTAAACAAATAAATACTGGCAACCTTTCTGCGTTCCAGAATGTTTATAGAAAACTACTTTTTAGTCTTGTGAAATCAAAACACAGACACCCATTAGCATGGAATGTGGGGATCAGCTCGGCAGCATAGGGAGGCAGTGATCCCCACCCCAGCTCCCCAGCCTCCTGCCCTGCCACCCACAGCTCCCTCCTTTCAGCTCATTCCTCTCCTGGTCAACAGGTCAGCTCAGGGTCCTGCTTCCAAATTCCTCCTCCTAGTTAAAGCCGGTTCTCAACGAAGAACCTGCCATCCACAGCTTACACCTCAAAGAGAATTTAAGTCACTCTTTTCCTGTCTCAGGAAACCATGCCTTTCCAATCTTATCTCTGATTCCAGCATGCAGGTCTGTGTGGTCGGTTCAAGGAATTTCAGGCATCAGCAGTCAGAGGAAAATACCAGAGTGGAAGGCAGTCCGCAAGGTGTCGAAATCCTGCCACCCAGGGAGCCTGCAGATCCCACCCCCTCTACTAGAGAGTTTGCTGGGGAGCACTTCCAATGCAGGGAACAGGGTCCTCAGCTAGAGTGGCCCCAACTGCTAATTCTTTCTTTATCTTTCTGGATAGTCACTCATCACCCCCATAAGCACTGTGATATTCCCATCCTGCTGACAGGGACCCTTCCATCTCGTAGATCATTGCAGCCCTGGTGAGAGATGTCACCCCAAATCATCGAGGTCCTGCTTCAGTCACAAGTCAAGGGACATTCTCTGTAAGTGCCCTGTGGAATACGGTCGTATTTTTGCAATGATTACACCACACAAATCAGCAGGGCTGCAAGGAGGCTACCTCGCCAGTGTTACAGGTCCCACACAGAAGCACAAGAAGATGCTGCCTTCAAAGAGATCTCACAAATGCTCCGAAACTGCCAGAGTTGAAAAAGGGATGATGACTGGTGGGACTAAAGAAGGCTTCATACACTGGGCCTGGAACAATGGGTAGGTTTCTGATTGGCAAACATGAAAGGTAGAGCCTATCTGTCAAAGATACAGCCTGAACTACGGTTCCAGCTAGGAAGGACAAGGCTGTGTCCAGGACACGTGGCCCAGTGGAGCTTGGCCAAGATATCAGGCTGAGTAGCAGGAAATGGATGGAAACGATAACAGAAGGCAGGAGGGCTTGGCACGCAGGCAGAGGTGGGCCCAAGTCCCACTGCCCCAGTGGACCATGTGCTGGCCTTGGCTGGCTTTCTAAGTCTCCACTCTTTGACCCTCAAATGTGGATAACAGCCTTCACTCGGCGGAGAATTAAATAAGGGAATCGGTATGCAGCTGGTATTCCATTTTAGTCCACAAAATCAAGGGTGAAAAAAATGTAATTTTTACTTTTTTCTGACTCAATTTCTGTTCCAAGCCCCATTGCACCTAAGAGCAGGAAGGTCATTTCTTGCTGTCAGAACTCCTGCTTTAGGAGGTCCTGCAGCCCCCGGCGGTCCTTTCTCTGACACCTCTGTCTCCACCTGCTCCTCAGGTGTGACCCACACTCACCGCTCCTCCATTCTTCTCATTCCTGTCTGTATTAGCTTGCTAGGGCTGCATAGCAAAGAACTGTGCATGGAATGGCTGAACATAGCAGCAGCATATTCTCTCACAGATCTAGAGGCTAGAGGTCCAAAATCAAGGGGCTGCAGGGCTGTGCTCCTTCCAGAGGCTCCAGGGAAGAGGATTCCTGGCCTCATCCAGCTTCTGGCCGTTGCCGGCAATCTTTGGCCTCCTTAGCTTGTGGCAGCAACATGGCAGCCTCCGCCTCCATCTCCACACGGCCTTCTCCCTCTGCACACATGGCTCTGTGTCCACATTTTCCTCTTCTTGTAAGGGTGCTAACTCATTGAACTAGAGCCCACCCTCATCCAGTATGACCTCATCTTAATTTGATCTACAAAGACCCTATTTCCAAATCAGGTCACATTCTGATGTTCCTACCAAGTGGGTATGAATTTGAACAACTGTTCAACCCAGTGCACCAAGAGACACCTTGGAGCCTAAAGATTTCCTCTGTTGTTTCTGTGCCTCTCAAAGGCACTGGAATCTCTCAGTATGACCCTGCTCTGGAATGAGAAAACAGCCCTCTCCCCTCTGATACCTCATATCCTTCCTTTGTTCTACTCAGCAAAGGGGGCTCACTTCCGCACTCCCAGACCCCATGAATCCGTCCTTCCCCAGGCAGCATGGCTGACAGCAGAGAAAGAGACATCCCTGCTCAGAGGCTCCAGCACCCAACCCCTCAGGACCCCTTCGCCACCCCCACCACTACTCTCTTTTCTCTCCCCAACCTAGGAAAGTTGTATTTATTTACTAGATGTTCTCCCACATCTATTGGGTTTTACCTTTCCATAAGGCTTGAACTTCTAAAACTCAAAAGTCAAGAAAAGATCTCTTTCTCCGGAACTTCACCTGTTCTGACATATGCCTCGCTGGCAAAATGAAGCAGGGAGATCTGGTGAGAAAATGCCAAGAATAAAATGATTAATGTGAAGAGAGCATCTACCACCTCAAATCCCCCAGCTCATTGAACCTGCGTGAGGATCCAGCATTGTGCCTGGTATGTACAGCTCAGTGCACCAAGGTGACCAGCCGCCTGGGTCTGCTTTACTGTCAGTGTTAAAGGCAGGAAATTACCTGCCAAACCAGGACAAGGTGGTCACCCATGGTAAACATCAGTTACCCTCCCCAGAACACGGAGGCAAACAATCCAGGGAGACTACAGCTCACGGACTGAACAGCCCCAAGGCCTGAACAAATGAGGAAGTTTCTCCAACAAAGGCTTTCTTTGACAAGGTGACCAGCCATAATTTTTGGAGCATTCCAGGAGTGCTGTGCAGACTCACAGGTATTTGGCAACTAGTGGGATAAGACAAAGGTGCCATTGAGGATGTTTACAGCCAGCCCCTCCCAGGAGATAACCTCAAGGTCTTTCCCTTGCCCTTGTCTTTTCCGTGACTCGTCCACAGCAGCTCCCTCCCTCCACCACATGAAGGACGCTGCACATTCTGTTTCAGTATTCTTGAGAATAAAAACATTGTGGGTCATTCCGTGGAATTGGTTCTCACCCATTTTCTTTCCTTTGACTATAGCCAGGGCAGGCATCTAATTCTATAGCTTGTCCGTGGAGTGGAAAAACAATTTGGATTTTCACAATCTGAAACCTAATTTCTGGTAGGAAGGTACCATCTGGTGGATATTTGTGAAACTGCTCACGTCCTGTGTTTGAAAATGAGCATCTGGGGGCAGCGTGCCTCCCTGAATGTCAATGGGAACGTTGCTCAAGCAGGAGGAGAGCTCCGCACTCAATGTGGATGTTCCCCTTAACTATGTGACACTGCGTATGTGACCATGTCTGAAGCAGTGCCATCACTGTTTGCAGTTTGCTCAGTTTACAATGAATTCAAATCGCTTCTCATTGTCTCTTCCTCTCAAGCGTGCTCCTTGCTCCTCTGTGACAGGCACATTGATCTATGAGAGTTGTCCCTTGAGGAATCTAATCATACCTCAGGCAAACATTTTCTAATTGGTGCACACACCCCTCTGTGGGCATGTTTGCACACTGTCCTGGGCTCTTTGTGGAGGGTCACCCCCTTTGCTCACTGCAGCCCCTTTCTCTGAGACGCTGCACCCTCAACAGGAGGTCACAGGGTGTCTGACAGGTTTGTGGGACTAGCCCCCAAACAGCAGGGTGAGCAGGGTGACTATTCGCTCAAGCTGGGCAGTCAGATTCTCACTCTCTTGAGATCTGGAATCAGTATTCAGAAACCACGAACAAGTATGGCTGCATCTGTGGTGGGGTGGACCCCAGCGCTCAGGGCATGCTGCTTCTGCCATGTGCACAAAGCAGCAGCCCTGCCTGGCCTGCAGAGCAGAGAGAGCTGGAGAGACCCTTTTGCCTCTGCTCTGGGGCAGTGCACATCCCTGAGCTGCATTCTGGCCCTTGGACTTCCTGTGTTATTCTAACAATGAATCCCCCTTGACTACCAAAGCAGGCTCTGCTGGTTACTTATATTTAGTACTATACATTTAGACAGACAGACAGACAGACACACACACACACACACACACACACACACACACACACACATCTGCTGCTGAGGGTCTATCAGCAGATCCTGAAGCCTGCCCCAGAAGGTCTCACAGAAATTAAAAAAAAAAATGCTTCTAATTAAAAAAAAGTCAAGGAATTTCAGGTTCCATGTAACATCTGCAGTCAATGGGAAGATAAACCAACCTGCCCCAAGCCTGTTCGAAGGTTTCAGCAAGGGAGGCCACTAAGCCCCTGCCCCAACTGAAGAGCCGGCTGTCTCCACAGGAAAGATCATCCCCTGTGATGCAAACGGTTTGTGGAGGAAGCACATGGTGGAGGAGGAAGGAGGCACTCCCTCCCCAAAAGAAGGAAGTTGGAGCATTGGTGGGGAGAGATGAGGCAGCCAGAGAGCGTCTCCATGATGCTGCCTGGGCTCCCTGGAAGCAGAGCCTGAGCAGAGTTCCGTGGGCAGGAGGTTTCTTAAGGAGTGTTTGTTCTCAGATCCATAACTGTGAAAGGAAGGGAGATGGGGCAGGAATGGGTAGAGGGAGGAGCTGAGCTGCGAGAGGGCACAGCAGTAATGTTGGCCCACCCCACGGGGAGCTTTGGAGTTTTAATGGCCTGTTGAGCTTGCTCACCATGGGCTAACATGGCCTGGCTTTGTCCTTCTGTGTCAGTCAGTCACTGGATGTGGGCTGCCCCACGAACACAGAGACCTTGGATGAAGAGGATCTCTACAGCCTATAGCCAGGGCCTGCCTGCTGATAGGGTCCTAGCAGTGGGGTGACAAGTCCTTCCCTGTGGGATTCCCTGATCTGTGAACACCAGAGGGGTTCCTCGTGTGAACTTTACTGCCTTGTTAAGGTGTTGTGCTCACTAGGAGATGGCATCATCCTCATTCTGTTCCTTCAGTGAGAAACTGACAGCTTAAATTAAACTATATGCCAAAGGCCAGGGCCTAGATGAGGAATATTATGAAGTCGTCATCCATTTTGTTCCATTTCTACTTTTGCTCCGTTGCCCCTTCCTTTTACATACTATTTTCCCCTCTTTTTTGTTTTCTCCCCTCTCTCCTTTCCCTCCTTCAGTTGTTTTTCTTTTCCCACAGGATAACCAACAGGATGGGCTAATTCATACTATAGAGTAAATGACTGCTAACTAACCATTCCAGTCCAGTGCAATCTTCCCCATTCCTGCTGCCATCCAGATGTGCATCATAACTGGGTTTAGATCATGTCCTACCTGATCTCCCTTCTCCATTTCTTCTCTAGTCCACCTTGACCACTGAAGCCACACCAAGCATCACTAAATGCCACCTTCATCATGTCACTCCCTTGTTCAGGAGAGTACGGTGTCTCCCCAGTCCCTTCCATGCCCGGTTCAAGCAGCACTGGCCCAGGAATCAGAGGCCCAAGGGATCATGTAGCTCAGAGATTAGGAGCATAGGTCCTGGAGCCCAATTGCTGTGTGAGTCTCACTTCCAACAATTACCAGCTCCGTGACTTTGGGCAAAGTATTTATCCTCTTCTGTCTCAGTTTCTCCATCTGTCAAGCAAAAGTAACAAGCAGCAGTGAGGATTTGATTAATCTAGTTAGTACATCTACAGCACGTAGAATAGGTGCTTGATCATCTTAGCTGTTGGTAGTATTATTTGGACTATTAATCACTGAGTATCGAATACCTGAGTGACCCCAACCTTGGACAAATCACTTCACCTTGCCAGGGAGGGGTCTCAGTGTCCTCATGTTTAAATTGAGGGGATTGCCTACATCATCCCTCGGGTCCTGGCCAGCCCCAGGATTCAGTTTCTCTCATTCTTATCGTGTCATTTAAGGATCACCCATTCACACACATTTCCACACTACAGCTATAGTTTTGGGCTCACTCTTGTATAAGCCTTCGTTCCCACTCCTGTTCAGTCTAGCACTGTCCCTGCTCCCTTCAGTGTGTTGTCAGTCTTACTAGATTACAGGACAGAAATGGGTCTCTTTTATCTTTGTGTGCACACAAGGATCTGGGATAGCTTCTTCTACATAGGTTTTTTGGAAGTATTTATTGACCAAATCAATGCGGAGCATGGAGTGCTTTTGGCCACTTTCCAGCTATTCATCTTGCCAGACTCTACCCCTCTGGAACCACTCCTCTAGCAGAAGCCCTGGAAACACTCTGGCTTTTCCAATTGCCAGATTAATTTGCTACCATCTGTCACAAAGTATGAGTTCCTGGAGGCCGAGAGCACATCTTCTCCCAGAGGCTTAGCACAGTGCCCCATCCAACCCCAGACAGAGTTAATTTATACACAAAAAAAGACCAGGGTCATGGTGCAAGAGGGGAATGAAGATGGAAGTTGGAAGGAGACAAACCATTGCAGCCTTCAGTTTCCCACTCGATTTGCATTGACCAAATTTTAGGAATACATTTCTAAATGTTTAGAAAAAGTAGTGTCTTTGCATAAAGGAATATTCCAGAAAGAAGAGAACAACCTAGCTATAATGTTCATTATTTTGTATATTAACACCTGTGGCACCCACCGTAAGTTGTTTGGGGTTAGACCATAATCAGAGAAGAAATCGACAAAAATTCTTAAGATCAACAGGAGTGGGAAAGGGAGGTAAGAAGTGACATTTTTTTCTAGAGGTTATCAGTGATATAATCTGTAATACAGAATAAAAAAGCCACCACAATGTGAATGCATAGGGCAGCTTTGGACCCGTGCCTTCTACCTAGGAGGTCAACAAATACATCCCTACTATGTTTAATAGATGTATATTTGGGCCCGTTACACTGGGCATACAGAGAACACTCACTATAACAGTCCTTTACAGAGTAGCCAAGTTTCTAGCAACTATAGCCCTCTGGCACATACCCAGGACTGTAGAGGTCAGGTAGGAAACACCACAGCATCACTGTTCCCCTGTGCCACCAACAGATGTGCATTCAAGAAGCACAGAACAAACAATTCAAGCCTGAGCAAATCATGTACTTGCAAGCATCATGTTAATTGCAAAGCCAATTCAATCTGCTGGGAGTCCCTTTTGTGCTGCAGATAAAATTCTAAAAACGAGTGCAAACAAGAAGTGATTCTGAATCCAAGGTCTGGTATTTCCCAGTTTCGCCTTGCCAACCTACCCAGCCAATGCTAATCTCCATTGTTAACGCCATGTAGTTTGGTCTCTGATTAATCTGATTGAAGGACATGAGCCCAGTGTCTCTTATTAACACTTGGTCTCTGATTAATCTGATTGAAGGACATGTGCCCAGTGTCTCTTAACGCTTCTTGGGATGGTTCCTAACCTAGGGCTTGCTGCCATTTGCTACAAACACAATACAGTGGTTACAGATTGACTTTTCAGGGGTGAATACAGTGGTTACAGATTGACTTTTGGGGGGTGATTTCTAGCATCTTGCCTGGAGCTGATGGAAAACACCTCCTCTATATGTGCTGCTTCAAAATCCTGCCTCCTGGTCCTTAAAAAGCACATTTTATAAATCTCATATATTCAGAGTAAATATAGCAAAAAAATCTGAGGGGCTGTGGTCATGCTGGAGACAACCAGAGCGAGAACTGCTCCCTCCTCACCCTGAAATGTATCACCTATTCTCTCCTCCATTGCTTTCCAAGAAGAGGAGTGACCCCTCACTCTTTTCCAAAATTAACCCACTTCTCTCTTACTTTCCATCCTGCAATCTTTTACCACTTCTTGGAGCTTGAGTTAAAACCCGTCCCCTCTCACTTCTGCCTCCTTAGCCTCAGCGCACAGGCATGCTCAAGGCTGCCAGGTGAACAAACCCAAGCAACCCATTTCCAACTTTCCCTCCAACCTTCACATAACCATTGAGCTTTTTGTCCTTCTTTAACTGCATATTTCTTGAAAAGTAAAAGCCGTTTCCAATGATTGGAGCTGTCTCATTATTCTCTCTTACTCCAGGGCTCCTTTCAGTACTCCTGAATTCCCATTTCCCATCTAAACTTGACCCCTCAAAGGCCACCAGTGATCTTCCAACTGGGAAATGTAATGACCTTTTATTCAGTCTTTATCTTTGTCAACTCTCTGCAGTCTCTGGCATTTCTGCCAGCTTTTCGATCATGTCCTTTGCTCTCCTGGTTCCCAGGACACTCTGCTCTCTCCCATCCTAATACTGTGGCCACCCCCTTTCCTTCTTTGGCTCCTCTTCTTCCTTGGGCCCACCTTCATGTCATTCCCCGAAGCCCTGTTCTTGGCTTATTTCCCTTCTTCACCTTTCCTTTCTCAAGGTTTCAGCATTCACCTTTTCATGTATTACTCTTCATCACTTTCAGTTCTGAGGATGCTATTGAGCCAGCGATCTCTATTTCCACCTGCCTAGTGGATATTTCCATTATCTTCCATATAAATCAACAGGTACCAAACTGCACTTACCATTTTCCCTCATAAATGTGCCCCTCTTATTTTAGATGTTGTACCAACATCCATCCTCACCTCTACCCCAGTCACCTTAGTCACCTCCCAGGCTAAATAACTCAGCATTGACCTTCCTCCTCTGCCTTTCCCTAGGTTTAATTATGTCCTAAATCCCATCAATGCTGTCACTACACTAGCTTTCTCATAGGCCCCCTCCTCCCTGTTCCCCTACTCCACCCTGAGTCAGGCCTTCACAGTCTCTTCTCTGAATAAGTATGTGGCAGGCCAATTGTCTGAGATACTAACTTGTGTTTTTTGTGCTGCCTTTTCCCGCCTCTATTCCCTGAAGAAATGAGCACTCTGTGCGTCCTTGGCTTCAGGCGAAGGCTTCCTGGCTTGTATTAAAGAAAGCACATTTAGTGCTTTTGAGGACAGAAAGAGGAGAGGGAAAGACTTAAAGGTAAAAGAAGTGGAATACAATTCAGCAACAAAAAAGAAATACTGAACAACAAAATGGTATGAACCATCGATTTCTACAACAATACGGGCAAGTCTCACACATACAGTGTTGGGTAAAAGTAGCAGAAGACACTATAGAGTGTATCCTGAGTGATTCTATTTATATGAATCTCTAGAACAGGCAAATTAGTCTATGAGGATGAAATTCAGAAGAGTAACTGCTTTTGGGTAGAGAGATGGGCTGGAAGAAAGCACAGGAGAATTTCTAGAGTGATAAGAATGTCCTGTATCTTGATTGGGGTGTGCTTACGTGCGTATTCATCAGAACACATCAAACTATAAATAAGGTCTATAAATTTCACTGAATGCAGTTTACAAAGAGGTCAGAGACTGAGGGAGGGTGTAGGGAGCAACCTCTTGAGCCATACTGATGGTGGCACCCCAAAGAGGCAGCATTATTCAAAGGAGATGTGTGGCATCTCTAGGGAGCCTAGAACCTAGAGACCAAGCTCCTGTGCCCTAAGCCACAGGAGGCCTCCCAGCTTCAAACATGTCCATGGCAACCATGATGGGATGGAAATTAGGACTCCTTCCCAGGACTCCTGGACTCCTAGTCATCTTTCCAGACTCGAGAACATGCCTAGGAAAGCAGAAGTACCAAATCATAATTCAGACTGAATTTCCTACAAGCCCAGCAGAACGGAACTTGAACCTCAAATTTTTCTCTCTTCTTATCCACTTCTGAAAAATTAATCTTCCTAATTATAGCTTGGGTGATGTCTTTCTCTGGTTGTTTCAATGATTCCATATTCCTTAGGGAACACAAAAATCTGTATCTTTTAACCTGACATTCAAGGGCTTCTTCTATCTGTCTACCTTTCCAACCTCATTAGCCACCACTCCCCAGTAGGGGAATGAGACGGACATGATATTAAAATGATTAACATCAGACAGAAGAAAATAAGTTTAAATGCTTGTTGTCCTGTTATTAGAAAGCCACACTCTGCAAGGCCATAACTGGTTCCGCATACCACTTGGCCAGTGTTCAGAGAAAGTGAACAAATTTTAATATTTATTTAACCCAAATATAATTTTAAGTATAAACTGCTCAAAATCTATGGTTTATTACAATCATATTTTTCATAATGGCCAAACACAGTAAGCCCCCATATGCGTGTGACTTAGGGAACGTGAGACAAACACAGGTTTGGGATGAGACAGACTGGGGTCTGAATCCCTGTTCTACTCTGTGTGTAGCAGACAATGCTGGTATGTATCCAACAATGAACATGGACATTCCCCGTGTCTTCCAAACAGAGAGAACTGGTTTTGTTCTAGTAGGACACATCCTTTCACTTGTTATCTCACTAAGCCTGTCTTTGAAATCTATTTAACCTAAGATAGGCCGGGCGTGGTGGCTCAAGCCTGTAATCCCAGCACTTTGGGAGGCCGAGGTGGGTGGATCACGAGGTCAAGAGATCGAGACCATCCTGGTCAACAAGGTGAAACCCCGTCTCTACTAAAAATACAAAAAGTTAGCTGGCGTGGTGGCACGTGCCTGTAATCCCAGCTACTCAGGAGGCTGAGGCATGAGAATTGCCTGAACCCAGAAGGCAGAGGTTGCGGTGAGCCAAGATCGCGCCATTGCACTCCAGCCTGGACAACAAGAGCGAAACTCCGTCTCAAAAAAAAATAAATAAAATAAAAAATAAAATTAAAAAAAAACCTAAGATAGACACATGGTGCAGTTCTGACCAGTAAGACATATCTCTTCTGGAAGACTTGAAGGAAAATTTTATTTCTTACAAAGGGCCACCCAGGAAGAAATATCTCTTCTTCACATGGATTTGATTATGTCTGGGCCTGAAACAGCAATCACCGTCTGTCAACAAGGGGAAGACACAACGTAAGGACAGAGCCTCCATGCTGAGAATGACAGAACAGAAAGATGGGAAAATACTGGGCCTCTGATGATGCTGGTGGGTCACTAAATGAATCAGTCCTGGAGCCACCTACCTATAGACTGCTTTGATGTGTGATGACATTCTTATTTCATTAGTGAAAGCATTGGAATTGCATTTTTCTGTTATTTGCATCCAAAAGGGTCTAGCCAACATGCTCTGCAACCTTGGTCAAGTCTTTTATCCTTATGAAGAGTCCATTTTCTCCTCTGTAAATGGAGTTAGAAATGCCAATTCATGAAATGGTGGCAGGATCAAATATAAAATATCTAAAACATTACCTGGCACATAGTCGGCGCTGGATAGTAATTTTATCTTTACTTACTGGCAGCTTTGTTTTCCAGATGTACCCCTTAAAGTACTTTCTCTTATTAATCATTTCTAAACCTGACTTATCTTAAAGAATTTAATTAATTTAAGCTTTCATGGAAAAATGATCAAAACCAGACTTAAGATCATGACTAGGAAGCTTAGTTATTTTTAATTCAACACAGGGCATTCAGGGCTTGCTGATGCATGTAGATTCTTCCTGTCAAATGTGAGAAGAGGAACTTGACACAGGTCTGACAGTCTCTGGCTATGCATCTGGTCCTGAAAACTAGACCCATGCCCCAGAGGACTGGGCAGGCAGGACTTGGCAGAAGGGATAGGAAAAGACCCAGCCAGGAAGAAAACCATGCTGGAGACCTGGAGACATTCTGTTTAGCATCAGGAAACTCCATCAGCAGACACATAAGATAGTGATGTATAAAACAGTGGCTCCCAACTGAGCAACAGACAGCTGCAGAGGGAGAGAGCATTACCACCTCACAAGAATTTTCTTTTCTAGAAGGCTTCTCTCTCCTTCCCATGGTACAAGGGAGGACTTCTGTTTGTTCCCCAACTCCCACCCAGGCTGGGGTACTCCAAGTAAATACTTCTTGGTGTTTGGAAACGTCTGCATTTTACCCACCAGTTGGAGGTCTGGACAGCCTCAGAGTAGAGAACTGAGTAGAAGGGAGCTGTGTGTGCTTCAACTGTGGCTGCCTCTCCTGGGAGGCTCATGGCTGTCAGAGGAACCTGGGATGGCGCCGTTGTCGGCAGGGCCCAATCTTCCACCATTTTGCCTTAATAAATCTAGAGCATTAGGAATCAGATTGGCAGCAACAACTCATCACATAGAGGACAGCAAACTTTCCAACCTCTCCTTAATGGAGCAGGAGTAGGGAAGTGGGGAGAGAAGTCAGACCCTGGGCCTCTTAGCCCCAAGTTGCTGGAGCAGTCCCACCTAAGTTAGCTTGTGGTGAAGGATAGGAGCTCTGAGATGACTGAAGATGGCAATTTTAATAAACTGATTAGAACACGAAAGAGTGGACTACAATGGATTTAACGAAAGAGACTGGAGTTCACTCCATCCTGGTTCCTTCAATGAGTTGGGCAAAGGAGGGGCAATAAAACTGTTCCAGGTCTTTCTTGGCATGTATATTACTGAGGTATCCTCGCTTCATCCAACCAATTAGAGCCTAGAAGGATGTAGGGACAGGGACAAAGGTAAGTCCCTTGTCACTAGCTCAAAATACAATACAGTGGTACTTGTTAGGGACTGAATACCAGAAAACAAAGCTTCAAAACTTCTCATTAAGCAAGCATGAACTGAGGAGACATACTATGTGGTAAGAGAACAGGCTAATTTAGAGTATGAACTTTATCAAATCCTTTTTGGCTACTCAAAAGCCTTTTGTCTATTACTTCCCACTTTTGCAGGCTCTATGAATAGGTGAGGTCACTGTATAGCCAAGTTTCAAGTAAGGAAAAGAGTCATTGCAGGTAGATCAATGACATAGATCCACTTCTAGCCATAGAAAGGGAGAGATTTCTGTTTTCCACTAATCCTCTACCTAAAGGGCATGGTCCACCTTGAAAGCATATCCAGTAAACTGAAACTGCTTTTTCTATGCTGCTATATTCAGATCTATTGATTTCTCCAGTGGAACTACTGAGCTATTTTTAATTTATGGTTTATTTCACTATGCCTTGACTGAAGTAGCGGATGAACCGTAAACATACAAAGCTTTGAAAAACAAATTACATTGGGATGAAGAATTGTCCACTTACTTCTGCACATTTTCAGGTGCAAATGGCATGCTATATTTCCTTAGAGTAAAACCTGACAGCTTATGACCTCTTAGTTCCTATGCATCTATTTCATTTCTAATGACACTACTAACAAGGGGCGGGTACAGGGTTATTTGCGCTTATCACACATTATGACACATCTATTCATTGACATTTAGGTGACTGCAGACAAATGGAGCTATAAAAGGCTTCAATTGAACAGCGCCTCATTGCTTAAGAGTAATTTGTGCTTTATTAGACAGAGGTGAAACTGTGGTGAGAAGGATGTCACTGATAATCTGTTAGGTTTCAAACTTTGGAAAAGTTTCAAGGAAATAGCTAAGATGGGAAACTTCTTTGATTCAATGTGGAAAGTATTTATTAAACATTTACTGTGCGTCCAATGCTGGTTAAGGCAATTTTTAAAATCCAGTGGAACTGGCCGGGCACGGTGAGTGGTTCACGCCTGTAATCCGAGCACTTTAGGAGGCGGAGGTGTGTGGATGCCTTGGGGTCAGGAGTTTGAGAACAGCCTGGCCAACATGCTGAAACCTCATCTCAACTAAAAGCACAAAAATTAGCTGGATGCGGTGGTACATGCCTGTAATTCCAGCTACTAAGGAGACAGGCACGAAAATCACCTGAACCCAGGAGGCAGAGGTTGCAGTAAGCCAAGATCGTGCCACTGCACTCAAGGGTGATAGAGCAAGACTCTGTCTCAAAAAAAAAAAAAAAAAAAAAAAATTATACAGACAAAACCATTAAAAGTGAAAAAATAAGATGAAAGGATATAAGGATATATGTTACATATTATATAAATACACACATATATAATGCTAAATTGATAATTACTGAAATAAAAAATATCAATACAGTCTTCTTGGACTCATATCTGCAATGTCAAATACTGCTAAAAATAGTGACAACAGCCAGGTACAATGGCTCTTGCCTGTAATCCCAGCAACTCAGGTGGCTGAGGCAAGAGGATCATTTGAGCCCAGAAATTCAAGACCAGATTGGGCATCATAGCAAGACCCCAGTCTCAAAAACAAAAAAAGTGACAACAAATATTATGAATACAACTGCCTTAGTAAAGTGTTCCTGAATACTCAGTTAAAATCAGTTTCTATCCTTTTGTACTTTTCACTTGGAACATACTTCTGTCCAGCACAATCAGCCTAAAACCTCTAGGAACAAACCTATGTTTGACAAAGATGATCCATTATCATGAAGAAAACTACACACAGAGGAACCAAGGAAATTAAGATTTAGGGGAAGGGTAAAATTTAAATGAATCTGCATTGACATAGGCTCAGAACAAAGCAGGGCTGTGTTTAAAGGGACCAGGTGTGCAAGTGGACCTAGGATTCTGTATCCATGGAAACTATAGTTAAGACAGATGCGGAATGTGTGTCTAAGAGCTCCTTATCTGAAGTTCTGCATTTCCTTTGAGAATCAAGGCTGTTTCTCTTTGTCAAAGTGAATTATAAAAAAGTGGGGTGTTTCATTCTTACTGATAGAATTTCAACAGTAAAATTTCTGATAGTCTATGATTTTAGAGAACAAAGTCTCTCAGTAAGACCACAAGAGTCACTCACAGGGACTTATGACAAGTAACAGCTGCAGCAGGTCCTTGGGAGAAATACTGTCTTGGCTTTATCTGTGTGTGATGAAGGACAAGGCACTTACACTTTCTCAGTCTAATTTTTACTTACTTACATTACAACACTAAACACAATGGCCTGTATTTTGGCTAGTAATATTCAGGGCTGTCTCCATGCTAGGCTATAAATGCAAAATGCACCATATTCCCACCAAGGTCTAGCACAGTGTCTCTCATATGGGAGATACTTAGAAAAAAATTTTGGACTGAACCTGATTATCAAGAAGCAGCAATATTTCAAGTTCATCAACCTAAGGAGGTTAGGTCAAGCGGCAGGTTAGGGAGCTCTTCCACAATTAGAAGAGCTTTCCACTTGCAAAACTGAAGGCAAGTCACTCCTCCTCAGCTGGAAGAAACATTATTTTAACAGGATTCCAATAGGAATCCATTCAACGAAGTTGCTCCTACAAAGGGAACTTTTCAAAGGAAACAGCTTTACACATAGGATAGCCTTCTGTGTAAATCCTGTTTACATAAACATACTTTCAAACCTGCACCTTTTAGATTTTGCTCTTTTTATGGATGATGACAATGAGCCTTTTCTGTACTATCTTACCCTAGGCAGACATTAACTGCTTAAAAAGGCATCGCCTATCGAGTTTTTATTACTCAATGTATGTTCAATCATCTCGGCTCAAATATGTCAGTATTAAACAATCACACCCGTTACAGAGAACATAATGAAACCATTTGGAGTGGAAAGCTGTTCTTAACCCCGCGGTACCCCTTGAGTAAAGGGCTTTTGTGTCATAGGAACACTTTCCACTTCATCTCATCATGAAATGTTAATACACTGCAAGGAGTTGTTTGTAAATTAGTCTGGTGGATGTAAACCAGAGAACAGATAGTACAAAAAAAAGCTGTTGTTCAGAAGAGTGAAAGACATGAAACTAGAACTTCTCTATGTGTTTTAATAATTCTAGGGCAAACTTAGTGGGATTTAGTGAACATGAAACTTACCATCTGATAAAGCAGTTCAGCTCTGCACCGAAATATAATCAAGTTCATCAATGTTTAGATTACTTAATTAAAACTAGATTAACACATGAAAACCATTCCTAAAGCGAAGTCCTTACCAAGTATCCAACCATGTCCCATTGATCAGCCACATGTGGAAGAACTAGCTCTTACCTCAGAGATGACACATAAGGTACACATTCAAAGGCAGCAGTGATGACAAGTGTCAGGAAAGCCTCTCCCTGTAAGATTGCTTTTACTCAATGTGTGGGGCTCCTTGAGGTCAGGAGTGACATTACACATGCATTACTTAGAGCTACTGCTTAAAGCCAGTTGTGTAAGACATCTTAGAGCAGGAGTCCTACTTGGCACAATATGAGATGCAGAGGGAAAGCTCCCTCATTCCAAAGTAACTCAAGGCTACCTAAAAGACTTTGGCACTGTCAGAACACATATTTACTCCATTTTTCAAAATACTTACAAGACTTCATGAATCTAACTTCAGGCAGTTTTTATCTCAATCTGAAGTGCTATCCCCTAACCTCACAACCTGCGATGAGGATCTTCTTTGTAAGTGTTGGCTTTAAGCTGTCCACTTTTGAGTCCATTTTGCAGGTTTTATAAGAATACTCTAATAAAAGAATTTGGCAGCATATGGAGGAAAGAAAGCTGCTTGCTTTCTTGATAAAATTTAGCTTCAGCTTGTTTGCTAACTACTGAAGCTCAAACGGCCTGCATCCACTTTCTTAAGGAACTTTTACTTCCTTCTACAGTTGCTCCTTTCTAAGTTTATCATGAGACCAAGGAGGCCAGTTGCTTTGGAAAGGATGATCTAACCAAGGATATAAGCGACCTAGGGCACGTAACGCCCAGACCTCAGAACACCATGCATTTTTTCTTTTTAATGTAATTTGATAATTTTGAGCATTTTAAAGTTATTGAGATTTTCTGTGGAAAACAGCCAACTTAAATTATTAGGATACAGAGGTGAGTATACCTCGAGTAAATATACTTCTGGAATATAAAATCAAAATCACAATCTTCTTTCATGCTAAAGCTCACCTTAGGAAAGTCTCTTGGGATCAGGATGCCAACGGTCAGTTCTATGCTAAAATAATAAAGAGCAACTGGTTAAACCAATCCATGCTATCACTTAGGATTCAGATTGAAACATGAAAAACATACCACTTACATAGTTCTAGATCACATGCTGCAATATGGAAATAGTTTCTGAACTTTCTTTTCCTGGGAAGAAACCTTCATTTATAGTATAAATATCGTCAATGGACAAATGTAGGGCCAGTTTATGAGTGCCTCATATCTGCACGATCATTTAAAGCCAGTTATCATGTATGCATAATGTAATATTAAGGGATAAAGATGTCTTATGTTTTAGTCGATTATGCAATTAACTTTGCCTCTTTTCAACTGGAGAAACTCTACAAAGTCTAACCTTAAAAAAAAATGTAGGGAACACTAGCAAGTACTGTAAAAAGAGAATTTTAGGGGCAAAATTTAAAAAAAAAAAATCTTAGAAAAGTTACTCAATCCTTTACCTCTCCTGGCTTTCCTTAATGCAAAAATGTAAATAATCTTATTTGATTTTGAAACTTTAATATTGCTTTGCTGTAGCTTGAATATACTTTTAAAGTTCCAGAATGCAAAAATCATGTGTTTAGTTCACCACTACCCCCAGCACCTTGAAGAGTGCTTAGCATATAGGATGTTCCAAATCAATACTGCTGATAAATCCCACTGCATATTACTGTCACAGCCTAAAGAACACCTTTGGATTTACTGAAGTCATGGGTATATTACTGAAAATGGCATGCTTTAAATTGGAAAATAAAATGCATTATTTCCATAGTCCACATTCAATTTGCTTTTAATAGCAAGCCTTATTGAAATATATTCACCTATAGATAAGGGCAGAAAAGAGAGACATCTAGTGGGTGGACTCAACGAGTAAGCTGAGCAGCCACATCTGCCACTTCTTCCATTGCCTGGCTAAATGTCTGAAAGTCATTTGTCAACTTTGTGAAACAGTTCAAAGGCATGTAGCTACCTCAATTTCAAAGAGTACTAGAATACTAATGACTGAATAATCTTCCACTTGGGGTTTAAGAAGTCATTTCCTTCTCCTTGAGGGGAAAATACATACAACTATTTCATTCATTGTTCTGGTACCCTGAGGAATATTGTCCACAGAATTGTAACCTTCTACTTTATAAAGGTGAAGATAAATAGAAAAAGATAGTACTGTCCAGACCAAATAATACTATTTCTTTTGAGATATACCAGTGGCAGGGGACCCCACATTCAACTCAGATGTTATCTAAAGGTGAGATCACTAGCAGATCTTTGAACTAGAGGTTAAAACATATACACACGTATAAGGGCTGATCCATTTTTTCAATGGACCATTTTCATTTTAAAATGAAAATTTTAAGACAGCTATAAATGATTGTGCAAATCTAACTTTAATTTGCACCAATATGTAACCTGTCTTAAAAAATCAGTATCCCCTTGCCTGTATTTTAAATCTTTTAAATTATGGGATCAAAACAGTGATAAGATCAGGGGTAGCAACTGTCTCCATGTCCTTTTCGATCCAGAAAACTTTATTCAACAAACATTTAAGCATCTGCCACAAGCCAAGCATTGTATTTTATAATATCATCACAAACTTCCCTTTTATTTGTAGCTTGAAAATGCTTTACCAGTCTTTAAAGCCAAGTGAGGTACTTTCTAATTCATAAAAGATCCAGTTTTGTCACTGGCAAGTTAAACCTTCAGTATGAGGGAGATCAGAAACAAGGTACACAAATCTAGCACCAATGTGGAGATACATAGCCCAAATGTGAAAAATCTCAAGTATGCCCGTCGACAAGCTAGATCAGGCAGTCTGAAATACCCATGGTTTTTCTGTATATGGAATGTCATTTTTCTTTTAAGAGCTCATTGCCTATTCATAAAGTCCAATCCAATCTTAACAAGATTGCTGAGTTTTAGGCTCCTGCATTAGGTTCAGCACATTAGCCTGGTAACTATAGTATCAAGCATGACTTGGTCATCTGATACCTCCCTCTAGTAGTCTAGCACAATACTGTTGCTATCAACTTCCCCAATAGAATGGGTCAGAGAAGGTAAGAAAAGTTGCCAAATTTTGGGGGGGAAAAAAAAAATTAATAAACCATATGCTACTCAGTAAAATATCAAAAGGATTATTACCAGTAAGTTCTATTCTGCCACTACTTGCGTGGCCTTTGCAGTCACTTTTCCACATGCTATTTATGTCAATCTTGTGTGATTCCACCCTGAACTGCATCAATTTTTTTAACCAATGTTTGTGTTTGAAGGTGTCAAGATTTCCTTCAATCTTTTCTCCCATTCTTCTCCTAATCACAATATGCTAATCCCTTCCCCAACTGCTGTAACTCAAGTTGCTTCTGCCATATCTAAAATATCTTCCCCACATATTCTCCATCTACTAAAACATTCATCTTTCAAAGGTCTTGGGTAAGAAAAATCAGTCTACTGCAGTACAAATTACCCCAGTAGTGCTTTAGTCATCTCATAAATGTATATATTATTCCAACTAATCATTATAGCATCAAAAACAAGTCTCAGATTTTCTTGTTGCTCAGGAATTTATTTGGGAAAGATCCCATGTATCCCCAATAAGAAAAAGATGTTTGGTTCCAATTCTCATATCAACTTTCTAATATAATTCCAAATAAGTTTAACAATCTAGTGCAATTTTTTTTTTTTTTTTTTTTTTTTTGTTTGGAAATGAAGTCTCACTCTGTCACCCAGGCTGGAGTGCAATAGCACAATCTCAGCTCACTGCAACCTTCGCCTACCAGGATCAAGCAATTCTCTTGCCTCAGAATCCTGAGAAGCTGGGATTACAGGCATGCGCCACCACACCCAGCTAATTTTTATATTTTCAGTAGAGACAGAGTTTCACCATGTTGGTCAGGCTGGCCTCAAACTCCTGACCTCGTGATCTACTCAACTCAGCCTACTAAAATGCTAGGATTACAGGCATGAGCTACTGTGCCTGGCCTAACCTTGAATCTTATTCATCAAAAACAGAGGAAGTTTAGAATTAAGTCATCTCTAAATCAAGTGGTTTAACTTGGGATCTGGACAACAAAAGAGAGTCAGGTCTGATCAATAAAAGCCAGAGGTAGAAATTAGTCATGTCTCTACTGCTGATGTTGAATAATACTACAAGACATTTTAGGACATTTCAATGATCTTAGTACAATGATCTGATTTAGAGCCTATCACTATTTACACTACAGAGATTTCAAAATGACTGAAAACCCAGACAACTATTTAAGACTTACTTCAAAACAGTTATGATCACTTAATCCCCAACTATTTTACACAGAATGTCACTTTTAAGGCAGAAACTATTGGAAGAGGAAAAAATGTGATTAATTTGGTCATATTTGACAAATATGGGTAAAGGAACAAAAGTTGCATACTCATGTAATTCAAAGTTTTAATTTTAACATGAAAAATAATTTTTATTCATTCATTCATTCATTGATCAAACACATCTACTGAACAACTACTATATGCCAAGCAATACGTAAGGCACTGGAAACATGAAATGAATGAAGCAGATCCTACTGTAGAATTACTTTCTTCATCTGTTGTTGAATGTAACATTTAGGTAAAAATTTTAGGAGCAAAGTACTAATTTTTAAACCATAGTCCCACTTTTATAAGCCCCACTTCCACCTTACATAGCTGAATTTCCCCCTCTAAACTACCACTACTGTTTTTATGAAAAGAAATTCTACACTTACTACCTCTCCTATCTTATCTAGGCAAAATATTTGTCCCTCCTCTAAGAGTGCCTTCACTATGAGACTAGCCTCTAAGTCAAGGACAGAATATTTATTCATCTTTATGCACAGTATTTGCACCACAGTAGACAGTCAATAAATGCTTCTGGAATTGGAAGGCCCAAAACCTGATGCAATATATAAGTAATATAAGTGAATGCTGGTGCTTGAATAAAAGTGAAACTTTATTGTCATCTTCATTTTAATGTAATTATAAAAGTCACCAAAACTGATAGAACACTAGAAAAGAAGTAATTGCTAAATCAAAATAGAAAATCATATGCTTTTTTCATTTTTTTCTTTCAGGTTTTTCAATTGCCTTCTTTCCTAAATCATGTATTTCTAACATTGTTCCTTTTTTATTGTTCCTGTGACCACTGGAGCACTAGTAATAAATTCTTAACTCAAATAGGTTATATTTAATTTCAGCACCCAAGTTCCAAATGCATCAGCTATATAGGGTTACAGCATGGAGAATACCTCAGACGACCACAGATTTTAGTTTATTTTTGTTATGATTCTATCAAGACCAAGGCAAATTTTTTAATAGAAAACAAATTATGTGGAAAAGGATAAACATTTATACAGTATTAAAGAGTTATCAACAATGAGTAGAAGAAATTCTTTTTTACTGAAGTCGAAAAGCCATTCCCCGAGCCCTTCAGCAGATCTAAAGATTCTTGCTAAAGGTCAATTCAGGATATAGACCTAATACAAGAGCAAATTATTTACTGTCAAGATTTGCTGTGAAAGTTCCACATAACTTGTCAATAACAACTCTGTCATTGGCCAACTATACATACAGGGTGCTGTTACAATGAAATATATTCTAAAACACAGGATTCCAAACTGAGTAGAACACTTTGCTTCCAGAGTTTGCATAGCTTTTGGATAATTTATACCAGCTAATACAATTAGTACCAATTAACCTGAGTTGGAAATCTGGGTGCTAACAGAGAGACTTCAGAGGGTTATTCAAGGTACTCATGCCTCATTGACTACGAACTACGAAGATAATAAAGAATGAGTCACAGGAATCAAGGTTGAGCTGGTAAGAAAAGGGGGAAATGAATGACTTCACTACTGATAAATTAACCCAGAATGAAGAGGAAGAGGAACAAAAGCATTATTTTCTATGGTACAAATAAGCTTTTATAACACAAATCATCTCCTCAGTAATCTTATAAATATTCTAGTATCAGCCTTAGGGTTATCTGAAACAAGAAGTTTCTATTTCTATATTCTCTAGTGCTTTTCTGTAGAATTTAAGAATAAAGATCCATAATTGGCCTATTATCCCTATATTTCGTATTATTTCTGAAAATATTCCTAGAAATACCTGCAAGAATAGTTATTTTCATTTTTAAGCAGCTGTGAAAACAACCCAAAAACTTGTATTGGGGTTCCCAATAGATAACCACTTTATCTCTTACAGAAAAGAAGATAGGTGAGAAGAAGGTGAAAACTTACAGCATGTGCCATGAATTAATGTCTAATGGTTAAGACATGAAAAATTCCTTACTTTTTAAAAAGCAGGCATCAAGTTAGATAATGATCATTGATTTTATTTGTCCATTACTACTTCCCACTTGATCAAAGCACTGCCTATCAAAAATAAATTAGATAATACCTTTACTAGTACAAATGAATCAATAGAAAAGCTAGGTTTTGCAGTCAGAATCTACTACACTGCTAATATTAAGCTACGCTATATTCTAACAACTCAAAAGAAATTGCAGGATAATCCAGTAAAATGCCTCTACTTTACATGTAAACTGAATTAAGGTCCAGAGAGTTCAAATAACTTGTCCAAAAGAATACAAATATATTTTCCAATTTTTAACAAAAAAACAAAGTTTAAGGAGCTATATCATCAATTATCAGAACCAGAATTAAAAATTCAATCACTGGTGTCAGTTGGTGCTTTTCTAACGTACCATGCTCATGTTGCTTGATATCTAATCAGTGTTACAGACATTAGTTCACCTTGGCCAACCTCTAAATATCTGTAACTGAAGTTGCTTTAAGTTAAAAAAATGGTATACTATCATAGGGAAGACATATAAACAAACAAAAATACTGCTTCCATCCTATTAGAGTTCACTCCTCTAAAAGCAGAGCAAAAGGGATATCAGGAAATACAAAAGAAAGGCTGGAGTTTTGTTTCCCCAAGTAAGTGTAAGCTTAAAGAAAGTTTTTGACCGTCATGTTTTCGTAGCAAATAGTTAAGAACATCTCTATATAAATATGCCTGAGATTGTCATCAACAGCTTTATAAACATGTCTTTCTAGCTTATTCACTTACTACCCAACCATCACTGGTGGAAAAGACATATTTACGACAATGCTAACAATACTTTATTGGGCCAGGAGCATGACATCTTTACTGCTTATCAATATAGTTCTGTATCAAAAGATCTTTAATAAAGCAAAGTACAGAACAGTATATACAGTAAGTTCCTATTTGCGTAAAATAAGGGAGCTACATTTATTTCTACCCACACAGAAAATTACAATACTAGGACATCTAAGACATTCCAAGTAGTCTGTGTAATGATGTAAACATGAGACAGAGTAGGGAAAAAAACTTACTTTTGTTAATCTACTCTTTGGTACTGTTTGAATAGTATTTTTATAAAGTTTGTGAAATACTTTTTCAAGTTAAACAAAAAAAGACCTTTGATACTGATGATGATACTACTATAGGATATACAACTTGTCTCTTACAATCCCGTACTAAAAGAATGAAGATTCACAAAAATGATCATAAGATTTTAAATATTCAGATCCACTCTAAACAAAAACTGAAGTTTACTCCCCAATTCTATCTTTATAGTAAAAACAAAAGCAAAACACTTTAATGCTCGTTCACTTCTGAGTAGAATTATTCTAATCCTAATGTGTTATGTTCATGAATAGTGGAATTCAAGTGTTCACTGATATTGCTAGTAAAAAGACTATAAAACACTTCTCATTTTATCTTTCTATAAATAAACGGTAAATTTTTAAGTTCACAAGAAATTTTCTACCAAACACATTACAGATATTTCAGTAACTCCCAAATCTCAACACAATCAGAAATTGTATCACATACATTAAAAACAAAGAATTACATTACTTAAAAAAAAAAAAAAAAAAACATTAGAAAAGGTAATTCCGTTTTAATTTATTTTCATCACGTTTTCTTCATAATCCAGATATTTTAAAATGCAAGGAAAATTAACTTTCAATGATATGTTCAGGGACTGGCACTAAAAAAAATTTTCAGACTGCAAATGAGTTATACAAATGAAAATATCAAATGGAGATCCAGTTATCAAAATGAAAGCACTCAACATATTAAAAGTTCACAAGTATTCGTATAGAGCACATTAAAAAAGTCAGCTTGCTAACTTGTGATTTTAAAGAACTATTGCAGAAGTTTGAAGAAAATAGATTTATTAGTTAACTTATAAAGAGATTAAAGAGCCTGAAACAAGTATTAAAAAGAAATTTGTGCCTTTATTAGAATGTTGTTAGGCTTTAAATATGCCAATTTTGATAATCAAATTATTGTTGTTGTTTTGTTTTTTATAAGAAATGACACTACAGAACTGCAATACTGGTCCAACACTCTTGTCTTTACTCTTCTTTTAAAGCAAGAAACAGAATGCGAGTAATCAGAAAGCACTAGCAGGCATCAGTTAATCCAAGATACTAGCTCTTAGTTCCAAAAGCACTTGCAAAGAAAACCTTTGGGGGAAAAGGGTGGAAGGGAATGGAAGCACTCCATAATAACTGGAATCCCATGAGTGTGTATGCCAAGTCTCATGAGGCTATTCTTTGAATTTATCCTTTACTTGGTCATGGTTTTTTCCCTCAAATACAATTTTTCTTTGACGGTTTTTCCTCAAAGTATAAAAAGTATGAAATATAAACAAGCTCTTGCATTGCACACTTAGAAGTGTACAATTCAAGCATTATAGAGCTATCTACACACGGATAAATCCCATCAAATCTTGGATAATTCATTAATATACAAAATATCAGGGCACAGAAAGAACTAAAACCCACTTCTTTTTGTTACATATAAGATTCAAATATTCAATCTAAAGAAAAACACAATCACTTTCGCTCTCTTCTACATCTGCATGTTGATACACTTATTAAAATATTCCTGTATAATCATGTTTGGTCTTACTATTTCAAGTCAGGTTTAAAACCTCAAAACCAGCCATCCAGACAAAACAGGTAATCAGAAAGATTATCTCTTCCCCACCTCCCTACCCTAGTAACTATGAAGTCAATTTTACGACATGACTCCAAACACTGGATTGTGACGACAAATGCTAGGTCCAATTTCTTCATAATCCTTTTTGGTGTGGCATACTTGGTAGAACTCCGGCTGAAAACAAAAATATATATTTTTATAAAGATCAAAAATCTGCCACCTTGAAAGTATATTGAAATATACTTTAAGAGTGATGCTTTAAAACAGATGTTAAGTCTAAAATATTTATTAGTCCATTTATGGCATGAAAGCTTAGAAATTCCAGCAACCATGACTTAAAGCCAGCTATAAATCTTTATCAGAACTCCAAAAGAGCAATTAATTCCTGTCCCCCTAACCTCTCACACACCTGCTGAGAGGATTCTGAAATTCAAAAGAATAGAAGGTTCTCAAATGTCCGGTCTGTTCTGTTGGGACTTTCCCACACTTTCATTGCACCAGCAATGAAAAGCAGCAGCATTCACCTAAGGTACAGATAAACTACTCCTAGTCATGCTATGGCTATTTTTCATCTAGTTCCAAAAAATGTCTAGATCATTTGCCTTCCTCACTCAAGGTCTGGAAAAGACAGACTGTTCCATGTTGTGTTACCTCATTTCTCAGGAGAAAGTCACAAACTCAACTAGGTTATATGGCCCAATTGAAGATGACTAAAATTTAGGAAGGAAATAACTTTCACCTCCTATTTTAGAAACAGTTTTAAACCCAAAGTTGTATAGTTACACAAGAATTCAGATGAAATCTCTTCATTTTAATATTCCATGCACTACGAGGACAAAGTACCAATACTTCTTACGCTAATGGTATTAGAAGGCCTTTTAAGGGGGCTTTAAAGACATTTTAATTTGGGGACACGGTCCTTAGAACAACTCCCTTAACTCACTGTAGAATAGCATATTTCCTATACAGTGAAACTTTTACCTTAATGTTTTAAAATACTTAAACAGAACAAACAAGGACCTTCAAATGACAAATTACCAATTTCATTGGATCTTTCCCTACAGATAAACTTTAAAACATAGGATAAAATGGTCACTTTAAAATGTCTAGCAAGCTAAAAAAATATATATAAACCTTAAATTCAAATGAATTCCAATTAAATTTATTTTCATTTTTAAAATACTATAAACATATGTATAAAAAGTTTCTAATTATTTTTAGATAAAATTTAAAGGAATTTGCTTTGTTCTGCTCTAAGTACTGACAGATTCTTCTATCTTAAAAAAATATATACATATAAATTCAAACATAAGCCGCAGCCAGGTATGGTGGCTCACACCTATAAACTCAGCACTTCGGGAGGCTGAGGTGGAAGGATCACTTGAGCCCAGGAGACCAGCCTGGGCAACACAGTGAGATAATAATAAAGGCTGGGCACAGTGGCTCAAACTTGTAATCCCAACACTTGGGGAGGCTGAGGTGGGCAGATCACCCAAGGTCAGGAGTTCAAGAGCAGCCTGGACAACATGGTGAAACCCACTCTCTTCTAAAAATACAAAATTAGCCGGGTCTGGTGGCATACGCCTTGTAGTCCCAGCCACTTGGTAGGCTGGGGCAGGAGGATCACCTGAACCTAGGAAGTGGAGGTTGCAGTGAGCCAAGATCATGCCATTGCACTCCAGCCTGGGTGACAAGAACGAAATTCCGTCTCAAAAATAAATAAAATAATAAAATAAAATAAAAGTAAGCTTCATCACACTCACCGTGGAAGCCAGCATTGATCCTCCAAACCAAACTGCATATCGCTGCATGTGGTGTGTAATGACTTGTACATCAATAGGTTTTGGCTAAAAAAAGACATAGTAAGATCAGTTTAACAGTAAATTGAGATAACAATTTCTGTGTCATTTAACCTTAAATGTACATACACAAAAATAATATTTGTACCAAATTCAGGTGGTATCTTACAAACCAGAAACAACTGAGATTGGCTGTCTATAGAGGAAAGGGGTTGGGAACACAGTGAAAGAGATAGGGAGGGAATAAATGGAAGGAAAACAACAATGAGCACACGTTTTATATAGTTCTGACTTTAAGAATCATGTTAGTGTTTTACATATTAAAAAGTAACACCTTAAAAGAAGGGGAGGTATGTGGGGCAAAGAAAGTACAACAAAAACAAATTAAATGCTATTTTTTTCAAACATAAGCACACTAAGTTGAGGAAAGGGACTAACTCAAGCAACTTGTGAACACAGTATTTTGAATCTTATAAGCCTTCAGGCTGAAGATAAAATATAAGCAAATATTATCCAGTTGTAGGTCTACTTTTCACAGTGGTATAGATTAACAATTCTGAAACTATTACATACATATTCCAGGATTAAGCAAAAACATAAATATATTACAGATAATAGGAGCCAGGATTCTCACTGTCAGAGAAGGGCATTACAATATGGAAGGGCAGAAAACTAGAGTGAACCCTCTATAACTGGAGACATCAGTATAAATTCATGGTTTTTAATTTATATAGAGAATTAAATATAGATGTATAGACACAAACACAAACCATAGCTCTGATCACTGAGAAGGCCTAGCCTCGGTGATACCCCAGTAGCAATGAGCACATCTAGTATCCAAAACTTGTTTCTTAGTAACATTATCCACTAAATGGAACAAGACAAGGGTGTCTTGAAGGAAGCAAAGGGGAAAAATGGGCTGATTCCAGGGCCAGAAAAGAGAAAGTACAAGATCAGCCTGGAACATTTTGCTGTGCCAAGAAGTACGGAAGCAGGCAAAAAAAAAGGATGGGGCTGCATCAAAAACATGTAAGAGCCACTTGAATAACTCCCTCTCATCAAATTTGAAAAAAAAAAAAGTGGCATTAAAATTAATGATATGAATGGTATTAATGATATTATGATATCACAGTGATATTAAAGATACAGACCAACTGTGGCTCATGCCTGTAATCCCAGCATTTTGGGAGGCCAAGGTGGACGGATCATGAGGTCAGGAGTTCGAGACCAGCCTGACCAATACTGTGAAACCCCATCTCCACTAAAGTACAAAAATTAGCTTGCCTGTAATCCCAGCTACTTGGGGGCCTGAGACAGAAGAATCGCTTGAACCCAGGAGGCAGAGGTTCTGGTAAGCCGAGACTGAGCCACTGCACTACAGCTTGGGTGACAGAGTGAGACTTCATTTTTAAAAAAAAAGATACAAACTACAAAATGAGAAATCAGGAGTTCATAAAGATATTACTAAAAGAATCAATGAATGTGGGAGAAGAAAAAACTCTTCCTTATAATAAAACAAGACTTAAAAACATAGAAGGAATGATGGAATTTGCAAAACGCCATTTAGCAACTACCACAGTAACAACAGTTTTAGGAAAGAATCACAATGGATGCTAAAAACCACTGACTGAAACTTTAACGAGAAACAAAGACGGTCTGAAAGTGTCTCCTCATAAGATTATTAAATATAAAGGAAAACATGTAACTTTATAGTGAAGAAACCTGGCAGACACAACTTCAACCAAATGCTCAAAGTTAACACACAGGACAAATCCTATCATGTGTTTACTGATAAAATGCACTAAAAATGATACAACATCAATTCTCTGGCATCACTGCCAAAAGCACATAATCTGAGCCTACTCAAGTACAAATACTGTACAAAATACATGACTGTACTCTTCAAAAATGTAATGATCACAAAAGACAAAAAACATTGAGTATGTTACAGATGAAAGCAGCACAATAAGCAAATGAAACATGCAATCCTTGATTGGATCTTGTATATGGGAAAAAAAGGTATTTTGTTTTCCTTTTGCTATACCCTTATAGTGAAAACAACTGGTAAAATCAGAATCAGTTCCACAACTAGATAGCAGCACTGGATCAAGGTTAATTTCATGATTTTAATAACTGTAATAATGTTCTTGATTTTAGAAATACGCTAAAATATTTGGGGATAATCAACCATCATATCTGCAATTCAGAGAGAGAGAGAGAGAGTGTGTGTGTGTGTGTGTATGTGTGTGTTTACACATATTTATAGAAACAGAATGATATGGCTTTTTTCAAAGCTGCCTGGTTGCCATTAAAAATTATAGACTGAAGGAGAATAAAGCCAGACATAAATACAGATATATGAAGACATGCTATTAAGACCAATAAAAGTTACTATTTAAGTAACATTAAGGTGAAGAGGGCAGAGTTCTCCAGAACACAAGGTTTTTCCTTTACATGATGAGCATTCTAAGTCTGAAAATCCAAAATGCTCCAAGATTCAAAAACTTTTTGAGCACCAACATGATGCTCAAAGGAAATGCCCACGATTCAGATTTTTGGATTAAGGATATTGAATCAGTTATCTAATGCAAATACTCCAAAATCCAGAAATACACAAAATATGAAACACTTCTGGTACAAAACAATTCAAAAAAGGGATACACAACCTGTTTCTTTAGATATGTCGATATAGTATTGATCATTGGGTAAATGTATTTCTTATTTACATTTCCTATTTACAAGTGTACAAAAGAGCTTAAAAATGTTAAACATTCTTTATTAAAATACTATACTCAAAAAATACAATATTATTTCTTACTTATATATCTGTAATGAGTCATTAAGAGCTAAACAGTTCCTTAATATATCCATAACCACACCATTAAGATAATCAACTTCAATTTTTTAAGTATTCTAACAAAAAAATTGGAAAAACTCCCAACATGTACAATGTTCAGTCACATAATCAATGTAATTAGTATGATTCCCAGTACAGATCATTTAAAACTATACTTGCAAAACTCAATGACTTCTTTTTAAAGGTAGAAGGTAGGGTAGATAGGTATGTGGGTAAGGGTAGTAGATGGATGGGCAGATGAATGGATGAATGGGTGGGTGGGCTGGTGGTTTGGTTGGTTGGGAAGGGGATGCAAAAGCAAAGGCAACATTTTAAAAGTCTACTGAGTAGACTTCCTGAAATGTGAAGTCATGACATTATAGGGACAGAGTTCAATATTTTGCCTTCCACCCAAAACCTAACTTTTTACTGCACTCCTAGGGATAGGTTTACTTAAGACAATCAAAATATGGGTGCTGAATACGGTCAACTGTCATGCAATTTCTCAACAATCAGCAAACCCTAGAGTGTTGTACTTTAAGTAATTCTGAATGATTGTGGAAATATCAGATAAAGTCCTCATTCTTGGTTAATTTTCCTAGAAGGTATTTTATTTAGCAACTTACCCTCTGAATCAATGTTGTGCTTCAATATTTAACAAGGATTAAAAAAATGAAAAATCTATCTCTAAATACAGAAAGTAGACATCTGAGAATTTTAAATTAATTTTGATTTTTTTTCCAGGACATGCAATACAAAGGCTGCTTTGCTAAACCACCAATTAGACTGCACACTTTGAGGTTACTATGTGGGAGCTAAAGTCAGTTTTTCTTTTGTTTGTTTTGAGACATAGCTGTCACTCAGGCTGGAGTGCAATGGCACAATCTCGGCTCACTATAACCTCCACCTCCAAGGTACAAGCAATTCTCCTGCCTCGGCCTCCCGAGTAGCTGAGAGTACAGGTGCCTGACACCACGCCCGGCTAATTTTTGTGTTTTTAGTAGAGACAGAGTTTCACCTTGTTAGTCAGGCTGGCCTCTAGCGCCTGACCTCAGGTGCACCCATCTCGGCCTCCCAAAGTGCTGGGATTACAAGCATGAGCCACCAAGCCCAGCCCTGAAGTCTGTTTTTGAGAGCAGGCTTGACTACTCAACATCAGCATCAATGTCAGCTCAGCTGTGTTGTCCTTCTATAGTGGTATACAAAATTTTGTGAATTGTATTGTTGGTGTATGCAAAGAACTCTACAAATTATCTACAAGAGAGGTACAAAGAAAAGTCTTTCCACAGAAATTACTAAAAATTATTTTCCAGAAAACGCAGACGATATCCTAAAAGAATCAAATAATCCAGAATATCATGGACATGAATCTATAACATTAACCATTTCCTTTAGAGTACCTGACAGGTTCCTCTTATTTTCCTAAATCAGAGTGAATGTTGGCAAATATTTCTCATCCCAATCCAGGCACCCTCAACCTTCTCACCAATAATTGAGAAAAACCAACCTTCAATCTACCGCCACTCAATTCCTCACTTAATTTCAGCCGGGCATCTACAGTTCTTTTCAAATCTCTTTGCAGGCGACGTCCAAAGTCCCTGAACATGGTTGAACCTCCAGAGAGGACAATATTCTACATTAGTGGAGAGAAAATAAATATAGTATTTAAAAAGAGAGAAGTTTAAAGATACAGTACTGAAATGCTCTATGCTTTTCATGAAAGGTGTTTAAAATCAAAAAACAGACAGAATATATAAAAGCTTTTTTAAAGTAAGACTCTGAAGAACAATTTTGTTATAAATACCTTGTAGAGAGGACGTCTGACATCAATAGGACAATTCTGAATTACTTCATCTACAACTTCTGAGATAGGCTGTGTAAAGTCTGGATTAGCAAACTGAAAAATAAATTGAAGATATAATACAGATCATATCACTACTGACAAATATCACAATAAAAGGTTAAAGTTTTCAGCTCAAAAACAAAAGGTATTTTAGAGACTATTAATAGCAGTATGTAACAGATTCAAATTGAACAAACTGAAATCAGAGAAAACTCAAATAAAATTATGATGATTTTATAACTATCAGAGTAACAAACATGTAAAGTCATACATGTATTATGAGCTGGCAAAAGTGTGGATAAATGGAAACTTTCATACAGTGCTTGTGGGAGTATATACTGACATAACCACTCTGGAGAATAATTTGGCAATAATAAAACAGTGACATAGTCTGGCTCTGTGTCCCCACCCAAATCTTATCTTGAATTGCACTCTCATAATCCCCATGTGTTGTGGAAGGGATCTGGTGAGAGATAACTGAATCATGGGGTGGTTTCCCCCATACTGTTCTCATGGTACTGAATAAGTCCAACAAGATCTGATAGTTTTATAGGGGTTTCTGCTTTTGCATCTGCCTCATTCCCTCTTTGCCTGCTGCCATCATGTAAGACAAGACTCCTCCTCCTTGCCTTCCACCATGATTGTGAGGCTTCCTAGCCACGTGGAACTGTAAAGTCCAATTAAACCTCTTTCTTTTGTAAACTGCCCAGTCTCAGGTATGTCTTTATCAGCAGTGTGAAAATGGACTAATACAAATAGCTAGTAAAATTTTAAATCCACATATTAGTAACTCCACTTCTTAGAACAAACTCTGAAGAAACTCCCCAAACATGTATGCTATTACATATGCATATTTACTGTAACCTTGTTTGTAAGAGGAAAATCCCGTAAGTCCATCAACAGAGAATGAAATAAATAAATGTAGTCAAACCTCATGATTCATGATTCCATATATGTGAATCTGCCTACTTGCTAAAACATATTTATAACCCCAAAATCAACATATAGTCATTCACGGACAAGCACAAGTATAGAGCAACAAAAATTTGACTCCACTGGTGTGTACTTTCCCGTTGAGGTTGAACAGGATGACACTGCCTTCTGGTGTCAGCTCTCACCAGTGTCCTTTTCACAGTTCTGTTTAGTACCACAGTTTCCATATTTTTGTTATTAGTGATTTCACTATTTAAAACGCCCCCCAAGCATACTGCTGAAGTGCTGGCTAGTAAGCACAAGGAGGCTGTGATGTGTCTTCAGAGAAAAAGCAAGTCAGATCGCTTTGTTCAGACATCTGTTCTAGTGCTATTGGCTGTTAGTTCAATTCAATCCTCATAAATGAATATACTAAAATAATACACTAAATGCAGTGCCTTTAAACAGAAACACACATGAAACAAGGGTAATCATTGACGGGATAACAAAAATGTTACCAGAGGCTCACAGAAACCTAACACTGTATTTCCCCTAGAAGCAATAAATAGCTCAGTTTCACTAATTCAATGATTTCAAGAACTTTTTGACACATCTACTTTGAATAACAAGTATCAGCTGTATATTCAAATGATGGTATACCATAGTCAAAATAAACTTACTACTTCCAAACAGCTGCCAGGCAAGAAGAGCACACTTTTTAAAAAACTAACTTAAAAAAACAAAAACCAACAACTTGATGCTGGGCATGGTGACTCACACCTATAATCTCAGTGCTCTGGGAGCACTAAGTTTGATACCAGCCTGGGCAACATAGTGAGACCCTGTCTCCACAAAAAATTTAAAACTTAGCTAGGCATGACAGCACACACCTGTAGTTCCAGCTAATTGAGAGACTGAGGAAGAAAAACTGCTTGACCATAGGAGTTCAAGGTTACAGCGAGCTATGATCACACCACCACACTCCAGCCTGGGTGACAGAGAGAGACAGTGTCTCTAAATAAACAAATAATCAAAATCTAGCTCTATTTAGTAAAAAACAAACAAGTGTAGTTTATTAAAAATGAACAAAATATCTCCTCAGCCACTCATTTTTATAATTAGGTTGTAATAATTGAGACACAGTATTCCTTATTAAACTGAGTCTATAACTGTACTGATTATTAGGCATGTGTCAATTTTTTCCAATTTTTAAGATTAGTTTTAAATTATTTACAGGCTGTGCATACAGTGAAGAGAGTTTAACATTATCAAAATGACACATAAAATATGAAATCTTTTAATTTAGATAAAGTAAAACATCACTAAGAAAGATTCTACTGATTTTATTATCATAAAAAAAGAAAAGAACCTGCAGCCAAAAATCTATCTTTTTGAAGAATGCTGAGGATTGTACATAAGGGACTCATAAGACGAATATATACCAGGTATGAAAATGTGGCTCATATTGAGCCCTGAGAACCTAACCTACAGACTAGGGTATACCTTATCTGTCAGGAAAAACACAATAGAGCTCAACTCAGCTGGCTCCATAAGTAATTTAAAGACAAGCTCATGTGTTGGCAGAAAATGGCTTTGTTATTAAGTGAACAGCAGAATTGGAATCCTAAAAATTTTATTTTCCATGAACATATCCATGATCTTCGACAACCATTTTCAGCTTCAGACTGTGAAATCTTCTAAAGAGCCTTCAGTTCTCAAAACATTGTGTTTTTATGATCCCATAGTGACACTTTAACCTGATAACCTATCATTTGCTCAAACTATAAAAAAAGATTTACTTCTCCAAAATCTGTATGGAGAATATTAACAGCCTGACAAAAATGTGTTCTGTAATACTCACTTTAAAAAGTGTTATCAGATTGCTAACACAGAACCTGTAAATTCTTTACATTGTCCTTTGCTGGCTGTGCTCTTCAGTATTTACCTAAAACAAGTAATTCACAGATACACACACACACACACACACACACACACACACACACACACACACACAAATTAACCTTCCCATAGTCCTTTTCCTACCTATAAGATAGTTTATCTGCTATACCATCTGTATAGTAAAAGGAACAAACAGGGCAATTCATTACTGTGCTATATCTCTGTGACCTTTTTTTTCAGTAGTTTTTAACCAAAAATGAACAGAAGAGGCCAGGCGTGGTGGCTCAAGCCTGTAATCCCAGTATTTTGGGAGGCCAAGGCGGGCGGATCATCTGAGGTCAGGGGTTTGAGACCAGCCTGGCCAACATGGTAAAACCAGGTCTCTAACTGGGTGTGGTGGCTCAAGCCTATAATCTCAGCACTTTGGAAGGCAGAGGCGGGTGGAACACGAGGTCAAGAGATCGAGACCATCCTGCTCAACATGGTGAACCCCATTTCTACTAAAAATACAAAAAATTAGCTGGGCATGGTGGCAAGTGCCTGTAATCCCAGCTACTCAGGAGGCTGAGGCAGGAGAACTGCCTGAACCCAGGAGGCGGAGGCTACGGTGAGCTGAGACCGCGCCATTGCACTCTAGCCTGGGTAACAAGAGCGAAACTCCATCTCAAAAAAAAACAAAACAAACAAAAAAAAAAAAACAGGTCTCTACTAAAAATACAAAAATTAGCTGGACGTGGTGGCAGGCACCTGTAATTCCAGCTACTCAGGAGGCTGAGGCAGAAGAATTGCTTCAACCCGGGAGGTGGAGGTTGCAGTGAGCCAAGATCATGCCACTGCACTCCAGCCTAGGTGACAAAGTGAGACTCTGTATCCCATCCCCCTCGCCCCACAAAAAAAGAATGCAAAGAAAAAAAAAAAAATACAGAACCTTTAAATATTCATATACCCTAGGATCCACCCACAGAAATTCTTATTTATAAAAAAAATGAAGTCTGACTTGGGCATATATTTGGAAAATGTATAGGGACTACTGGACTACAGAACCCCAAGTGAGAACCAGTAAACTACAGAACAAAGCAGCAAACAATGACTATTTAGTACATAAGTGAAGAAGAAAAGGAATTAACAGTTTTAAAAAGTGACAATAAATTGTCAGAGTATTCAATACTTTAATACTAATAGATTCAACCTAGGGTCTTTCATAATATTTTTTAGACCTTTTCTTTCACTGTCAGCAAAAGAGTTAGTTCTGCACTTACCTGCTCCCTGGTCAAGTCTTAAGACTACTGATGCTGAGAACAATAGAAGAGACTGTCAAGGGAAAAATAACTTTTCTTTCTTTCCTCCAAAAAATACAGGGAGTAGCAAATATACCCAAGTAAACACAGTAGTCCAAATCTTTCATATACCTGAAAACTTATTAAACAAGTTTTAAAAACTTGTGATGATTTTGTTTAAAAAATTAATTTCCTTTTAAAAATAAAATCCACATGCCAAACCCACTCCTTCTAAAAACAGCTCTTTCTAATATTTGTGATGAACTTATAGAAGTATAAACATAAATTTCCTTATTCTTTCATAAATTTTATCTTCAGCGTTGAAGTACTGGACAGTTCAAAGCCTACACTTTTGTCTAGCCAAAACAAAACATCAAATGAACCCTTCAAATGACAGAGGAAGTAGGACACAGAAGTCAATAAATAAAAATTTTAAAGTATGTATGACACACTTCATAAAATATAAAAATCAGGTCTATTCTGAGAAAAGATGGTGAAGTAAACATATATGTATCTAACTTTGTTCTCTTCTAAAACACTACTAAAAATACCACTAATGAGAATTTTTTTAAAAGGCAAAATAAAAGTATTGAGAGCAAAAGAAAACCAGCAACAAAATTTGGTAAGCTGGAAAGCAGATGGACAAGACTTTGCAAACACTCCAAAACACTTTATAAGTCATCAGTAAAAAACAAGTTAAGAACCAAGCTATTTTATATCACAAATTTCCTATCTACATCCCCCAAAAAACTGGCTGCCCCTGGTAGCTAGGAATTGAGGTGTAAAGAGGGCAGGAAGAAGGACAGATTTAAAGTCTCTCTGAGAAGCTATTAAAGCTCTAGATCCTCTCCAAAGAAGCATCAAATGATGCCTCCTCATCCAAAGAGAAAAGTGGTTAATCCTATTCTCTAAACTGAAGAAAGAGAGTTTCCAGGACTCTTATACACAGCAGAAGGTACTAAAAGGGAATTAAGTGAAGGTAGGCAACCTGGAAAGTTTCCTCCCACTTTGACTGTCAGCCTTTACCTAGCAGGCAGTTTTCTCTGGGAACTAGACTACCTAAGAAGTCCTAAAGCAATACATATAGGACAGTCCTCCAAAGAAAAGGCCATAGTCCTCTCTTTCTTTCTCCGCCATCGTGGTGTGTGCTTTACTGCATTTCTCGCCATGTCTTCTCACAAGACTTTCAGGATTAAGCGATTCCTGGCCAAGAAACAAAAACAAAATCGTCCCATTCCCCAGTGGATTCGGATGAAAACTGGTAATAAAATCAGGTACAACTTCAAAAGGAGACACTGGAGAAGAACCAAGCTTGGTCTGTAAGAAATCACACATGCGATGGCACACGTATTTATGCTGTCCGAAGGTCACAATCGAGTGTTACTAAACCAAGCTATCTGGAGACGTTTGAACAGATTCCCTTCTGTATCTGTTATGAAGGCATTAGTTAGTACAACCCACAGTGCTTCCATTATTCATGTTTAAAAAAAAAAAAAAAAAAAGGTTTTGGTTGCCTGGGTTCAGTAATAAATATGTGAGACCTTTCACTTCAAAAAAAAAAAAAAGAAAGAAAGAAAAAGAAAAGGCCATAGTCAACAAGCCCCATCCACAAAACTCAGATATCTAATCAAGTTTTTAGTGTCCCCTTCTTAAATAAGTGGCCTGCAAAAGTCTCTAGTGGGAAAAACACAGTAATCGAAAAGAGAAAAAGCAACTTGGAAGAGACTATAGAAAGAAGAAAACTAAAAAAAAAAAAAAAAAAAAAAAAAAAAAAAACAAGAAATAACCCAATGATTAATATCTTTAAAGAGCCAGAAGATAGGCAACAATGAGAACAGGGACAAGGCAGCATTTAAAAAAGAATATTCAAAAGCAGAGGTAGGGGGAAGCTCTTGAGAATTAAAAATGTTGCCAGAAAATTTAAAAATCCATTAGAAAATTCAGTAGTAACCTACAGATTAGAACAAAAAGATAAAACAGAGAGCATATCAGAATGCTAGGGGACAAACAGAAGATCCTACAAGCAACTGCACAGGAGGAAAAAAAAGGTCCTATACATAGAAATCAGCTTTTATTAACTTCAAGGTATAATGAAAAGTAATGAAGCAATGGCTTCAAAATGCTGAAGGAAAACTGTTTCCAATCTAGAATTCTATACACAAACCATAAACAAGTGTGAAGATAAAATGAATACATTTCAGACACATAAGGTCTTGACATTTTCCTCTCATGCACCCTAAAAAAACTATTGGCAGAAGATCACCAAAATAAAGAAGTCAACAGTAGGAGTGAAAAAGACATAGGATATAGGAAAAAGAGATCCAACACAAAAGAGAGGGAATGGGAATCCCTAGATGATAAAGGCATATGGCAACTCTATACTGGGTGCAGACAGAAGCAAGTTCAGATTGGGACATAAGACACTCCAGAAAATTAAATTGATAAATAAACCCTATACATCTCAATACCCTGAGAAGAGATAAAACTACTGAAGACAGTTTGGAGGTGAATTAATGATAATTATTTGAGCACTAAGCAAACAGTTTATTAATGACTCCATGGAAAACAAAGATAGTTATAGGGTAGGAAAAGATTTCATGGTCAACTACATGGCTCAGATCTGAACAAAATTTGTGGTCACAAAAACATAAGCACTGAATTTCAACCTATCTGAAATTATAATGTAACTATTGAGATGCAAAGGGAACAGAAAGATCCTTGTCTGTGATGATAGAAGAAGGATAAAAAAGACAATCTTCCTCTTCCATAGCTGGAAGTCAACAGACAATGCCTAACACTGGGCTGGGCACAGTGGCTCATTCCTATAATCCCAGTACTTTGGGAGGCCAAGGTGGGTGGACTGCTTGAGCCCAGGAGTCCAAGACCAGCCAGGGCAACATGGCAAAACTCTGTCTCTACGAAAAACACAAAAATTAGCTGGAAGTGGTGTCACACACACCTGTAGTTCCAGCTACTCAGGAGTCTGAGGTAGGAGGATCACCTGAGCCTGGGTAGGCGGCAGTGAGCTACAACTGAGTCACTGCAGTGGGTGACAGAGCAAGACCTTGTCTCCAAAACAAACAAAAAAAGAGCCTAACACTGAAAAAAACCTGAAGTTGCAATATAACCAAGTAATACACAGCTAAAGAGGCAATCAGCGAGAGAAGCAACTAAGAAGAGTTTCAAGAAGTGGCTGCCTTTAGGAATAGAAAACAGGGAGAGAAACATGAAGGGTACTCCTAGTTTTTGTTAGAATATGCAGACCAATACTTTTAAACTATGTGCACATATATAACTGATTTTTTTAAAAACAGCTATGCCTTTCCTAAGCAATATGAAACATATTTTATTTACATACCTAAAGCTTCAGGGTTTATTTATTTATTTATGAGGCACGGTCTTGCTCTGTGGCCCAGACTGCAGTACCAGTTTATCCTTCTTTTATCATCACAGTCAAGCATCTTTCTGTTCCCTCTGCCTCTCAATGGTGCAATGCCAGCTCACTGCAGCTTCGACCTCTTGGGCTCAAGCAGTACTCGCACCGAAACCTTCCAAGCAGCTGGGCCTATAGGCACACGCCACATGCCCAGCTAATTTTTTGTGTTTTTTGGTAGAGACAGGCTCTTGCCATGTTGCCCAAGCTATTCTTGAATTCCTGAGCTCGAGTAATTCGCCCACCTTGACTTCCCAAAGTGCTGGGATTACAGGTGTGAACCACGACAACCAGCCTACTTCAAGGTTTTTAAGAAAGCCAAGGCATCAGCTAAGCTCGTTTGTCAAGTGTATTCCATTCAAATGTTCATCTCCTATATCCCATGCTATTATCCATCTATCATCAAGATCCTATTCATATAGGACGTTGGTTCAGGATCTTCTGCAATTTTCTAATTCCTGTCCCCAACATGGAATTTAATATTTTTCTCTACGACTTCAGTTTCAAATTAATTAATGTGCCTTAACTGAAATGAGATCTGATACACTTATATTCACCTACTCGCATATAAATGACCCATACAAAAATCTGTCCAAACTTCCAGCTATATATGGTTCTCTCTCCAGTCTCTTGAATCTCCTCTAAAATGACAGCAAGAAAATTAAAAGGAAAGGTAAAGTCCAAGGATGAATCAGGGGGCAAAAAAACAATAAATAAAATATTTCAATCCTGTTTTGATGACCAACAGAGATACCAAAAGGGCATATTGGTAAGAAGTCAACCAAGAACCTTCACAAGTAAAGGTGAAACAAGGCGAAAGAAAAGAGGGAAAGAAAAGAGAGGGGAAAAGAAAAGGGAGAGGGGAAGGGAGAGGGAGAGGGAGAGGGAGAGGGAGAGGGAGAGGGAGAGGGAGAGGGAGAGGGAGAGGGAGAGGGAGAGGGAGAACAAGAAACTGTTAAAATCCTCTATATAGAATGAAACCCAGCTTCCTTGGCTCCCTTCCAGACCTTGTATTACAAGAAAGTTAATTCCAACCCCAATAAATAAAGAATTAATAAATTAATGAACAAACAAAATTACGCAAATCAAACCATTGTGGACACAGGCATGGGGCAAAGATTTCATGACGAAGACAGCAAAAGCAAAAAATGACAAATGGGATCTAATTAAACTAAAGAGCTTCTGCACAGCAAAAGAAACTATCAACAGAGTAAACAGACAACCTACAGAATGGGAGAAAATTTCTGCAAATTACACATGTGACAAAGGCCTAATATCAAGCATCCATAAGAAACTTAAATAAATTAACAAGAAAAAAACAACCCCATTAAAAAGCGGGCAAAGGACATGAACAATTTTCAAAGCAAGACATATATATGGCCAAAAATCATATGAAAAACAGCTCAATATCACTGATTGTTAGAGAAACGAAAATCAAAACCACAATGAGATACATCTCATACCAGTCAGAATGACTATTATTAAAAAGTCAAAAAATATTCTCACAATGTCCCTCTGAAAAATTAAAGAGAAAATATTTTTTATAAGTAAAATTAGCCAAAATAAACAAATGGGATCTAATTAAACTGAAGAATTTCTGCACAGCAAAAGAAACAATCATTAGCGTGAACTGGCAACCAACAGAATGAGAAAACATTTTGCAATCTATCCATCTGACAAAGGGCTAATATCTAGCATCTACAAAGAACTAAAGCAGATTTACAAGAAAAAAAATAAACAACCCCATCAAAAAGTGGGCAAAAGATATGAACAGACACTTTTTAAAAGAAGACATTTATGAGGCCAAGAAACATGAAAAGATGCTCATCATCATTGCCATTAGAGAAATGCAAATCAAAATCACATTGAGATACCATCTCATGCCAGTTAGAATGGTGATCATTAAAAAATCTGGACACAGATGCTGGAGAGGATGTGGAGAAATAGGAACACTTTTACATCGTTGATGGGAGTGTAAATTAGTGTAACCATTGTGGAAGACAGTGTGGCAATTTCTCAAGGATCTAGAAATAGAAATACAATTTGACCCTATATAACAAACCTGTACATGTATCCCTGAACTTAAAGAAAAAAGAAAACAAATGAATAAACAAGGTGAAAGTTTAAGAAAAGCTCAATTTTAAGGGAAAAGAATCACACTAAACTACTTGCCTCAAAAGTAAACAACAGTCTCAGGTATAATATTATAAATATTACAATACTATTGATTTACCTAATAACAATAACCTAACATGGTCAGACTAGAAGAAAAGAGAGTCTAGAAAGAACTAATCTAAAAGGAGGTTAGCATTTAAACCACTAACAGTGACGTATCAAGAAACAGCTCCATCCATGTTCCTGTAATACCATCACAGTACTTAGAAATCTGGGAGTGATTACCAAGAGCAATAACTAAGAGCTAGTGGATGCTCTATAGAACACAATGGCAGCAGGAGGGTGAAGAGCTGCTAATTTTAAGTCTGTCAGTGTTACCTAACGTTTAAAACTGTGTGTATACATCCTCTTTTTATTTTTTGAGAAACTGCAAAGAAAATGTACCATGGAAAACCTTCACAGTCCAGTATATTAGTCTGACCGTAATTCCTTATTCTTCTTGTACTCACTCCTCTGCTACCAATTCACAGTAATTATGTGTCAATTCATCATGATCTCCAATCCCTGTATCCCTTACTATCTCTAAATAATTTGGCTTTCGAGATTTGCTCTCTGTGCTGCAATACTTTAATCTCTGCCTTGTCAAAACCTTTTCCTCCTTTGCCACAACTGTCTGTGAGAGGGGAAGTGACACTACTGCACAACTGAAAGTTTTGGGTCTCCAACCTGCTATCGGGAGTAGAGAATGAGTGCCCCTTACTAATAATATACACTCACTAGTCACTCTCTCAATTCCCCTCAACAGTAAATATGAAAGTCATTATTCTTCACAAGCCCTCAATTTTATGTCCAATCCCTTCTCACAAAACATAAGCTTGATTTCACCTCATAAAAAAATTAAAAAACTATGAACTATGACGATCAACTTCTTCAACTACCCATTTGCATCTCTGACCTTCCTAGTTCATTTTCCTATACCTATACTTAATTCTTTCCCTCCTATCACTGGAGTAAACCCTCTTAAAAATCAAAACTATACTGTCTTATTCTTGCAACTGACTTCTTACCAGTCCCCAGTAGCCACTGTTGTTTTCTTTCATAGCCATCTCTCAGAATGTCCACACTGCTGATTTCCAAACCTTCATCTCTCACTGAGGTAACAAGCTACTCTTAACACATTACTCCATTGAAACTGTTCCCCTATGATCACCAACAACCTAGAAGCTGAAAAACTCCCAAGTACTTCTAAGGTTTTCTCTAATGCTATTTCACTGCAGCAACTGGCACTATTTACCATCCCTTCTTGAAACATTCACTTCTCTCCATTTTATGACCATAATCCTTTAGCTTGGCTTCTAACTCTCTGTCAGGTTCCACTTACTCAGCTTGTCCATTAAGCGTCTGTGTTCACTAAGGCCCTATTCTTCACCTTTCTACTCCACAGCCTCTTCTCAGCCAACCTCTGCCTTTGTGCCCCACACATGGTGATGACTTTACAACACCCAAGTGTTTGTTGTTGAACCTTTTAAAGGTGCATATAATAAACTCATCTGTTTCTATTTCACCTACTCCTCCTTTTCAGTATTACAAATCTCAGTGGATGCCACACTGGGTTGCCAAAGTTACAAACCTGGGAATTACCAGATTCCTAATATTCTTACTCCCTTCATATCTAAGCAATTACTAATTATGTTGATTTTATTTTTCTCTCACCTCCTTCCTCATTCTCATTGACCTACAAATATTATTCATATTTCACCTGAAATACTGTAGTAAAAGCACCTATTTCCAACATAATTCATACCTTTGTTCCAATCCTTCCAAACCAATGCTGCAAGAGTAAACTTTCTAATATCGTACATAAATCTGTCACTTCACTTCCATGCTTAACATTTTTGCATGACTACAGAATCCAGCAAACTCCCTTGTACGGCATATCTGCCCTTCAAGACTTGGTCCATAAATACCTCTCTGGATCCCTCTCCTACCAATCTGTTAGTTATACTTTTCTCATCTAGTACTCTCATGCCTAAGACTTCAATCTGCCTAGCTAACCTTCTGACAGAAATACATATACTCCCCTACCACACGTGAATGACAAACACCCATTCATCCTTTAAGTCTCAGCTCAACCATTATCTCCTCTGAGATGTTCTCCCAAGCACACTTAGATGCTCTTTCTTCCTATGCCCTCAACAGATACATGCACTCATTAAAGCAGTTTTACCCTTACCTGTTTAAATATTCATCTATTTTATTCTTTGAACTTAGTAAGAGCAAGATAAAATAACTTTTCATCTCTGAATACCCAGCGCTTAAGCTGGGATCATGAAAATCCTAACCACATAACATTTGCTGAGTGAATAAACAAGATTTTAAAAATAACTGTTCTTAACATTAAGCAGAGTATATAATATTAGTAATTCTACTAATAAAGTTACAATTCTGATACTAAGTTATCAGAATAATTTTCCATTATTAAAAGGAAGTATTTCTTAATTTATGTTGCTAAAATTTCACAGACAGAAGACTAGTTTGCTACTAGTTATGTATTTTGATGGTCAATTAAAAGCTTTTTGTATAATAGTCACTTTACACAAAAAGGGAGGGGAGAACTTTCTAGAACCTTTTCCAAAATATTTTATTTATTTAAACGATTATAAAACTTTATCTGGCCTGAGTCCATGAGTGAGGGAAGAAAAAAAATTTAAGGGCTCCCCTCTTCCCATGACCCCCCCCATAAGCCACATGTTTTTTGTTTTTTTAAGTTTTTTTCTAAGCATATAAAAAAATACCAACAATTTTGCCTGTTTTAACAAAAGCAATTTCTTTCTTTTTTTTTTTTTTATTGCATTTTAGGTTTTGGGGTACATGTGAAGAAGCAATTTTTTCTTAAAAGATATGATTCAAACTGTTGTGCTTTAGTATACCAATGAAAGTTTCTGAGATTAGTTATTTCTGAATATCTATTAATTGTTATTTGCTGCTGAGTATTTTTAAATAATTCCATTTTAAAAAACTTACCTCTGGATGAAAAAAGATTTCAGGTCCCAAAAATCTCTCATAACCAACATCAATGGAAAATTCTTTCTTTGAGATAGCATTGATTCCAGTATACTGTTTAATCCATTTTGACCCATCTGTATCATACTTGTTAAATTCTTTTACTAAATCTGGGCAGACATAACTATAGCGCTCCTAAAAAAAACAAAGAAACAAAAGGAACTTTTTTTGTTTATTACAGGAACAGTAAAAAAGAATGGCATGTTTTCAGTAAACTAGAATAAAATAAAAAAAAAACTTTTCAAAAAATAAAATTAGGAATTTAAGTTGGAAGAAAAATTCATGTTAGGATATTATCATATGTGTAATACAAATAAACATACTTATCTCATACATATATTTTCTAGCTTTATGTATAAACAATTAATATTTGAGAGACTGGAAAGTTGATTTCTACTATTTTAATGTTATTTACTGAAAATATCCATTAATGTCATTCAACATTTTCTTTCTCAGTAATAACAAATCTTGTGCTCTAGGTAAGGAGAATAAATAAAATACAGAACTGAAGAATAAGTAATAACTGTGATAACCACACAAATTAATATAGATCCTTAATATCTATCTGAAACAAAACTGATCATGGTCTCAGTAAATAAATGACCAAAGAAAAAAAGCTGAAAATATAAGTTACTCTATTTTGCTGCATATTTGGTTATATAACCTAAGTAAAAGCTTTCATCAAAAACATTGAAAAATATTTTATAGTTTATAACATCATATTTGTAATTTATAAACTCCCAACTGCCAGTCTATATTTTTTTAAATAAAACTTACTTTTTCAATATTTTTACACATCACTGGCTCCATCCAAAACAGATGCAAATATTACTAGTAATAATTAAAATACACAAAGAGAAAAAATACTGGAAACAAAAGACATTTGATTACACTATTTAAGATTTTCTCGGCCGGGCGCGGTGGCTCAAGCCTGTAATCCCAGCACTTTGGGAGGCCGAGGCGGGTGGATCACGAGGTCGAAAGATCCAGACCATCCTGGTCAACATGGTGAAACCCCGTCTCTACTAAAAATACAAAAAAACTAGCTGGGCGTGGTGGTGCATGCCTGTAATCCCAGCTACTTAGGAGGCTGAGGCAGGAGAATTGCCTGAGCCCAGGAGGCGGAGGTTGCAGTGAGCCGAGATCGCGCCATTGCACTCCAGCCTGGGCAACAAGAGCGAAACTCCCTCTCAAAAAAAAAAAAAAAAAAAAAAAAAAAGATTTTCTCCAAACCTTGGAAATGGGAATGACAAAGAAATGATATTCCTTCAAAGACATTCGGACTGACCATCAATCTTCTCTGAAATAGATTTAAATCTCTGGTGTTTTCTCCTTTTGCTTTGTTTTGATTTCACAGATTTCCCAAAGATTTTGAATCAGTAGTATTCACATTAACTTTTTATATATTTAATTCTTATGCCACCAACTTGAGATTACTTTTGGCAGCCATTTACTAATTTCTTTACTACCTAGGAAGTAGTTGATAAATTTTCATTTTTAAGCTCTGACGAGCAAGGAAAATCCCATAAACATGAAGAGGTCCAGGTATGATGGTCATACCCAGCACTTTGAGATCCCAAGGCAGGAGGACTGCTTAAGGTCAGGTGTTCAAAACTAGCCTGGGCAACATAGGAAGACCTCCATCCCCATAAAAAATTAGCCAGACATGGTGACAGGCACCTGTAATCCTAGCTACTCAGGAGGCTGAAGTGGGAGATCATGTGATTCTAGTTTAAGGCTGCAGTGAGCCAGGATTGTCCCACTGCACTCCAGCCTGGGTAGCAGAGCAAGGTCCCATCTCTATAAAAAAATAATAAAAATAAAAAACAAAAATTTTAAAAATTTAAAGGTAATTTTTAAAAAATGCAAAGAGAGACAAGTAAAATTTACTTTTGCCAGGGCAGTTTGCTTTCAAAACATGTGAGAGCCACTGAAATTTTTTAGTTATGTGGCAAATAATAAGTTGGAACGGCAATGCTAAAGTATTTTGACAGTTTGCATGAAGCACTGATATAATACTTACATAGCAAAAAAAATAGTAAGACTTTAGATAGCCTCCATGTTTTTCTTCTATGTACCCTATCACCAGAGCCAAACACTCCTTCTATAGCATAATAAATCAACTGCACCAAGATAATTTTTATGATAAAAGCTTTTAGGATTAAAATAAAGAATTCAGTGAAGAAACTGAGGTGCAAGGACTTTATAGTGAAATAATTATTTTTAATAAGGAGAATAATCACAAAAATGTATGTCATTTAGTAAATAAAGTGTTCTTATACATTACTCCTCTCAAATATGAAATATGAAGAAAACAAACTGTTGTAATGCTCAATAATTTTCTTGCAAGAAATACAGAGATATATTTAAATAAATTTAAATATATTTAAGAGTAATAATTTATAACTGGTTAACCATATTATTTTTTAAGTACTGTTGTTCAATTAAGAATTTCTCATGTTGGCCAGTCGCAGTGGCTGAATCCTATTATCTCAGCCCTTCAGGAGGCCAAGGTGGGTGGATCACGAGGTCAGGAGTTCAAGACCAGTCTGGTCAACATAGTGAAACCCCATCTCTACTAAAAATACAAAAAATCAGACAGGCATGGTGATGTGCGCCTATAATCCCAGACACTCAAGAGCCTGAGGTAGAAATATTACATGAACCTGGGAGGCAGAGGTTACAGTGAGCCGAGTTCATGCCACTGCACTCCCGCTTGGGCAACAGTGTAAGACTCCACCTCAAAAAAGAAAGAAAAAAAAAAAGAATTTCTCATGTTAATGTTATAAATGTGATTTTAATTTTTAAATAAATTACACTTCTATCACTACTTTTTACCTTTACTGCCTTAGCAGTTTCCAAAGATTGTTCTGGAGGGATTCCTACTTCTCGGTCTCTCAGCAGTTGCTGAATAAAATATGTTATATCTCGTCCTGCAATTGGAATGTGTTTAATACAGCTGCCAATCACATACCCTTCAGCCTAGAAGGGGGGGAAAAAAGACGTCAAATTTACTTTCAATGTTTTAGAAATTAATATAACCTAAAAATACAAACCATTAAAGATGAATTTCTTAAGTTAGTGTATTTATATTCTCAAGGACTGTTTTATCCCAGAATTCACCTTTATTCCTCAGAAACTATGAATAAGAATGGCCAGCAACTTACACTTATTTTCCCATTGACAGTTTATAACCATGACTAAAATGACTCAACAACATAGAAATAATACATTTCGAAATATAAATATCAAATGGTTTAAGATAGCAGATTTTTTAACAGATGGTACTATTTTAAAATCGTTTATAATTTCAGTAAAAAATTTAGATTGCATTATAAGAAATCTGATCATTTACCCACAAAGTACCTATCATTTCCCTAATGAAGCAGGTTTCCATTTCACAAACCTGAAGCTTTTCACATACTATCATAATGTAAAATAACTAAATTCTGTAGAATCGATTCATATTTACTGATATGTCAGAAGTATAACAAATAATATAGCAAAATTAAATCTAATCAGGAAATAATATTAAGGATATCTTCATCTCGCATGACAGAACATTAGGGATTGAACTTACCCTCTCAACTTAAAGAGAAAAACAGGAGAATTGATAAGAAATAAAGGTTTTCATACATTTGACAATCGGCAGAGCAGGGCAGAGATACTTTGTAAGAAAAGGGAAACAAATAATGTGAATGTTACAAACACCCTATCCCACTGCCCAGGGAGAGTTATTAGGCCACAACAATGGGAAAGAGAACTCAAACAGAACTGGTCTCATTAAGTTAGGAATATAGAATTTAAACTTCAGAAAGGCCAAAGTGGCTGAAGTTTGCAGGAGAGGAAAGAGGCACACAGAGAGCTCTGAAGATGTAAAGAGAGTATCTCTATAACTGACTACCAATCAGCACATTCCTGTGAGGAAACCATTAAGGTGAGACAAAGAACCCCTAGAAAAAAGTAGACAGAACAACCTCCAGAGCTCACACATGGCCAGAAATAGTTCCTGATCCCCACTGCCAACGTTGAAAGATGTTTTCAAAAACAAGACATCAAGTAGAGTCCACAGAGGAACACTGCCTCAAGAATGGGGATGAACTAGCCTTGGAGAAAAACCTGTTACAGACCTGCTTAATAACATTTAAAAGAAGCCCCTGAGAGGATCAAACTAATTCCTAGTATCTTAACTATGTTCCAGGAAAAAATCCTAAATACTTACAAAGAACTCGAAAAATCCAGTACACAACAATGTATAGAGTGTCAAATCAAAAACTGTAAGGATGCAAGGAAGCAGAAAAACACAACACTTGACCAAGAGAAAAATCAAACAATAAAGAAGAATGACAAGGACAATAAAACAGCAACTATATACTCCATATTATGAAGGTCAACAATGAGTATGAGGAAGACAGAAATGGAAGATATAAAAAGACCCAAATGGAACTTCTAAAGAAAAAAATACAGTATCTGAAATTTAAAAATCTAACAGATGAAAAAAAAAGAATCACCAGATGAGATCACAGTAGACTACACAATGAAGAAAAAATAGTGAGTTTGAAGACAGAGCAATAAAAACTATCTGAAAAATAAAGAAAAAAGATTACAAAAAAAAATGAACAGAGCATCAGTGACCTTTGAGACACTGTGAAGCACCCTAATATGTATGTGATTACAGTACCAAAAAAAGGGAAAAGAACAGAAAAAATATGTAATAAGTAACAGACAAAAACTTTCAAAATATGAAAATTACAACTCTATATATACAAGAAGTTCAATGAACCCCAAGGAGAAGAGACATAAAGAAAACCTTACTTAGATACGTCACAGTTAAATTGCTAAAAACCAATGAACCAGGAATAAAAAGAAAATCCTGAAGACAGGCACCCAAATAAACATTATATTCAAAGAAGCACACACAAGAATAACAGCTGACTTATTTTCAGAAACAAGGTTAAGCCAGAAGACAGTGGAGTGACACCTATAGGGGGAAACTGTCAACCTTCTATACCAAGCAAAAATCATCTTTCAAAACTAAAGGAAAATAAAGACTTTTTCAAAGAATGTATAAAAGTTGAAAGAATTCAGAGCCAGCAGATCAGCACTATAATAAACGTTACAGGATGTCATTTTGAGAGAAAGAAAATGATACTAGGTGGAAATCTGGACCTTCACAAAGGAATAGAGAGCATCAGATAAGGTATGTGAATAAAAGAACTCTGTTTTTCAAAATTTCAAGGCCGGGCACAGTGGCTCACGTCTGTAATCCCAGGACTTTGGGAGGCCAAGGCAGGTGGATTGCTTGAGGACAGGAGTTTTGAGAGCAGCCTGCCAGATGGTGAAACCCTATCTCTACTAAAAATACAAAAAAATTAGCCAGATATGGTGGCACACATCTCTAATCCAGCTACTCAGGAGGCTGAGGCACAAGAATAGCTTAAACCCAGGAGGCAGAGGTTGAAGTGAGATGAGACTGCACCACTGTACTTCAGCCTGTGTGAGAGAGCCAGACTGCCTCCAAAAAAAAAAAAAAACCTATTTTAAAGATAACTTTTTGCTACTGGCTAAATTGTGTCTTTCCTCCCCACCAAATTCCTATGTTGAAGTCCTAACCTCTATCTCAGAATGTGGTTGTTTTTGGAGACAGGGTATTCAAAGTAGTATCTAGTTAAAATGAATGTATTAGGGTTGCTTCCTTTAATCCAATATAAGTGGTGTCCTTAAGAAGAGGAGATTAGGACACAGACATGTATGGGGAGGACTATGTGAAGACATATAAAGAAGATGGACATCGAGAAGCCAAGCAGAGAGTCTTCTGAAGAAACCAACCCTGCCAAAATTTTGATCTTTGACATCTAACCTCCAGAACTCTGAGAAAATAAATTATTCTTTAGGTACCCAGTCTGCAGTACTTCATTACAGCAGTTCTAGCAAACTACTATACCACTCAAAATCAAATAAGTTAATAATGTATTACTGAGTTCACAACATATAGAAGTAAAATTAATGACAATAAAAACACAAAGACTAGAAGGCCCAAGTTGTATAATTATTATTTATGAAGTAGAAGAACGTTATTTGTAATTAGACAATGATAAGTTAAAGATGTTTACTACAACCCATATAGCAACCACCAGCAAAAACAAAATGACAACAGATACAGCATAGCTATTAAGTCAAGAAAGAAGAGAACATGGAATAATAAAATATACTCCATTAATTCTAAAGAAGACAGAAAAATAAATAAATAAACAGGAATCCCTCCCCCCATCTTTTTTTTTTTTTTTTTTTTTGAGACGGAGTTTCGCTCTTGTTACCCAGGCTGGAGTGCAATGGCGCGATCTCGGCTCACCACAACCTCCGCCTCCTGGGTTCAGGCAATTCTCCTGCCTCAGCCTCCTGAGTAGCTGGGATTACAGGCACGTGCCACCACGCCCAGCTAATTTTTTGTATTTTTAGTAGAGACGGGGTTTCGCCATGTTGACCAGGATGGTCTCGATCTCTTGACCTCGTGATCCACCCGCCTCGGCCTCCCAAAGTGCTGGGATTACAGGCTTGAGCCACCGTGCCCGGCTCCCCCATCTTTTTTTTAAGAGACAGGGTCTCACTCTGTGGCTCAAGCTAGAGTGCAGCGGCGAGATCACAGCTCACTGCAGACTCAACCTCTCCAGGCTCAGGTGATCTTCCCTCCCTAGCCTCCAGAGTAGCTGTGATTAAAGGCATGCACCACCACATCCAATTAATTTTCGCATTTTTGTAGAGACAGGGCTTTGCCATGTTTCCCATGTTGGTCTTGAACTCCTAGGCACAAGGGATCCTCCCACCTTGGCTTCCCAAGTGCTGGCATTACAGGCATGGGCCACCACACCAGCCGGAATACTCATTCTTAATATCCTTACTAAAACACATTCTTTTTCATGTTGATAACTTCTATTTTGCAAATTACCTATTCTAATAATCAAGATACTGATAGTACTACTCAAATGTGTAGATGTTAAGACTGAAGAAAGGCAGAATCAGGTCAAATCCTAGCCTTACTACCTATTATTTGGTAACCTTGGGCAAGTCACTTACTTGCATTTTAGTAATGAGTAAACTGAGGTACTCAAAGAAAAATATAATATTTATCACAGACTGATTTTCAGATTTAAATGAGAATTTTAAGATGAACAATTATTTTATATACCACTAAGAAAGAAAAATAAACTGCCAAGTAAACTTAAAAAGCTATCAAATCCAGGACATGTCCTAATTTCCAAGTTTACTAAAATATCTCCCAAAAGTCATATAAAATCTCATATATCCATACAATGAATTATTTAGCAGTAAAAAGAAATAAAATACTATACGTGCTATAACATGGATGAATCTTCAAAATGTTCGGCTAAGTTAAAGTAGCCAGTCATAAAAGACCAGAGTGTATAATTTCATTGACATAAAATGGCCAGGGCAGGCAAATCTACACAAGACAAAAAGTAGATTCGTGGTTGCCAGGGGCTAAGGGCATCAAGGAGAAATAGAGGGTGACTGTTAATAAACACAGGGTTCCTTTGTGGGGGATGAAAATGTTCTAAAACTGTGGTGATAAATGGACTTTGTGCATACATTAAAAATTAATAAACTATATACTCTAAACAAATGAACTATATGATATATGAATTACATCTTGATAAAGCTATCATTATAACAATGGTAGTTATTACTAAAACTATTACAACACATCATGAGGGTCAAAGTGGAGGAGGACCAGGTGTCTAATCCAAAGGCAGTCACCCTGATGTAATCCTCAACAGACACTGCCTGATGCATTAAACAATGGAGAATTTTTTAAAAGTTCAAAATAATTTAATTCTTTAATTGATATTCAATATAATATAAATATTACTTTAAAAGTTAAACCTTTCTATGTATACCCATTTAATAATAATCAGTATAAATTCCAATAGCCATTTCGAATTCATTAGGCATAATTTTTTATTAAAAATTAGAAGCACAAAGGCCTTGGAAGAAAAATGTTATTTCTGACAAATAATCTAATGTGATGCATTTTTCTTAATATATTTATTAAATACAGACCATAACACATCTACCAAAGTTCACGTACTTACAACTAACTGTTACATAGTCACCCTATATACCAGTGTGACATCTGTTAATTATGAATAAAAGAAGTCGAGGCTGGGCACGGTGGCTCACGTCTGTAATCCCAGCACTGTGGGAGGCCAAGGCGGGTGGATCACCTGAGGTCGGGAGTTCAAGACCAGCCTGACTGACATGGAGAAACCCTGTCTCTACTAAAAATACAAAAAATTAGTCAGGCGTGGTGTTGCATGCCTGTAATCCCAGCTACATGGGATGCTGAAGCAGAAGAATCGCCTGGGAGATGGAGGTTGCAGGGAGCCGAGATTGTGCCATTGCACTCCATCCTGAGCAACAAGAGGGAAACTCTGTCTCAAAGAAAAAAAAAAAAAAAGGAAGTCCTTAAATGGCTAACACATCCAACTGGAAAACAGAATGAAAGCTATTAATGCACTTCCATTCCATTCCAGATACTGCAATTCATAATTTTCTTAAATGCAGTACAAACCTACAGCAAAAGAAATATTTTGAAATGTTTATAAAATTTTTAAAAGATGAGCAAAATATAGGTATAACTGAACAAATGGCCAAATTATAACATTTTAAAGCACAGTAAAATTTTTTAAAAGTAATACTAGTTCATATAATTTAACTTTGCCAGATGTGTTATTTCATATTCTGTTCAGTAACTGTAAAATAGCCTTACCACAGGAATGACATGAGTGACACCATCTCCACTGTCTATTACCGTACCAGTCAATGTCCGTTCTCCTACTTGTCTTGAGGTCCAAGATGCAGCTAAGGCAAGAACAGCCTTGAGCACAAAGAAAGAAGAAAGGCAAAAAAGTAAAAACAAAGAGTTAATTAAAACAAAACAAAACTAGTTTCCTGGAGTACTTTATTCAATATTAAATGTAGTATCTGCGGAAAGAAAATACATAAAAGTAAATTTGTAATATGCAATAAAATAGCTCACTCCCTACATTTTACTAAGATAAACTTACAGGTTTGCATTTGCTTTTAGAAGCATATTTGTAAGATTTACATATTTTATAAAGGCTATTTCTGTCCTAATGCTAAAATGTGGAAGACCCCATGAAATAGTGTAGAACTAACTTGCCAGAACTTAAACTATGTCCACATGGGTTGGCCTATTACAAATTGCAATGTAAGGCATAAAATACAAAAACACCCAACCTCCAGTTATTCAATACATAGATGACTATGAACAACTATTATTCTTAAAAATTCTATCTTCAAATTTTTTAATGCAACATATGTTTAGAACTATACGACTGACTATATGCCATCACACAACTTCCAAATACTACGATGATTTAATTACAAAGCAAAGTTGATAAGATTTTTCTATGAAAAACCTTGGTACAGACGATATAACACAATTCTTTAAGTGTGAGAATAAAGAAATTAACATAGTTCATTTTTTAAAAATTAAATTTCTTAAACAATCCAAGCCTCAAATGAAGTATATGACTAGTAATTAAAAGCAACTAAACTTACACTGGCCTTATTTTACCTACCTGGACTGTAATAGCTAAAAGGGACCTAGAAAGCTATCTAGGTCACCCTCCTATCTGAACACAAGATCATTCTAACACAATCACCACACAGTCACTATAGGCTAACAGAATTATATATTATTTTTTGAAGATCTTACAATGAAAAATTCTGTCTTAACACTAGTAAAATATATATACATATACATATATATGTATATATACTGTTTAGACTTCATTGTGAGATATCTTTCCTTTTTAAGTAAGTTCAAAACTATCACCTACAACCAAGAATTATCTCTGATCACTTTTACAAGTCTTTTGTAAACAGTTAAGACCCCAAACTAGTATAGTTATGTATCAGCACGTCATGTTACAGAAATGTCATTGACTACTGAACATCAACAAAACAGAACAGAGATCAAATAATGAAATTAAGGGCACTCGGAGGCCACTAAGGAAATCACTGAAATATCAAATTACAACTCCAGAGGAATGAAACAAAACTCATAATGCCAGTGTTTTAAAGTAAGCTATACCCGACAATATGGTTAAACCTAAGTTCATCATATTTAATATAAGATGAGAAGCAAAAACTCCCAAGTGAAAGATGAATTACCCCAACTCCTCACTTTATTCAGATTCTAAGAACTAAAAAAGAGCCTCCCACTCAAGACTGAATTCTTCTATAAAGTTCATGACAGGTATAAGCAACTCCTTAAATATTTTTAGCAACAAAGAACTTAAAAGGCAGCTCATTAAATTTAGGGACTGCATTAAACAATGAAAAGTTCTTTGCTACCCAAGTTAACATATTCATCCATAATAATCATTTACTGATTCTGTGTACCCTGGAGTTACAAAAACTTGGTCTGTTCCCAAGAAAGAGCCAAGTCAGACAGACCTTAGCTGCCTTATGTCAGAGATAACCATAACGCTGAATAAGTTGCCTTCCAACTTTCATTTTCCTTCTCCACAAAAAACAGAAACCAAAAATAGAAATACTTTAATAGAAATAATGAATTAATACACACTTCACATTTGTGATATGTCAAGTATTGCCTTTGCTGCAAGGAAGAAAAAAATGAGGTAAGCTCTGATCCTGAAGGGTGGGAGAAAGACTGTTGCATACAGATAAATGTACAAATTAAAAGAAATTAAGTATTACTGATTACCTAAAGTCAACCAAAAAAGACCAGAATAAAGCACAAAAAGATTTATAAGGATAAATTATAAAGGATTATTTACAAAGATAAATGAATATATATAAAATGTACTTCATTTTATAAAAATAAAAAATAAATAAAATTATTTACAAAGATAAATGAATATATATAAAATAAGCATTTAATATTAGTTCCTTTATTTCTGTCCTATGAAAGACCTTGAAATACCCAAACACCATTAACTTACTTGTTTAACACTTCTCTTTTCCTGACTAAATATCTCCATTTCCCATAATATTACTTATAAATTAACAATTCAGGAAAGAAGTATAACACACTTTGACATATGTTTAAGCCTTTGCAGGAAAAAGAAGAAAAAAGTACGTATATTTAGGCAGCAAATTAAAATAGGTTAAAATTTAAGAATCAAACTTAGATAAATATGAACTTGCTTACCTGCACAGCAATGTACAAGCCTGGAACATTGAAAGATTCAAACATTATTTCAGCAGTATATTCCCTGTTTTCTGGAGTATTCAACGGAGGTTCAGTCTATTGAAATAAATAACATTTTAAATAGACAATATAAGATTATTTTGATAATTTTATAATTTTTAAATGAGAAGTAAATTTATTTCAAACATTTTATTTAAAATGCATTAAATTTACAGGTAGAAAGACAGACACAGAGATCAAAGGAAAACTATAGAGAATTCAAACATATCCATACATATCTGAAAACAATATGGTAATTCACATTTAAAAACAAAACAAAACAAAAAACCCTGAATCCCTATACCCTGCCACTCATACAGATTAAACATTAAAAAGAAATGAAGCAGGGCGAGAGAGCATTGAAGGTAGGTAGGTAAAAGGTGATACAGTCAAACCATCCTTTAAATATGGTAATGACAAACCTCCAGAAAAAAACATCAATGTTAACTGCCAGCAGGAGAGCCTCATTTAAGTAATACTTCTAGCAGAATTTCTCCCAACTATCTAGGATTACAGTAAACAAGCTGAGATTCTACAGATCTAATGGTATAGCTTTCTGAAAAATATCATATTAGTTTACCCGTTAAGTGCATAGAACAGAGATGTTTGCAGAGCACTTTTCTTTCTGTTTAAGTTATATGACTGCATACAACACTTAGAAACCTCAGGTTAAGTCTAGGATAGAACATACTCTAAAGAGGCAAAGAGGGACCCAGAGATCTGGCAGTGTCGAACTTAATGTTTCACCTATGTCTAATGATCACTTAAATCGTTTCAATTTTTAATGATTGACACTGGGTAAGACCTCTTATTCTTGTGGGTCTGACTGACAATCCAATCCTTTGTGGTATCTCAAATACTTAAATATGAAGAAAAAATTTTTAACTTTAAAAAATACAGAATTCTCTTTTTAACCTTAAGGTAAGGAATGATTCCTTAAATTTATGGAGCACAAATCACAAAGGTAAAAGTGATAAAACTTTAATCCATTAAAAATTAATGGATTAATTTTTAAAATTCTTATTTCAAAAGAAACATAATAGAAGTAAAACTAAGTACAACTTACCTTACATAAAACCTTTATAAGCTAAACTCTCTGAGGTGTTTAAACTTATTTAGAAGAGTTCCGAAGCTATGTTTAAAAGTCTGGAGATAATTTACTGATGAATACATACCAAATTAAGTAAACTAAAAACCAAGGCAGTTAAATTAAAATCTACATTAAAAATAATCAGAGGACCCCATGAAGGAAAATATACAAACAGCTAATAGTAATAATAGTACATAAAAGACTGCTCAACATCAGAAAATTTATATTTAAATTTAAAGCAAATGAAAAATATTACACCCCCACCAGAATGGCTAAAATTAAAAAGACTGACAAGCCAGCAGTGCAGTGGCTCATGCCTATAATCCCAAAACTTTGGGATGCTGAGGTGGGCAGATCACTTGAGGCCAAAAGTTTAAGACAAGCCTGGCCAACACAGCAAAATCCTGTATCTACTAAAATTACAAAAATGACCCAGCTGTGGTTACATGCCTGTAATCCCAGCTACTCTAGAGGCTGAGGCACAAGAATCGCTGGAACCTGTGAGGCAGAGGTTGCAGTGAGCTGAGCACTGCACTCCAGCCTGGGTGACAAAGCAAGATTGTATCTCAAAAAAAAAAAAGTTTAAAAGACTGACAAACCAAATTATTCAATAGAACTAGATTACTAGTGCATTATTAGGGGGGGAGGGGGCGCCTGCAAAAGTTTTCCTAAAAAAATCAATCATGCATCTACCCTATGACACTGCAATTCCATACCTGCATATTTAGACAAGAGAAATGAAAACATATGTCCAAAAAAAGTCTTGTAGAAGAAGGTTCACAATAGTCAAACTACTTTATTATAGTCAAAACCTAGAAATAGGCCAGGTATGGTGGCAGCACTTTGAGATGATCACCTGAGCCCAGGAGTTCAAGACCAGGCTGGGCAACAAAGTGAGACTCCACCACTAAATCAGAAAACATTAGCCAGGTGGTGGTGGTCCAGGCCTGTTGTCCCAGCTACTCAAGAAGCTGAGCTGGGAAAACTGTTTGAGCTGGGTGGTCAAGGCTGCAATGAGCCATGATTGCTCCACTGCATTCCAGCCTGGGCCACAGAGCAAAACCGTGTCTAAAACACAAAAAAAGGAAAAAAAAAGAACTGGAAATAGCTCAGGTGTTCATCAATGGGAAAATGGATAAAGTGAGGCCAAGTTCATACAACAGAATACCACCCAGCAACAAAAAGCAACAGATCACCAGTATATGTAACAACATAAATCAATCTCGAGATTATGCTAAGTAAAAGTGTTTCACCAAAAAGCACATATTGCATGATTCCACTTATATGACAATCATATATGGGCAAAACTAATCTCAGCTGAAAAAAGAAAGAAAACAGTGGTTGTCTCTAGGTCATGGCAGCAGAAATTAATTACAAAAGAGCATGAGAAAACTTTCTAGGCTGATAGTAAAGTTCTCTGTATCTTGGTAAGAGTTTAGGTTACACAGATGTACGTAACCAAGAAAGATTGGACAAACCACATCATGCATCCTATAGGTCAAATGCAGCCCACCACCTGTTTCAGTAAAAAGAAATTTATTGAAACAGAGCCATACCTATGAATTTAAGTATTGTATGTGGCTGCTAACATGCTACGACAGCACAGTTGAGTAGCTGTGACAGAGACCCATTAAGTTCTCATTAAGTTCATTCAGAGACTATATCACCTGCAAAGCCAAAAATAATTGCTATCTGCTCTTTTAAAGTTTGCCGGCCCCTGGTCAAATGGTGCAGATCAGTGATTTTATGATATGTAAATTTTATATGAAAAGAATAACCATACACAAATCATAGCTCCAGTTGATTAAATACATGCTAAAGTATGTAGGGGTCAAATGACTCCCATTTGCAAATTATTTTGAAGTGATTTAAAAACTAAAACGACGTGACAGATGGACAGACATCATGAAGCAAATTACAGCCAAATGTTAAGGTTAATCATCAAATCTAGATTGTGAGTATATGAGTGTCCACAGTCTGGTTCTTTCAACTTTACAGTCCATCAAAATCAACATAATAAGACAAAGAATATGAATTTAATCAAAAATTGTGACATAACTAAATGTGAGGAGGGGAGAAAGGATAGACATTTTGTGTTGAGAAAAGAAAAAAGGAAATTCTCATTTTTCTTATTAGGAAGTTGGTAAATAATGTATAATATTTTTAAAAACATAAGAAATAGAAGAAACACATTAAATTTGTAAGATTACTACCAGGGCAAACTTTTTCAAAAATTTAAATGTTTGCCTCCAGAGAATATGAATCAAAGGATGGGAAAATTAAGAAAAGAAAGTGTTATTTGGTTGTTTTAAATCTTATAAAGGCATTTGATTTTTTTAAGTTATGAACATGCATTGCTTTAATAAAAAGATGTTTAAAAATTAAATTGTACTTTTGTTAGGAAGAAATACCAATGAAATAATCAGACTATTTTTTAAAAAGCAAAAAAAGGAAGTGCCACAAGTTTCTAACTTTTTTCTGAACATTACTTAATGCTCCTATCATAAAGATTAGATATTAATTACCAAAGCACTTCTTAAGTGTTTAAAATGTGGTGCTTTGACATACTACTATTATCCTGTAGCCATAAGTAGATGGTCTTAAAGATGATACAACTTTATAATAAAGTCATTCAGACATACGGTAACTTAATAACCAAAGTATACCAAAGAAGTGTGATAAAATGTTCTCATTAAGTGTATTCAAAAATTTCCTCAGTGAAAGTATAACTTGTAACTTACCAAAAGAAAATAATGGTCTTCAGGTTCTGCCCTTAAATATTTAAAGATCACTTGCTCCATAAACCTTTCCATCAAGTCCCAATCTTCAACTATACCATGGCGGATTGGCCACTATTAAAACAAAAACGGAAATACAAATTAAGTCTTATTAATATAAAAAATAAAACCACAAAAAAGAAATATTAGATCACTAGGGGATATTAGATGAGGATACATTTTCTTAGGTGTGATACTACATACCATCCTCAAAAGATTTAAAGATAAATTAGTCCAACAATGCATTGTCAGATGGTTCAATAACAACAAAGTGAGTATGTAAAAATGTTAAAAACTATTAAATCTAAATGAAAGGTCACTGTACTAATCTTTCTAGATTTTAAAAGTTTTGTAATAAAAGGGTAAGTTAACCTAAAATAATTAAGCCTAAAAAACCATACTTTATCAAAATCTCCTTAATTTTTAATTCATTAGCTCATTAACAAGTATTTATTGTATGCTGAATATAAAAAGTGCACCTGGTTAAGTAGATACCTAGAATAATCATAAGAATCAAGCATATAAAATTTTGTAAGAAAAGTTTTATAAATTTCTAAGAATCCTGCTTCCAAAACTGTGTGCTAAGATACCTAACCATGATTTGGATGTGGTGTCTCCCAGAAAAACTCATGTTAAAATTTAATTGCCAAGTGTTATGGTATTGTGAGGTGGTGGGGCCTTTAAGAGGTGATCAGGTCATTACAGGAATTAATGCAGCTCTCAGCAGGACTGAGTTAATTCTCCAGGGAGTTGAAGGCAGGCTGTTATAAAGTTAGGCTGTCCCTTGTATTTTGTCGTTTTCCCCTACTCTTCCCCAATATGTTATGAAGCAGCATGAGGCTCTTATCAGAGGTCGACCAGATATAGCCAACTCATCTTGGACCTCCTCACCTCCAGAATGGTGAGTCAAAATAAACCTCTTTTCTTTATAAATTATTCTAACTCAAGTATTTATTATAAACACAGAAAATGAAGCAGGCACCCCAGTGTACTACTAGAAATTCACAAGGACACTACAAAGTAGTTTAAATTTTCCAGGGAAATACAGTGATACTCAATATCAGTTGGACACTGCATGATCTAAAAGTCACGGTAATTCAGTTTCAACAATAAATCATACTATTATATATTCCTTTTAATGATATTATTTCTTTGAGAAGCTGGGTTGACAGCTATTGCTGGGATAAAAACCAAGTATCGCTATTGAGAAACATTAAGTTTACCCTGCCCCCATGGCTCCTTTGTGGAGGATACCTTTTAGTGTGTAATTAGTGATGGGGGTAACAGCTGCCTACTTGGTATATTCTTGAGTTATGTGTATATGGAAAACACCTGTGTATTAATAAGAATCACCTGTCAAAGAACAAATAAATACTGGGACAAAAATTTGCTTGGGGTCTTCAGTCTGGAGAGCTGTCAGCCCCGCAGGCTCTCAGGCTGTTGGTCCCCAGGATAGATGCATTCTGTTGTGCTAGATCTGGGTGTCTACCTCTCAATACCTTCAGCCTGCCTGGGTAGGGGGGTCTCCTGACTGAACTAGTACTCAATAAGTATATCACAAAATAACATCCAGGTAAAACAAGAAATCAGGGTCGCAATGTCCCATCTGATTCCAAGTTTGAGAAGTTGTGCAGTGCCTAACAGAAACATGCATCCTAACAGTAATGTGATTACTAAGCAATGAAACAATAGTTCCAATTTAAGTGTCTTTTTTTTTTCAAGTGGCTACTAAGTTGCCTAGACCTAAGTATTTAATAAACAGAATTATTAGACATTTGTTTTGATCTAGGTAGCATGGTGAAAAACGTTACTGAGACACTAACGGCACTGAGAAAGTCTGTGAACCTCTGTAACGGAATATTATTCCATGAACATAATATTCGATACCTAAAGTTAAACAAATTAATAAACAAATATATCTTGGAGTATCCATTCCTAACATCTACTTCTTACTCTACTTTCCACATTACTTTTTAAGGCATTATACTTATAAAATGACTTCTACTCCCCAGTTTGCTTTAGGGAAGGAAAAAAATTGCAGTTACTGTATCATTCAATTTTTAACATTACTGGAAGTTTACTAATTTAAATATTTTAAGTATTATTTAGTCATCAATTATCACTGTATACCTACTATGAGCCACTGGCACAAATGAACAAGGACATCCTGCACACAAAAAACTCAGTCTAGTGAAAGAAATATATTCGAACAAATGTTACATTACAGGTTTTTTAAAAAATAAAGTTATGACTGGGTACATTGGCTCATGCCTGTAATCCCAGCACTTTGGGAGGCTGAGACGAGTATATGACCTGAGGTCAGGAGTTTGAGACCAGCCTAGCCAACATAGTGAAACCCCATCTCCACTAAAAATATAAGCACATGCCTGTGATCCCAGCTACTTGGGAGGCTGAGGCAGAAGAATCACTTGAACTCAGGAAGCGGAGGTTGCAGTGAGCTGAGATCGCTCCACTTCACTCCCGCCTGGTCAACAGAGTGAGACTCTTATAATCCCAGCACTTTGGGAAGCTGAGGTGGGTGGATCATTTCAGGTCAGGAGTTCAAGACCGTCATGGCCAATATGGTGAGACCCCACCTCTACTGAAAATACAAAAATCAGTCGGGCATGGTGGCAGACACCTGTAATCCCAGCTATTGGGGAGGCTGAGGCAGGAGAATCTCCTGGACCCAGGGGACAGTGGTTTCAGTGAGCCAAGATCACATCACCTCACTCCAACCTGGGCAACAGAGTGACACTGTCTCATAAATAAATAGTTCCTTGAACAAGATGATCGCCTTGTCTTGTGAGAGAAAAGAAGGTTTCAATGAGGAAGTCATATCTAAGCTGGGTCTCAAAGAACCGACATTCTCACTTTCACTTTCTGTTTTTTTTGGATTTTTTTGGCAGGGGAATGAGAGGTATGGAGGAACTGGTGGAAAACAGAAAAAGACATATCAAAAGATAAACACTGCATGATATGAAACAAAAACAAAAACTGAGGGTATCAGTGAGAAATATATGTGCCAAAAGGTTTGAGGTGAGGTATGTAGAGAGATATACCAGTTCTAGATCAAAGGAAACAGATTCTCAAAAATTTGCCTGGCATTTGAGTTTTATTCTATAAGAAATAGAAAAGCATAGAAATTTTCAAGCAGGGGAATAAGAACAGTTTTTAGAAAATTATAACAGCATTGGAAAAGCTGAAATGAACCTCAATAGAACTAAGAGAGAGAACAAGAGTATCAATTGTGGTATGGAGGACGTTAGGCCACACTGAAGATTTCTCAGTCAATAAGAATAAGAAAGGGCTAGGCATGCGGCTCACACCTATAATCCCAGCACTTTGGAAGGCCAAGGTGAGGGATGGCTTGAGCCCAGGAGTTTGAGACCAGCCTAAGAAATACAGTGAGACCTTGTCTCTACAAAAAAAAAAAAAGTTTTTTAATTAGCCAGGTGTGGTGGTACACACCTGTAGGCCCAACTACTCAAGAGGCTGATGTGGTAGGATCACTTGAGTCCAGGGGGTCAAGGCTGTCAAGGCTGCAGTGAGCCAGTATCTCACCACTGCATTCCAACACGGGCAACAGGGCAAGACTCTTGTCTCCAAAAGAAAACAAAAGAAAGAAAGAAAGAGAAGAAAACTCAGAAGATATTGAGTTTTTAGCTTTGAAGCCAGGATGGACAAGATCCATTAATCAGAACATAAAAACTGTGTTTTGTCTGATCTTGGAGTAAACAAGAGTAGAGTATATATAATATATTTTGTTTTGGATACATTAAAACTCAAGAGCCAGGAAATAGTTGGATGGAGATGTAGTCAAGCAACTGAAAGTAGAGATCTAGTCTGTGGCTGCAGACAAAGGAATGGATGAGATCACCTAGAGAAAGTCTTTAATGAAAGAATAAAAGATTGAGTTATGCCATTTTATGAGAAGAGGAAAAAAAAAAGAGGACTGAAGGCAGTACCTGGAGAAACCAACATTTGAGCAGTGGCACAGGAGAAATCAGTGGCAATACAAACAACAAATAAAAACAAACAAAACAAGTATTTCATGTTAGGAAGAGAACCATCAGAGTAATCCTGTGAAAGAAAGACAAATCAAGAAGGATGAAAATTGTTACATATAATTGTATTTAACAAAAACCATATCAAATATCTTGAGACTCAGTAAGAAGAACGGTTTTAAAAGGAAAGAGGAAAACAACAGTTAAATTGCTGAGGCCAGAAGATATGAATAAAGATTGAGAGTTTTGTTCTGGTTTGTTTGTAGCACTCAGAAGACTTGAAAATGTGTTTAAAATGAGTGGACAGAATTAATGGAGAGGAACTCCGGCCTCTCGACTGACTGACTTCATCACCTTCAGTGGTTTCTCTTCCATTTTGGTCACAGTATAGATTTTCTATCATGATCACTATCATGTCTCATTCCCTGAAATGCAGGCAAACCCTTCTCTAATCACAACCTCTTATTATACTAGCAAACTCAACCACCTCCAGATATCTCTTTTGAACACAAATAAGTCTTTCAGTCCACTGATTGCTTTAATTATTCCCTAACCATCAATATACACAGTCTAGATTTTGACCCATCACTCTTACTTCACACATCCTTCTTTCATCCTGTCTACCAAAACTCAACCCAGCATATGTCCCTAACATAAACTTCTCTATTTCCAAAATGTTGACTGTACTGCAGAAACATTTGTAACTGGGTGGTTAAAACTAAGAATTCATAATCATTATTCTCAAATGGGCCTAACCTTGCCTGGCAAGGCTTTCCTCCTCTACTCTGTTCATCTTTACTCTCCACAATGATTATTTGCAATTGCTGCCCCTACCACTCAGATTTCATCTTCTCCCCACATCCATTCCATTACCAGCAGATGATGCCACCACACATTTCGCAGAAGCAGAAGCCAACAGTCAAGAATTCAAACCTGTAAAACTGATTCCAAATCCGTAAAATGGATTCCAAACTTAGTCTTTTTTTCTCCTTTACTTCCATTAAAATGTAAGATATTCTTTCAATAGTTCTTTCATATTAGCATTCAGATACATCTTCCATCTTAACCTTGAAATGTGTCTCTTCATCTCTCCCTCCCAATCACAACTAAAACTCAATGAACAGTACTCTTATTGTTACTTTTTCCTGGCCTACCACTCACAAGACTACTTTCATCCAGCCCAACTACTCATCTAAAACAATTCTCATTAAGGTTACAAATGATCACCTTGTAGCCAAAGACAGCAAAGTATCTATGGGCTCTAGCTCATCTCAGCACCACTCCACAGTGTTTACCTCTACATCTCTACCCATGCTTTCTCAGCCTCTTTCACAGACTTTTCCTCCTCTACTCAAACCTAACTGGCACACTGCTCAAGCTCGGTCCCAGGCCTCTTCCCGTCATATGCTCCCCTGGGTAATCTCATCCAAAATCCACATATTTGACTCCAACAAAATCTCAGATGTCTCACACACAATCTGTTCAAAATTAAACTTACTTTCTCTTCTCTACACTACCCCAGTCAAGTGTTTCTTCTTATGAAACAAGACCTCTATCTCTCACCATACAGAAAAATCAACTCAAAATGAATTAAAGATTTAAAAGTAACACCCAAAACTATAAAAGCACTAGAAGAAAACTTAGGAAAAACCCCTCGCAACAGTGGTATGGGAAAAGATTTTACAAATAAGATCTCAGAAGCACAAAAAAAGTAAGTAAAAATAGACAAAAGGGATTATATTAAACTAAAACCCTTCTACAAGAAAAACCATCAACAGAGTGAAAATACAAGTTATGGAATGGGTGAAAATTCCTGCAAACTGTACTTCTGACAGGGAATTAACATCCAGAATGTATAAGGAACTCAAACAATTCAACAGCCAAAAAAAAAAAAAAAAAACACTGATTTTTAAAAAGGGCAAATAATCTAAATAGACATTTCTCAAAAGAAGTCACACAAATGGCCAATAAATACATGAAAAAATGTTCAACATGACTAATCATCAGGAAAATGCATATCAAAACCACAAAGAGATATCATCTCACCACAGTTAGAATGGCTATTATCAAAACATCAAAAAATTACAAATGCTGGCAAGAATGTGGAGAAAAGGGAACTCATATATAACATGGGGAGAATGTTAACAGGTAGAGATACTATAAAGAATAGGACAGAGGTTCCTCAAAAAACCACAAATAGAACTACCATATGCTATAGCCACCCTACTATTAGGTATTTATACAAAGGAAAAAAAAGTTACTATATCAGAGATACCTGCACCTTCATGTTTACTGCCATGCTCTTCACAATAGCCAAAATATGAAATCGACCTAAGTGTCCATATGGATATGTGTAGTATATATGCACAATACTATTCAGCCATAAAAAAAAGAATGAAATCCTGTCATTTTTGGCAACACAGATGAGCCCAGAGGACATTAAGTGAAATAAGCCAGAAACTAAAAGATAAATATTGCATGTTCTCATTCATGTGCAAAAGCTAAAAAAAAAAATAAAATTGATCTCATGTAAGCAGACAGTAGAAAAGTGGTTACTAGAGGAAACGGTAGGGGAAAGAAAGGAATAGGGAGAGCTTGAATAAAGGATACAAAATTACAGCGGGACAGGAAGAGTAAGTTCTAGTGTTCTATAGCACTATAGGATAACTACAGTTAATAATTTATTATTTATTTTCAGATAGAACAAAATTATGAATATTCTCAACACAAAAAATAAATGTTTAAGGTGAATATGCTAATTACACTGACTTGATCATTATACGTTGTACATATCAAAACATCACTACATATTCCATAAAGATGTACAATTATTATATGTCAAGTAAACATTTTTTAAATGCCAAGCACAGTGGTTCATGCCTGTAATCCCATACTTTGGGAGGCCAACTTGAGAGGATCACTGAGCCCAGGAGTTTGAGACCAGCATGGGCAACAGAGGGAAACCCTGTTTCTACAAAAAATGAAAGTCTGGGCACAGTGACTCACGTCTGTAATCCCAGCACTTTGGGAGGCCGAGGTGGGCAGATCACCTGAAGTCAGGAGTTTGAGGCCAGCTTGGCCAAATGGTGAAACCCCATCTCTTCTAAAAATACAAAAATTAGCCAAGCATGGTGGCACATGCCTGTAATTCCAGCTACTCAGGAGGCTGAGGCAGGAAAATTGCTTAAACCCAGTAGGCGGAGGTTGCAGTGAGGTGAGATCATGCCACTGCATTCCAGCCGGGAGATAGAGCAAGACTCCAGCTCAAAAAAAAAAATAAAAACAAAAAATAAAATAAATTAGCCAGGTATGGTGGTGCATGCCTGTGATCCTAGCTACTCAGGAGGCTGAGGTGTGAGAATCACTTGAGTCTCGGAGTTCAAGGCTGCAGTAAGCTGTGATTGTGCTACTGCACTGCAGCCTGAGTGACAAAGTGAGACCCTGTCTCAAAAAAAATAAAATAATTTTTGTAAGTTTCTCCTTTAACATTCTCAATCTCAGCAGATAAGGGATAAACAGACTATTAGGAACTGGGAATCACCCTTGACTGATATGCCTAGTTTATCACCAATATCCCATTAATCACACCCTGTTACTCTAATTATCCACTTTTTTTCCTTGTCAAAACAAACAAAAACCTCATAGAAATCTAATCAGACTTCTATTTAACTACCACTTATAACAAAAAAAGTAAATACAGAAAATAGGGTACCCTGTTAAATGACCCAATAAGGATGTAATAATCAGAATCCCTAGAATATAGAAAATCTTACAAGACATCCAAGTTTTATTTCCATAAATAAATGGCAAGAACAAAAAAGAAAAGAAACATACACACAGGAAAAAGAACCTATAGATAAAAAGAGACATAAGAGAATTACCAACTAAACCCAGTGAGTAGACCACATTTTAATGTCTATTCAAAAGAATGACCAATATAGTAAATAATCAGAGAAATGTAAGCAATGACTAGGTATCAGACAGTATTACAAACCTGCATACTAAATTAAGGTGTCATATTTATCTTTTCTAAAAGTCTTCATATTTAAGAGGGAAGTATTTGTAAGTGAAATAATATGTACAATTTACTTTAAAATAATTGAAGGTTGGGATAGGAAGATTATAGACAAAATGAGATTGTCCATAGATTGATAACCGCCGAAGTTGTGTAATGGGCACATGGGGGTTCATTATATTCTTTTCCCTTTTTCTTCATATGAAGTTTTCCACAGCAAAAGTTAAATAGCTGCGTGTGTGAATGCACATACACAATTTCCATTTCTCTCTAACCCCACTGCCATCACTACAGTCCAAGTCACTAATATCTCTTGCCGAGACTATTGCAATAGTCAATTATCTGGTTTTCCCAGAATCATGCTTACCTTACCCAAATAATTTCTCTTCATTGTCCATGTGGCCTGAGTAATCTTTTCTAAGTAAAAATGGCCAACATATATTGAGTAATTATTATGTTCAAAGTACTAGAGTATAACAATTTCTTTATACACATCTCCTTAAGCGTTAAACAATCCTGGGCCAGGCATGGTGACTCAGGTCTATAATTCTAGCACTTTGGCAGGCCAAAGTGGACAAATCGGTTGAGCCCAGGAGTTTAAGAATAGCCTGGGCAACATGATGAAACCCCGTTTCTACCAAAGCTACTTGGAGGCTGAGGTGGGAGGATCACTTGAGCCTCGGACATCAAGGCTGTCGTGAATCATATTCATGTCACTGAACTCTAGCCTGGATGACAGAGACTCTGTCTTAAAAAAAAGAAAAGAAAAAAATCCTCAAGTACTAACAATACTTCAATTTTACAGACAAAGAAATCAAAACTCAAAAAGTCACTGAATGATATCACAAAGTTAGAAATTAGTATAGCCAGTATTCAAGTTCCAACAGGTAGATTCCAATATTTGTACTTTAAGCTCAAAAATTATTCCTCTAGGTATTCCCATTAATGTTGCCTATGGGAAAGTGTTCAAATTCTTTAACATGGTCTAACATTTCCGGTGCTCTTTCCTGGCCTACCTATCCAGCCTCTGCACTTCTTTCCGCCTCATTCTCCAGGCTTCAGGCATATCTGTCATGCACTTCTAGTCCCCCTCACACTGCAAAGCCTTTTCATGTATCGGCTTCTCCATCTAAAACAACTCAGCCTGCCCACCTCACCAGCTAACTGCTATTTTATTCTTCAAGACTCAGCTTAAAGATTTACTCCTCGAGGACTTTCCTGAATCCCTACACTAGGTTAGCTACTCCTGTGATACATACCCAGAGCACTCTCTGTGTGTCTCCCTTTCTCTAACCCTTATCACACTTGTAATTATTTCTTCAATGTCTTCCTTTCCACCACATTATAATAGCCATGAAGTCAGGGAAATTATTTTTCTTATACACCATTTTACTCTCGACACTTGGCAAAGTATTTTACACATGGTAGTTGTTCATAAATGAATAAATTATGAGAAGGGAAGAAGTACAAAGGAAGATATTGTGCAAATCAGACAAAGTCAATGTCAAAAAATAAGACGATAAAGGTCAGAATAGCATTTTTTTTTTTGGTGCAGTTGGAGTGGTGACTATGTGAACAGCACAAGGAAAGCTTCGGGGTTACTAGATTTGATCTGTATCTTTACCTGTTATGATTACAGTAATAAAATTATTCAAACTGTATAATTAACACTTACATACTTATACTTCAATTAAAAGAGGGAGGGAAAAGGGCAGAAAAGAAAAAGGGGAAGAGAAAAACGGGAAAGAGAATAGCACTTCCAGATAGTATGAACTTCAAACAGAGAAAAATGGTATAGGTTTGAATAAAGACGGGAAGAAAATATTTGCAGGAGTAGCAATGCGGAAGTAAGGGAAAGCTAAGTTTATTGAGGGCGCTGAGATGCAGGGGATGTGGAAAAATAAATACTGCTATTTTGAAAGGGCTAAAATTTTCTTAGGGATTACTTAAAAAAAAAAAAAAAAGCAAAATTACAGCAACAGGGAAGGGTGCCACAAGGAAAAAGAAATTTCTACCGAGAAGAGGTTTAAGGATATTAATAAGGCCTATTATAGAGTGAATTCCAGAAGGCATAAGCACTGAACAAACTAATTTTTGAAAGCGTTATTTATACAAATCAAAAAAAACATACCTTTGTTGCATATGTAGGTTTTTCTATTGCTTCATCACCAATGAAGAAGTCTAGGTCATCAACACCTTTCATCACCCTCCTTTGAGCTTGATCACCCACTTTTGCCGACTCCTTAATAGCAATACCTTTAAAATAGTTATTTAGACGTGTCAAACAATTCATTTTCTTCAAATAAGACAAACTTTTACCTTACACTTCTTCCATTACAAAGTTCTACAAAGTAAAACATGACCTAGCATATTTAAATTGTCAAACTAATTCACAAAAGTCCTAAAAAACCAGTGACAAAATTCATTACACGAAACCGCAGTTTCCACTCAGAGACAAGGCCTCAAATGCAAAAAGCCAAAAAACAGCTGTGTGAATGTTCCAAATATATATTTTTAAAATTATATAAATTCTCTTTTGATTCTGAGTAAAACTGTAGTCCCACCAACTCCACATATGCTTGATGAACAACTGGAAAGAAAAAACTGAAAAACACTAACAAATGAGAAAAAAAAAAATTCAAGAGAATTTTTTAAGACTTTCCATATGTCTCTACCCTAGTAGAGGGTCTAGTAACACTGATTGGGTCTAGTAACAGCAAGTACTATTGTGGTCTAGTAACTTAATTGTAATACGTATTTGTTAAACTACATACACAAAAGGAAATCTCAATTGATTTAGGTAACACCCACAACAATATCCTTAAATAATTTCAGAAATCCAGCATACAGTTTCAAAGCTAAAACTTGTTAGGTATTTTTAAATTAAGTTATAAATGTCTGAATCCTTCAAGATCAGTTCTTCATTCAAAATAACTGTATGAATGCCCTTAATCTGGCATTCAACCGTTATTTTCATTTAGTAACAGTTATATGCTTAAGAAAGTGTGCAGAAAATAACTGGAAGAAAAAAATTCTAAATCCAACATCTAGTCCTTCTAAATGCTAGAAATTCTCTCTAGCAATTTACTTATGATGTACATAGACATCCAGGTGGCTCATTATAAATATCCTAAATATATATATAAATGTATATGAAAAAAACCTTGAACCATACTCATAGGCTTTCCAGATCAAATATTGATACCCATCAGTAAAAGATGGTGGCTATGTTTCTATCTGCTAATTATAAACACTGTACCTGCAGCATTAAAACTGGGTGAGTGAGAAAAAAAAAAACCCAAAAATCAAAAACCTTCTTACAATAGGCAAATGCATTTTTAACATACTGTAACTACTCATAGGACATGAAAAAAAAGCAAAGACTTCATATTTTGGCAGAGAGATGAAATAAAAAATGTATTCAACGGTGATGAGAGCCAGTGGTTCAAAAGTTCAAGATTATATAGGCCTCCAACAAAAAGTTAACACAGCCATATAAGAACATAAGCAAAACCAATTTTTGCAGAAATAACTTCAGTAGTCTCCTGAAATAATCATAACAAAAGATTATACAGAAAAGACTAAAAGTTAAGAGATGATACCATCAGCATTGTTACAGGTTGAATTTTGAACCCCCAAAAAGATACTTTGGAGTCCTAACCCCCAGTACCTCAGGATGTAACCACGTATGGAAACAGGGTCTTCTCAGCTAAAATGAGGTTATCAAGGTGGCCCCTAATCCAGTACGACTAGTGTCCTTATAGAAAGGGAAAATTTGAACACAAACACACAGAAGGATGAAGAGATAAAGATGTACAGCAAAAGGACAGCCAGGTGACTGGAGTGATGCATCTACCAGCCAAGGATCCTGAGGAAACATCAGAATCTAGAAGACAGGAAGAGAGGTCTCTCCTAGAGCCACCAGCAAGAGCATGATCCTGCTGATATAGACTTATCGACTCCAAAATTTTAAGTGTCTGCTGTTTTCAGCCAACCAGTTTTTGGTACTTTGTTACACTAGCTTAAAGAAACTAATAAGTACATACGCAATGGTCTAACACTAAACTGAAATACCACTAAGTCAAGAACTAGCCCACAGAAGTACCTCTACGTTAGTCAGCAATAAAGCCAACCTGTATCACCGAATTCCTAACAGATAAAAAACAATCAACGTATTGTTGATATGTGGAAAAAACTGTAAAGAAAAGCAAGCCTGTTCCTCAGTTCAGCAGACAATAAATATACATGAATAAAATATTTAGAAAGTAATAATAAAGGCCACTAGACTCACATGAATGAGCTTTTTCATGAGTATCACCTAAAATCCATTCTGAGTTTTAAAAAAGCATTAGATTTAGGTAATAGCCTAAGTTCTTACATGATCGATTCCTAGAAAAGTCTACCAAAATATGAGAAATGCAAAAATCAAATAAGTTTGTTTCTAGAAAATGAAGAGTAATGCCGGGCGCAGTGGCTCAAGCCTGTAATCCCAGCACTTTGGGAGGCCGAGGCAGGTGGATCACGAGGTCAAGAGATCGAGACCATCCTGGTCAACGTGGTGAAACCCGGTCTCTACTAAAGATACAAAAAATGAGCTGGGCATGGTGGCGCGTTCCTGTAATCCCAGCTACTCAGGAGGCTGAGGCAGGAGAATTGCCTAAACCCAGGAGGCGGAGGTTGCGGTGAGCCGAGATCGCGCCATTGCACTCCAGCTTGGGTAACAAGAGCGAAACTCCATCTCAAAAAAAAAAAAAAAAAAAAAAAATGAGGAGTGGATAAAAACCCTAAAAACATTTCCCCTTTTAGATGCAATTTTGACAGTGTAATTCTTCAATGCCACACACTTAATCTTGTTCTTACTATACAAATGACAAAACAGTTGACCTCTTGTGTCCAATGAGTGCTCAAGTGATACTAAAGATCTGTAGTTTTTGGCAAAGCCTAACAATTCCTATCTTATTCTCAACTTCATTTATTCTGAAACATACACTGCTTTTATTACTTGCTACATATTCATTTTCCCATTTTCTTTTCATAAATGAATAACAATACAAAGAATTCAGTCACATCACTATGACTGTGAAAAATTAGTGACACTCTCAAAATTAAAATGTCTAGGAGTCAGACCCATCAAGTAATGGCTCAAAAGGTTTGTCATTTGGTATGCGAACATTTTATTCTGGCTGTAAGACAAATAGATCAGAAGTGTTACTACATTACATACAAAAAAAAGTGAACTGTTCGGAAGTCAAAAGTATAAAAGTATGTTCATTAAGGAACAGACATACAATCTATCCCAGGCGTCCCCAAACTATGGCCCGCTGGCCGAATGCGGCCCCCTGAGGCCATTTATCCAGCCCCCCGCCACACTTCAGGAAGGGGCACCTCTTTCATTGGTGGTCAGTGAGAGGAGCACAGTATGTGGCGGCCCTCCAATGGTCTGAGGGACAGTGAACTGGCCCCCTGTATAAAAAGTTTGGGGACGCTTGATCTATCCTAACAAACAAGAGCACTAATAACAATCCAAATATCAGAATTTTTTTTTTTTTTTTTTTTTGAGACGGAGTTTCGCTCGTTACCCAGGCTGGAGTGCAATGGCGCGATCTCGGCTCACCACAACCTCCGCCTCCTGGGTTCAGGCAATTCTCCTGCCTCAGCCTCCTGAGTAGCTGGAATTACAGGCATGCACCACGATGCCCAGCTAATTTTTTTTAATTTTAGTAGAGACGGGGTTTCACCATGTTGACCAGGATGGTCTCGATCTCTTGACCTCGTGATCCGCCCACCTCAGCCTCCCAGAATCCAGAATTTTTTTAAAAACTACTGAAAGACAGTTAATGGTCAGCTTAAGCAAGATTAACAAAAACAGGATAAAACAAAAACACTCTGAAGACATGATATACAACAATATAGTTATAGGATATTAGAAAACAGCTGAGGTCAACATCTCTAAAGGTGAGATACTATCCTTCCATCCTTATTTTGAAACATGGGCATTCAGTGGGGACATCAACAGATACAGGCCCTGCAAACAGTAGTCATATCCACAAAGCAAACGACAGTCTTCATAAGCATATGATGAGGAATGGACCAGTTCATAATTAGTTACATCCACACACTGTTAACTGCAATATCCCCCCAAAAACTAGGTACTGTTTCAGTATCAGCTCGTTTCTTTTTTGCTTTAAAAAGAGATATTTGGCAGACATGGCAAATAGGGAGCTAAACAGAAGGCTGAAATGAATGGTCAGAGGTACGAAAATGAGGACACACTTAGAACTTGGCAAACCATGTTTTTAAAGGATTAAATTGTATGGGATGTCAGAACTGATTACTTCTTTTACTTAAATTATTAGGGAAGGACAGCTTTTTAAATAAGCTCATTTGTGGCTTAAAATACTTACAGGAAGGGATGATAAACTGTGGTTCTGTATTTCCAGCATATCCTAGTTTTGTATACCTGCAAAACAAAATAATTTTATAAAGATTTCAAAAACTATAAATTTATAGTTTAGCAATTATAAATTTCTTTCTCAGAATTTCTGTTGTAGGTAAACAATACACCAAATTCTTAGTTTCACTTCATTTAACCCCTACTTTCACAATCGTATCAAAATTATAAGTGCCCAGAGCTTTTGAATAGAAATTCCACTTCAATAAATTGATCCTTCAGGAATATATGTGAAATAATATGCAACCAACGTCATTAGCTACAATCTTGCTTCTAACAGCAAAAGACTGGAAATAACCTAAAAATCAATGAAACTGGATACTAATGAAATATGCTAAGTTTATATTATGGAATACTATATGCAGCTACAAAAAAGAGACTGAGAAAGCTCTTACTATAGTGAATGAAACAATTTCCAAAATTATTACTAATTGAACAAAGATACAGAACAATGTATCAAGTATGGTATAATAGCATAAAATGGGGAGGAGTAAAAACAAAATATTTTGTATTTTGTATAGGCACAAAATATCCCTAGAAGACTATACTAGAAATCAGTAATTTTAGTTGTCTCCAAAAAAAGGGAACTGGGAGGTAATAAACAGAAATAAGAGGAAGATTTTTCATTGTACATCATTTCATATGATTCAAATTAATTACTATTCAAAAATAAATTTAATATTTAACGCTTTGTCATAGTAGATTCGGCCTATGTTCTTATAATAATAACAACATAAAGATTAGCAATTATAAAAGCTGAGCTCTGACAAGCAGTATGGAGGGGCTACTTAGGAGATAGGTAGACACTTTTTGGCTATGTGGGAAAAGCTATTAACTACAAGCAGGCTTTAAAGAGAATGTAACATTTTATATTATTCCATATTCAAACTCACTGGTAAATAGCAGACAGGTAACTGCTATGACATTCTTGAACTCTAATTATCTGCAGAATCTTTTTTTCTAAGATTAAATTGGAAATATAAGTCTACTCATGGCCGGGCGTGGTAACTCACACCTGTAATACTAGCACTTTGGGAGGCCAAGGGAAGTAGATCACTTGAGGTCAAGGTTACCAGCCTGACCAACATGGTGAAACCCCATCTCTACTAAAAATACAAAATTAGCCAGGCGTGTTGATGGGCACCTGTAATTCCAGCTACTTGGGAGGTTGAGGCAGGAGAATCGCTTGCACTTAAGAGTCAGAGGTTGCAGTGAACCAAGATCACGCCACCGCACCCAGCCAGGGCAATAGAGTGAGACCCTGTCTCCAAAAAATAATAATAATAATTTCTTTGGTGAATGTTTTAGCCTCCAAATCAAGTTCAAGAACTGAGTGTGCCAAGGATGAGCAGGGAGGATCACATCAGGTCAGGAGTTCGAGATCAGCCTGGCCAACATGGTAAAACGCCATCCCTACTAAAAATATAAAAATTGGCTGGGTGTGGCAACAGATGCCTGCAATCCCAGCTACTCTGGAAGGTGAGGCAGAAAAATTGCTTGAACCTGGGAGACAGAGATTTCAGTGAGCCAAGATCATGCCACTGTACTCCAGCCTGGGTGATAATGCAAGACATCGTCTCAAAACAATAACAACAAAAAAAAAACAGACTAACCTCTTCGAAAATTCCCCACTATCCACATTTTAAAAATATATATTCCTTGAAAGGTATGCCAAAAAGTCCCTTTGTTATTTGGCCTCTGTCAATCTGTCCTAGCTGCCATGACACCACATTAAACTCCCTAACCATAAAAACAGCTGACAATTTCTCAACACTCCAACCCATTTCCTGCCACCAAGCCACTATTAACGCTGCTCCTGCTACATTAGATGCTCTCCTTCCCATCTGGTATAGTTTAACATTTCACCAGTGGACAAATGAAACTGACTAGTATACCACACCAAAATAAAAACTTTTTTAATACAAGGCAATCTAAAACTGCTGAACCAAAACACTCTACCTAAAAGCCTGCTACTATCTGACCAATATTCAGTGAAAGAATTATTGACAGACCTAACTATTCCTTGGTCTGATTCCACATATTAATCTCGCTACTTTTTTTCTTATTTGTCACCATCGCAATTCAAGTTGCTATACCCAACAATACCCTAAAACAGGACAAACAGTATTTTCAATTCTAGAACTCCTACAAAGAACAACAGAATAATATACCTAAAAAACCAATGCTCGGGCCGGGCGCGATGGCTCACGCCTGTAATCCCAGCACTTTGGGAGGCCGAGGTGGGTGGATCACAAGGTCGAGAGAGCGAGACCAACCTGGTCAACATGGTAAAACCCCGTCTCTATTAAAAATACAAAAAATTAGCTGGGCATGGTGGCACGTGCCTATAATCCCAGCTACTCAGGAGGCTGAGGCAGGAGAATTGCCTGAGCCCAGGCGGCGGAGGTTGCGGTGAGCCGAGATCGCGCCATTGCACTCCAGCCTGGGTAACAAGAGCGAAACTCCAACTCAAAAAAAAAAAAAAAAAAACCAATGCTCAAATTGTTTTTTTCTAGGCTTTCACACCACCACCACAACAATCAACACAGAAGACTTCTGTGACCGAATGTGTGGAGGGTTTCTCCCAACAACAAAAAAAGCAATCAGTTCTGCAGTGGACACCAGCTGGGTGTTAGGGTTTCTATAGAGGCTTCAGTGCACAGACATGACTGATTAAACAACAGGCCACTGGTGATCAACTTAACCTTCAGCCCCTGTGGTGGGGTTAGAAGTCCCAACCCACTTATCATTCCTTGGTCTTTCAAGTGATCAGCCCCATATTAAAGTTACCTAGGGGCGGCCACCCAACGGTCATCCCATTAGCACTCTAACAGACATCACTTTGGAGTTCCTAAGAATTTTAGGAGTTCTTTGTCTAAAAACAGGGTTGAAGACCAAGTATGTATTTCCCATTTTCAAACAACCTAATTCAAAAATTCCTAAAGGCCCATCCACATGAACAATCATAACATTCTTTGATTCCTTTAGCTGAATATTAAAGTTCTCCATAATCATTTCCAATTTTTTATAAGCATCTGCTATCACTTTTTACATAACCCCAGCTCTAAGCATACTACATCTACTATTATTTTTTTCCCAGTATGCCTTGTCCATTCCCCCCTCACATATTATCTACGCTCACAGCGCACCCTCTCAAAATAAAAGCTTTTATCACAACTTGAAACTCCTCCAGGAAGTCTTTCCTGATCATTTTAACTATCATGCATCCTTTCTTTCAATTATTCTTTATTCCAACCGCAAGCCTATAAATTATTTTTATGTATGTAAATATCATCTCCTAAATATCACTGTAATATTTGAAGTACAAACCACATTACAGTAGAAATTCCCTTAAGAAACATTCATTTAACCAGCTTACCAAACTGACCAAGACCCCATTCCTGGCCAAAATCAAGTTTCCTAGGCTGAGCATATTCATCAATGAATTACTTTCATAATAAACACTGAAAGGATCGAATGAACCTAATGCAAAACAACAAATGGACATAATAAAAACAAATATGCTCTTCCCAAAATATAAAAATGCATATAGTATCCAACTGTATGGATATACCATAATTTATTTAATCACTTCTAATGTATTTTAAATGCCACACCAAAATAATCTACTATATTTTGGAAGCAGTAACTAATGTTCTACTACCTTAGATTTAAATTTTAAATATCTCAAAAGAACAAAATCATGTAAAGTCTGTCTATATAAGTTATGCTGACTGCTAAATTACAGCATTTGATAATAATCAAAGACAACAATATTTTCACCAATTCTTAAGAAATATGAGGGAAACTATCACAGATAACTTTAGAAGCTGCTTAGACTCTAAAAACTAATTTGGTTCCTGGCTCAAAACAAACAAACAAACAAAAAAGCAAAATGTGATAAAGGATACAATCTATAAAAATAATCTCCTAAACTTTAAAAAAGGTTTGAGGGCTCAACCTTCAAAAAGCCACATTTTCTCTACCAGAAAGCAAAGTACTGAATGACAAAAAACATCACTCTTTAAAACCACTAGGCATAAACTATCAGCAAACTTTAATAATTAAGATTGGAAAATTTTTTTTAAAAATCACAAGTCAAAGTTCAGAGAATAAGCGTACAGAAAATACATTGCAAAAATTTTAAAAATCAGAATGGAACTGTAGAAATCTCAGACAAAAAAAAACTTTTTAATGCTCATACAAAAATGTTATAACGTTCATATATGAGTTGAGAAACATTTAAGCAAGGACAGGAGGAGTCCTGGGGGGAAAAAGAGTAGCTCTCAACAAAGTTGAGTCTAGAAAAACATGAAGGAAATGATTAATTGAGTCAAAAGGATACACTGGGACACAGTATATTCACAACATTTTCAAATCAACACACATAAAGTACAGTAATATTAGAATAGCACATTCAAGTAAACTGGAGGGGATCTGGATACAGCTGTATTAGTTTTGCTTACAAACTTCATTTAAATTTATAAGAAAAAAATGTAAAGTATATTAAATATTAAATTTGTTTAAAACTTCAAAATAGGGCAGGGCGCGGTGGCTCAAGCCTGTAATCCCAGCACTTTAGGAGGCCGAGGCGGGTGGATCACGAGGTCAAGAGATCGAGACCATCCTGGTCAAGATGGTGAAACCGTCTCTACTAAAAATACAAGAAATTAGCTGGGCATGGTGGTGCGTGCCTGTAATCCCAGCTACTCAGGAGGCTGAGGCAGGAGAATTGCCTGAACCCAGGAGGCGGAGGTTGCGGTGAGCCGAGATCGCGCCATTGCACTCCAGCCTGCGTAACAAGAGCGAAACTCCGTCTCAAAAAAAAAAAAAAAAAAAAAAAACTTCAAAATAAAAGCTTTTCAAATGTAAACTAGCCTCCATTAACCTACCAATTCTATTGAGTTTTACAATTGAAATAACTACATATTATCCTTAAGATATTTTTATGAACTCTCAAAATTCTCGATAGTCACAATAAAGGAGAAATTTTGTACAAGTAGACGGCAGAAGAATTTCTCTATTTCTCTCACTTAAAAAACTGCTATCTAACAATTAATTGGCATTTGACATATGAACTTTTTAAACTGTAATTTAAGGATGTAATCACTATCTTTAAATTCAAGGCTCTTGTTTTTCACTGACACAAAGTTCAAATTGTTTTGTAATAATAGAAAAGATTTCAAATGATTTTCATATTAAGGATTTCTCTACAAATATACACATTTGTTGCTCTCTAAAGAATAATGTTCTTGAGGATACTGACCAAGTATCACAGAAACCCACATTTTTTGTTGTTTTTTGCTTTGTTGGAGAAGAAGTTTCACTCTTGTTCCCCAGCCTGGAGTGCAATGGCCTGATCTCGGCTCACCTCAACCTCCACCACTTGGGTTCAAGAGATCTCCTGCCTCAGCCTCTTAAATAGCTGGGATTACAGGCATGCATGTACCACCACACTCAGCTAATTTTGTATTTTTAGTAGAGACAGGGTTTCTCTGTGTTGGTCAGGCTGGTCTCAAACTCCCGACCTCAGGTGATCTGCCTGCCTCATCCTCCCCACATGCTGCGTTTATAGGCACGAGCTACCACACCCAGCCAGCAACCCAATTTTAAACTTAGTTTTCCAAAATAAATTTTTGCTTTGAATTTATAAATCCGATTGGTATAATTAATTTTTCCACAACCCTTGCAATTTTCTGTAAAATTTTCCTGGATATTCAAAAAGGCCATTTATGAACTGGGCGTGATGGCTCGCAACTGTAGTCCCAATGTTTTGGGAGGCCAAGGCAGGAAGTTCACTTGAGGTCAGGAGGTGAACACCTGCCTGGGCAACAAATCGAGATTCCCCACAACTCTACAAAAAATAAATCAACTGAACACAGCAGCTCACACCTGCAGTCCTAGCTATTTGGGAGGCTGGGAGGAAAACCTGAGCCATGAAGTAGCTATGACTGACCCCCTGCACTCCAGTCTGGGCAACAGAGCAAGACTCTGTCTTTTAAAAAATTATTATAAAATTACAATTAAAAAAATTAAAAAATAGGCCGGGCGCGGTGGCTCATGCCTGTAATCCCAGCACTTTGGGAGGCCGAGGCGGGTGGATCACAAGGTCAAAGATCGAGACCATCCTGGTCAACATGGTGAAACCCCATCTCTACTAAAAATACAAAAAATTAGCTGGGCATGGTGGCGCGTGCCTGTAATCCCAGCTACTCAGGAGGCTGAGGCAGAAGAATTGCCTGAACCCAGGAGGCGGAGGTTGCGGTGAGCTGAGATCATGCCATTGCACTCCAGCCTGGGTAACAAGAGCAAAACTCTGTCTCAAAAAAAAAAAAAAAGAGGTTAAAAAAAATAAATAAATAAAAATAAAAACAAAAACTAAAAATAAAAAAATAAATGAAAAAGTCATTCAAAAAGGCAACTTCTCTCCTATTCTAAGTTACTTTTAGCAGAAACTCTTTTTTGGACAGCTATTAAACAATCTGATCTCATTCCCTCCTAATGAGCTTTAAAAATAGGTTTAAATGGCTTCAATTTGTCTTAAACTTGCCATTTGGAAAGCAGCAGTCAGTAGAGAATTCAGACTTGGGACAAACTTTCACATCTGAAAGCTTTTTACCCAAATTGATCCACAGATTCACACAACTCTCATCAAAATCTTAATAACATTTTTGCAGAAAGACAAAAATCCATCCTAAACTTCATATAGATCTGAAAGGACCCTGAATAGCCAAAATAATCTTGAAAAAAAAAAAAAGTTGGAGATCTCAAACTTGCTCATTTTAAAAGTTACTACAAAGCAATAGTGACCAAAACATTATGGTAGTGGTATAAGTACTAATGGAATAAGAAGTCCAGAAATAAACTCTCACATATATAATTAAATGATTTTTAACAAGGATGCCGTAACTACTAAGATGAAGAAAGGACAGTCTTTTGAACAAACGGTACTGGAAAACTGGATATCCACATGCAAAAGAATAAAGTTGTACCTTTACTTTATACCATACACAAGTTAACTCAAAGTGGATCACAGACCTAAACAAAAGAGTTAAAACTATAAAAGATAGGGTGAAAAGCTTCAAGATACTAAATTTGGCTATGATCTCTTGGCTATGACACCAAAAGCACAAGCAACAAAAGAAAAAACTTCATCAAAATCAAAAACTTTTGCCGGGCACGGTGGCTCAAGCCTGTAATCCCAGCACTTTGGGAGGCCGAGGCAGGTGGATCACGAGGTCAAGAGATCGAGACCATCCTGGTCAACATGGTGAAACCCCGTCTCTACTAAAAATACAAAAAAATTAGCTGGGCGTGGTGGCACATGCCTGTAATCCCAGCTACTCAGGAGGCTGAGGCAGGAGAATTGCCTGAACCCAGGAGGTGGAGGTTGCGGTGAGCCGAAACCGCGTCATTGCACTTCAGCCTGGATAACAAGAGCGAAACTCTGTCTCAAAAAAAAAAAAATTAAAAACGTTTGTGTATCAAAGGATACTATCAACACAGTGCAAAGGCAATCCACAGAATGAGAGAAAATATCTGTAAATCACTATCTGTAAGAGATTAATATCCAGAATAAAGAACAACACAACAATCAAAAACAAAGCCCAACTGGCCAGGTACGGTGGCTCACGCCTGTAATCTCAGCATTTTGGGAGGCCAAGGAGGGTAGATCACCTGAGGTTTGGAGTTCAAGACCAGCCTGACCAACATGGAGAAGCCCCATCTCTACTAACTAACAAAATTAGCCAGGCATGGTGGCGGCAGGCCTGTAATCCCAGTTACTCGGGAGGCTGAGGCAGGATAATTGCTTGAACTCAGGAGGCGGAGGTTGCGGTGAGCCAAGATTACGCCTATGCCATTGCACCCCAGACTGGGCAACAAAAATGAAACTCCATCTCAACAACAAAAAAAAGCCCAACTGAAAAATGAGCAAAGAACTTGTATAGAAATTTCTCCAACGAAAAAGACAAATGGCCAATAAACACGTGAAAAGATGTTCAACCTCACTAATAATTAAGAAAATGCAAATCAAAATCAGAATGAAATACCACATCACACCCATTAGGATGGCTATCACAGAAAAAAATAAATAAATAAATAACAAATGTTGCTGATGTAAAGAAACTGAAACCCTTGTGCAATGCTGGTGAGAGTTTAAAATGGTGCAGTGCTGCCGGATGTGGTGGCTCAAGCCTGTAATCCCAGCACTTTGGGAGGCCGAGGTGGGTGGATCACAAGGTCGAGAGATCGAGACCAACCTGGTCAACATGGTGAAACCCCGTCTCCACTAAAAATACAAAAAATTAGCTGGGCATGGTGGCGTGTGCCTGTAATCCCAGCTACTCAGGAGGCTGAAGCAGGAGAATTGCCTGAACCCAGGAGGTGGAAGTTGCGGTGAGCCGAGATCACGCCATTGCACTCCAGCCTGGGTAACAAGAGCGAAACTCTGTCTCAAAAAAAAAAAAAAAAAAAAATCTAGTTTGCCGGGCGCGGTGGCTCAAGCCTGTAATCCCAGCACTTTGGGAGGCCGAGGTGGGTGGATCACGAGGTCAAGAGATCGAGACCATCCTGGTCAACATGGTGAAACCCCGTCTCTACTAAAAATACAAAAAATTAGCTGGACATGGTGATGCATGCCTGTAATCCCAGCTACGCAGGAGGCTGAGGCAGTAGAATTGCTTGAACCCAGGAGGCAGAGGTTGTGGTGAGCCGAGATCGCGCCATTGCACTCCAGCCTGGGTAACAAGAGTGAAACTCCGTCTAAAAAAAATTTTTTTTAAGTAAAAAATTTTTTTTAAAAAAAGGTTCAGTGCTGTGGGAAACTATACAATAGTTCATCCAAAAATTAAATACAGTAATTACATGAGCCAACAATTCTACTTCCGAGTATATACCCAAAAGAACTGAAAGCAGGGACTTGAACAGGCATTTGTACATGCATGTTCACAGCAGCAATACCTGCAATAGGCAAAAGGTGGAAGCAACCCAAGCATCCATCAACATGTGAATGGATAAACAAAATATGATATATACTTCCAATGGAATATTATTCAGCCTTAAAAAGGAAACACATTATGATACATGCTACAATATGAACCTTGAAAACGTTATGCCAAGTAGAATAAACGAATTACAAAACAACAACTATTATACCAATTTCACTTACAGGAGGTACCTAGAAAAGTCAAATTCATAAAGACAGGAAGTAGAATGGAATTTGCCTGAGAATTCACATGTGCGGAGAAAATGGGGAGTTATTGTTTAATGGACACAGTTTCAGTTTGGGAAGATAAAAAAGTTCTAGATAATGCAGGATGGTAACAGTTACACAATAATGTGAATGTACTTTATGCCACTGAACTGCACACTTAGAAATGGCTAACTAGTAAACTTTACATGTATTTTGCCACAATTTTTTTTTTGTTTTTTTTTTTTGAGACAGAGTCTTGCTCTGTTGCCCAGACTGGAGTGCAGTGTCGTGATCTCAGGTCACTACAACCTCTGCCTTCTGGGTTCAATCGATTCTCCTGCCTCAGTCTCCCAAGTAGCTGGGACTACAAGCACCTGCCACCACACCAGGCTAATTTTTGTATTTTTAGTAAAGACAGGGTGTCACCATGTTGGCCAAGCTGGTCTTTAACTCCTGACCTGGTGATCCACCCACCTCGGCAGTTACCAGAAACAAATTAATACTGGATACCTACTGAACATGTTAAGCAGAATAAATCTGTATCAAATGTTTTAAAAGAAAATGTGATATCGTTTACAACTCGGGAGTACAGGAATCTTTCTAACTATAACTTAAAATCCATATACTAAAAAAGGTTATTTCAACTATATAAAAATTAAAATTTACAAAAACGTAACCAAAGTTCATTTGCAAAAGAAAAATGAGTAACAGAGAAAAATAATCTACACTAAGAGACAAGAGAGAACTTCTGGAACATATAAAGGGTACCCAAATGTTAATGACAAGGGAGGGAAGGAGGAGGAAGGGAAGAAACAGAAGAAGGAAAGGCAAAAGACACGAACCATTCTTAGAAAAATAGAAATGGCTATTAAATGAAAAGACATTCAATTCCATGGGATTTTTAAAATGTAAATTAAAAGTGCACTGAGGTGCTTGCAAACATTACTAGTTAGAGGGAGGGTTGTATAACAACAACAACAACAACAAAAACATTACTAGTTAGAATGCAAAATGATATAGCCACTTAGAAAAACAATTTAACATTCACTTAGCATCTGACCCAGCAATTCTACCTCTAGGTAGAACCTACTCAAGAACAATCAGAACAGTTATCCATACAAATGTGTACACATATGTTCACAACAGAATAGTTCATAAAGACCCAAAACTGGAAGCAAAACAAATGTTTAACAAGAGAATGAATAAACAAGAGTGCTATATTCATACAAACCAAAATTACTTCACAGAGGAAGAACCAGGAGAATGTAACCCATTCTCCCAGAAGAAGACACTTAACGGAAGGCAATTCTAAGATGACCCGAATGTTGGAATTATCAGATAATGACCTGGAATCAACAATGAATATTAACACAGACCTGTAATTGATTAATACAGGAAATATCACCAGAGAAACTAAAATAAAGACAGAGCAGTAGAAATTATCCATTCTGAAAATGGGGGGAAAAAACAGAGAAAGAGAAAAGAATAGAGATTCAGGGACTTATCAAGGAGAATATCAAAAAGATGACCAACTAAAGTCCCAGAAGGAGAAGAAAGTATAGTAAAATTCTTTTTTAAAAGAAATAGTGACAAGCCAGATGAGGTGGCTCATGCCTATAATCCCAGCATTTTGGAAGGCTGACACAGGCAGATCACTTGAGGCCAGGAGTTCAAGACCGGCCTGGCCAACACGGCAAAACCCCATCTTTACTAAAAATATAAAAATTAGCCAGGCATGGTGGTGCATGCCTGTAATCCCAGCTACTCCGGAAGCTGAGGCACAAGAATTGCTTGGACCTGTGAGACAGAGGTTGCAGTGGGCCATGATCATGCCACTGGACTCCAGCCTGGGTGACAGAGCAAGACTCAGTCTCAAAAACAAACAAACAAAAAGAAATAGTGGCTAAACTTTTTGCCACTTAGTGAAAGACAGAAATTTAGAGATTTAAGAGGCTCAAGGTCACCCAAGAAGAATAAATCTAAAGGAAACCACACTTAGGCACAAAGTGGAACTACTGACAATCAAAGATAAAGAAAATATTATACTCGTACATGGGGATCTAAAATAGAACTTGAAGTATAAGAGTAGAATGCTGGTTGCCAGGTATTGGGAGATGAAGGAATTGGAGATGTTAATCAATGTGTGCAAACTTCATTATAAGATGAGTATGTACTAGAGATCTAGGTTACAGCATAGTAACTACAGTTAATAATTAATATATAGTATTTTACGCTTGAAATTTGCCTAAAGGAGATCTTAAGTGTTATCACATGAAAAAGGTAACTATGTCATGTAACAAATATATTAATTAGCTTGATTGTAAGACTCATGACACAAGGTTTACTTATATCAAAACACTACATTGTGGGCAGGAGCAGTGGCTCATATCTGCAATCCCAGCACTTTGGGAGGCCAAGGCAGGCAGATCACCTAAGGTCAGAGTCTGAGACCAGTCTGACCAACATGGCAAAACCCCATCTCTACTAAAAATGCAAAAATTAGCCAGGTGTGGTGGTAGACGCCTGTAATTTCAGCTACTCAGGAATCACTTGAACCCGGCAGACAGAGGTTGCAGTGAGCCAAGATCATGCCACTGCACTCCAGCCTGGGTGACGAATGAGACTGTCTCCAAAAAAATTTTTAAAAACTAAACCAAAAATGTTTCTTTGTGACCTAGAGAAGCAAGTTAAATATACAGAAAAGCTCTTACTATGGCAGCAGTGAAAAAAACTCTACTATGCTGATTTTGGCTGGGAAAGGGAGGTAGTATGGGACTTGGAAAATGACTTGCTTAGAGAAAGGAATGTAAAGAAAAGAATTGAAAAGCACTTTTGAAGCTAACAAAACCTTGGTGACTAGAAGAATAGTAGTAAAAATATAAGAAGGCTAGGTGAGAGGGGAGGCCAGACTGGCAGAAATCAATAGCAAAAGAAAGATGATTTATATATTAAAAAAAAAAAAAAAAAAAAAAAAAAAAAAGGTGAATCTGGCCCAACAGTAATTGCCTCTGAGGAAAGGGGAAGTGGATTTGGGGATAGTCATCAATAACGCTCTTTTGTGCCTTAAAACAAGAAAGATAAAGTATGATAAAATGTTCACAGGTAATAATTCTAATAAATAGAGGTATCCGTTATATTATTGATGTTACTTATCAAAAAGAAATCCATTAACAGAATCTTTTTCAGTAGTAAAACAACTTATGCCTGTATTGTAAAAGTAATAATATCCCTTGCCTTACATATTATTTTTAAGTTTACAAATTTCAAATGCTTGTACATGAAAAGCATGTACAATCATACTCTCTTGTTAGGGGCTAACATAGTGGTCTCTTTGAGGCCAATGTTCCATTACAATTTCGAAAATTCTAGGGCTCCTAAATGATGCTAAATCTACTCTGCCTGTGCTCTATATATGGAACAAGTTTTGACTTTCAATATTTCAACAAATGAAATGATGTAATAAAATGAATATAAAACCCCAAAATTTAAGGATAGAAGAGACTTTAATGACCTAGCACAACTCTTTCCAAAACCTTCATACTGACAACCACTGAAGTTCAAATAATTCTATCCTAGTATGAATGACTTGCTTACACCCTAACCATATTATAAAAATAAAGCACATCTTATAGAAATTATGTAAGACATGATTACCAAATAAATCCAAATGAAAATAGAGGTTTACAAATTGATCTCAATGCCTATACCCCTTGTATCTCAATTCTCAGCTTAGCCAGTTTTCTTCATACAATACCAAAGCTCAAAAAGGTAATTTGATGCTTTAAAACTTTTTTTTTTTTTTTTTTGGAGACAGAGTTTGGTTCTTCCTGCCAATGCTGGAGTGCAATGGCGTGATCTCAGCCCACTGCAACCTCTGCCTGCGGGTTCGATCAATTCTCCTGCCTCAGCCTCCAGAGTAGCTGGGATTACAGGCAAGCACCACAACACCCAGCTAATTTTGTATTTTTTAGTAGAGACGAGGCTTCTCCATGTTGGTCAAGCTAGTCTCGAAATTCCGACCCCAGGTGATCCGCCCGCCTAGACCTCCCAAAATGCTGAGATTACAGGCATTATCCACCACACCCGGCCAGAAACTTTTAAAACAAGAACACAGTGACTAATGCACAGAGAAATGTGTCAAGTAGAGTAAGACAATATTAGCTATAAAGACAAACAGCAATGGTTTAAAAAACTTTTCCAATTCCCTCCAACGTTTTATCACTACACGCAAGTCAATGTTTAACCTGACACAAAAATACTGATGGACTCTTGAGGGGAAGAACCTGGACTCCTACTCTGTGTATCAACAGAAACATTCTCCTAAACCTTAAAATCTTAACTCCTTTCCATTAGTGAGGAGAAAAAAACATGAAGCTTGATATAAAAAAGACATGAGTGAATGCCTGTTCCACCATTTACTAGCCTGTGATCCTGAGATCATAGACTACACCTAATGCATAGGGAATAAAACTAAATTCATGAGGTTGTCATATTAAGGACATAACAGTGAACAGAACTCACTAAGTATTCAGTAAACATTTCCTTCCCAAGATGATTTTCCTTTATCCATAGGCTTTCCTTTATCCCTTTACCCATTCCTTTAATTTTGCTTTCAAAGATCCTCAACAATGTTTTCCCAATCCCTTTGCCGCAGGTCCAGCTATCACCACTGAAGACAACAATTAAAGCAGTCAGTACATGCTTCATGAAAGAAATCAGTCACAAAAAGCCACAAATTTTATGATTCCATTTACATGAAATGACCAAATTAGGCAAATTCATAAAGGCAGAAAGTAGGCCGGGGGCGGTGGCTCACACCTGTAATCCCAGCACGTCGGGAGGCCAAGGCGGGTGGATTACAAGGTCAGGAGTTTCAGACCCACCGAGCCAAAATGGTGAAACTCTGTCTCTACTAAAAGTACAAAAACTAGCTGGGTGTGGTGGCACGCACCTGTAGTCCCAGCTGCTCAGCAGGCTGAGGTAGGAGAATCGCTTGAAGCTGGGAGGCAGAGGTTGCGGTGAGCCAATACTGCACCACTGCCCTCCAGCCCGGACGATGGAGCAAGACTCCATCTCAAAAAACAGACAAAGTAAATTAGTGTTTGCCAATGGTTGAGGACAGTGGTAACGGAGAATGACTGCTACTGGGTGTGGGGTTTTTTGGGGCCATGAAAATGTTCTAAAATTGGCCAATAAACGGTATCCAGGTATTAAAATTTACTGGAAATGGTTGCACAACCTTGTGACAATGCTAAGAACTACTCAATTACACACTTTAAGAGAGTAAACTTTATGGTATATGAATTATAACTCAATAAAGCTGTTTAAAATAGAATAAAATAAAACACTAGACCCAGACTAATACTGGATAAATTTAGCTTTTATCACCCTTCTGCTTAATGATTTACATAATCTACTACTATCAAATAAAATTCAACATTTAAAATCCTTCTGAAATAAGGCAAGATGAGTAAATAAACTACTTGCTATCCCACAGCTCCCAGTAGAAATATCTGAATTCCAGGTAGAGCAATTTCCCAACTGACCCATCCCCCAAATACTTTGAAACTCCTTCACGACTTCCTTTCATCAGTAAAATATTTACAGGGCATTATTAAATACCATGCAGGAGGCTATCACCTGAATAGATAATGAACAAAAATGAAATAATCCCCACCATTATGGAGTTTTATCCTACTTATGCTTTTCCAAGAATCTGATCAAGTTCAGCTTCTTCATAAATCATCCTCCAAATACTAGAGCCCTTATTAATCTCCTGCAACAATACTAATAAACTATAATTATTTCACATATTAGTTTCATCATTGGCACTAAACTGTAAACCTCAAGTATAAAATTATGCCTTAAGTTTTCCTGAATTTACCATAGCGTTCAGCATAGAACTGAGATTGAAATAAGTACTTGATTACTTTCTTAAGTTCTTCTATTTTTTTGACTTTCATTTATGTGTTTTGTGCAGTCATTAATGAGCACACAATGCACAGTGAGTAAATAATTACAGTAAGTAATGCATCAGTAGAGCTTATTCATTTTCAAATTGCAGCTTCAGAAATATGTATGCCTTCATTTTAAAGATACATGTAATTAGGCATCATTTCCTTAACTGAGCTATCCTGAATTTATCAGCAATTATTAGTCCTCGCAATACTCAAATAAGCAATATATAAATTCATATTTCACTTTAATGTGTTACAGGTTAATCAACTCAGTGAACTGGTCACTAAGACCTCCCTATATGTTTTATATTTGTACTAAAAATTAGTAGCTTTTGGTTTAAGTATGCATAAGATGAACACTCTACTGGACTAACAATTCGACCACTCTCCTTGGATATATCTCAATTAGGGAAGAGTAGAGCAGTGAGCTCTGGAATGAGACTACCCTAGGGCTAAAATTCTAGATCTACTACTTAACTATATCCTCAGTTTCCTCATCTTTGAAATGGGAGTTACGTATGTAATAGTAACTACCTCAAAAGGCTGCTGAAAAGGTAATTACTAATATCAAAAACAAAATTTGTAAATGGCCTTGAAATGGCTGATTGGTACATATCCCATTTAATACATCTTTAATAACTAAAATCCAGATATAAATCTCTGAAACCATAAAGAATTTTTTTAAAAAAGAACATTCGTTTTATGAAAGTCATCTGTCCCAGCAACTATAGAGTACAACTTAAAAAAAAAAAAAAATTTCTAGACTTGGTTTCAAACATTACATTGGGGAACATAAAACTAGTTTCTCCTGTATGCCACACAGTATGCCTCTGCATTACAACAAAACACTGAAGAATTCTGATGCACGCCTCAACCAAAACTACTTTGACTATAAATAAAATACAATATGTAATTCCAATTAATTAATTTCAACTACTGTAACATATAAATGTGAACTCACAAGAAAATTTAAGAGAATTCAACAATACTATCAATAATTAGGATCACTCCCAAAAGATATTTCTCAACTCCGAGCCTCTGTTTCATTTGTAAATGAAGACTGGATTAAATTATCTTGCAAAATCTCTTTTCAGCTCCATAATTCTGTGTGAGTCATTAGGCACTTCCCTTAATTCACTGAAGCAAGTCTCACAAATACACATTAAATGCTGTATTTGTATCCTTGAGTAACTGAATTTTTAAAATGCTTATAGCAGAAGAAAAGTACATTAGATTTAATTAAAATAATCTCTATAACTAAGTAAATACTTGAGTCCTGTCATAGACCAATACTAAAAACATGGTTTACATGTTTACAGTAGATTAAGCCAACCCTAAACTGCAAGGTCTTTTGCACCCTAATTCTCTTTCTAGAACTTTTATCCTCCTCCTCACTGTAAATTCTCCTTTACACTAAATACTGAAAAACATAGACACCCTTCCCAAGAGTATTGCATTTTCACAAATGGCAAGATGTCTTTTTTTTTTTTTTTTTTTTTTTTTTTTGAGATAGAGTTTCGCTCTTGTTACCCAGGCTGGAGTGCAGTGGCGCGATCTCGCCTCACCGCAACCTCCACTTCCTGGGTTCACGCAATTCTCCTGTCTCAGCCTCCTGAGTAGCTGGGATTACAGGTACGCGCCACCATGCCCAGCTAATTTTTTTTGTATTTTTAGTATAGATGGGGTTTCACCATGTTGACCAGGATGGTCTCGATCTCTTGACCTTGTGATCCACCCGCCTTGGCCTCCCAAAGTGCTGGGATTACAGGCTTGAGCCAACACGCCCGACCTGGCAAGATGTCTTAAAGCAGGTGTCCCTGGCAAGATGTCTTAAAGCAGGTGTCCCCAAACTACGGCCCACGGGCCGCATGCGGCCCCCTGAGGCCATTTATCCGGCCCCCCGCCGCACTTCAGGAAGGGGCACCTCTTTCATTGGTGGTCAGTGAGAGGAGCACAGTATGTGACGGCCCTCCAACGGTCTGAGGAACAGTGAACTGGACCCCTGTGTAAAAAGTTTGGGGACGCCTGTTTTAAAGCAAGGACAAAATGTTTAAAAATAAAATGTTTAGGTAGTGTCCTTAGGTGGGGAAAAAAGATGGAATGTTGAGTATCCGAACAGATGCGTATTTCTCTTAGGTATGTTTAGGACTGGGGAGAAGACCAGAAGGAAGGCTAAAAGAACACATTTGACCAAGACAGGCAGATCACTTGAGCTCAGGAGTTGAGATCAGCCTGTGGCCAACATGGTAAAACACCGTCTCTAATAAAAATACAAAAATTAGCCGGGCCTCGTGGCGGGTACCAGTTACTCAGGAGGCTGAGGCAGGAGAACAGCCTGAACCCAGGAGAGGAAGGCTTCACTGAGCCAAGATCACGCCATTGCACTCTAGCCTGGACGACAGAGCGAGACTGTCTCAAAAAAAAAAAAAAAAAATACATCTGGCTATACAAAGTCAAGCTATTCATTTCCTGGTTGCAAGGAGTATGTAAGAATGACTTGAATTTAAATCAACAGTTTGAAAAGAATTTTGAAAATTCTGAAACAAAATTATTAAAATTCTGCAAAATCGGCCTTTAGAAAAACTACACATTTTTTTGCTCTAGTATTAATCAATTATGTAAGTTATGTTGTTTTCTGATATAAAGGCCCATATAAAGTTATAAAACCAGAACACAAAGTAGTATTAGTCACCATACTATTTTCAAGAGCTAAATTTAAAACAATCGAATAACATCACCTTATCTCACTTTTATCTAGTAATTCATAAATGTTGTGTTTGGTAAGCTACAGCACAGATTTTTGAAGTGCTATTAGTACTAAATTGCTTTGCTCTTGCTTCTTTACACTCCTGCCTATCACTGATTAGGTTGTGTCATTAAAAAGGCCACAAGTTCTAATAGAATTACAAGGGAGCATTCAAATGCTTTTTTATTATAGTGGAATTTTGTTTCAGAAAACACATGTTGCTACATTTTAACCATTCCAAACTTCTGCTCCTAGTCCAATCCTTTAGCTGTTTCCACAAGCTGTGAGAGGAGGAGCATGCTGGACAAGGGAAGTTTAGCTAGTGCTACTCTCCTCCTGATTAAGAATTTTGCCTCTTAGAAAACTGAATGAGAGAGGTGGAGATTGACTGTCAGCATAGTGATCAGTCACCACAAGCTGATCAGTCACTGTGATGCTCAAGAAACTAGATCACATTATCCACAATTTTTTAAAGGAAAAGTTATATTCAGTCTTCCCATTCTTTTCTCTCTGAATGCTCTCGTATTATTAGCTTCAAGTAACAAATTATATGATTCCCAAATACCCATCTTCATTCACAAAGATCCTGTATTTTTAATTTCCTCTAGAATGTTTCCAATTATAAATAATCATTCCAACAAATTCCAGTTTTACTCGGTTTCTTTTTTTTTTGAGACGGAGTTTCGCTCTTGTTACCCAGGCTGGAGTGAAATGGCACGAACTCGGCTCACCACAACCTCCGCCTCCTGGGTTCAGGCAATTCTCCTGCCTCAGCCTACTGAGTAGCTGAGATTACAGGCACATGCCACCATGCCCAGCTAATGTTTTGTATTTTTAGTAGAGACGGGGTTTCACCATGTTCACCAGGATGGTCTCGATCTCTCGACCTCGTGATCCACCCGCCTCGGCCTCCCAAAGTGCTGGGATTACAGGCTTGAGCCACCGCGCCCGGCCTTACTCGGTTTCTTAAAGCTAACTCCCTAATTGTCCCAATCACTCAGGCTTACAATCTTGAAATATTCATTGATGCCTATTTACAATCCACTGGAATCAACTACAAAGTCCTAGCTATACGGCCTTCAGTCTCTCAAATCAGCAAAAACATTTTGACTGTGCAGAGAACTGTGTGTGGCAGGCAGGCCGAGGTGTGCAGGAGATAAGAAAATATGCATAATACACTGTATTCCTTTCCTTCAGAACTTAGAAAAAGAGAAAACCAACTGATTATTATGATTAAAATCTATTGTGCTGGGTACTATGATGAACCATTCTCATGCATTATTGAAAAACAAAACAAAACAGAAGGCTGCACATGGTGGCTCACACCTGTAATCTCAACACTTTGAGAGGCCAAGGCAAGAGGATACTTGGGCCTAGAAGTCTGAGACCAGCCTGGGCAACACAGTGAGACCCCATCACCATGAAAAAAAATTTTTTAAAGTTGCCACACATGGTGGCATGTGCCTGTAGTCCCAGCTACTCAGGAGACTGAGGCAGGAAGATAGCTTAAACCCAAAAGTTTGAGGATGCAGTGAGCCATGATCTTGCCACTGAACTCCAATTTGGGCAACGGAGACCCCGTCTCGAAAACAAACAAAAAAACCTATAAGGTAAATACTATCATCTCCAAATTACAGATGGGAAGAAGTAAGACCTACAGCAGTTCACGTGTATAAAGTCATATAGCTATTAAGTGATAGAGCTTGAACTCAAAAACAGATGATTACAAAGCCCTCACTATCTACAAATAAAATTACACAAAATATAACTTGCAGGAAAAAAACATAAAAAGAAAAAAAAAAATCTTGTCCTAACTTATCTCTTCTGCTCCATCTCCACTGGCAATACCAGGTTTCAGAACTTCTGCAAAGTTGGCCCTTGAGTGGGCTGCTGAAGAATCATCTAGGAAGCCTACCTAAATGAATATTCATAGTCCAACCCTTGAGATTCTGAGTCACTGGGTATGGGGTGTCTGATGCATAGTTTTTTTAAAAAACCATATTCCTAATTCTTGTTCATTCATTCATACAACAAAGATTTGAATTCCTACTATGCACCAAGCCATATCAAAGGTTCACCTTTAACAGAAGGAAGATCTAGTGTAGAGGCTCTGCCACAATTACTTGCTACAGAATCTTGGGTAAGTAGCTTAGCCTCTCTTAAGTCTAAATTTTCTAGCCTATAAAACAAAGTTAATACTTCTCAAGTTGTTGTGAAAAGTTAATGAGATAATATAAAGCATTAAGCACAGGGCCTGACATACAACTCTTGATAAATGCTAGCTATTATTATTTCCTGAGAAACACAACCTAAAGAGTAATTTTTTTCTAGAGATTAAATTTGAGCAAAGTAACAAGAAAACAGTCCAGGCATTCACACTTCCAGGACGGGGAAAATGTAAACCAAATAAGAAAGATTACACAGAAGGGTTTCTCTAAGTGAATCAAATTCATAAGGCTGAGATTTTTTTTGTAAGATGACTTTAAATAGGAACAGAGTTAACTTTACTAACAAAAATAAAAGCAACACATATAGTTCTGAAAAGGCAGTCTCCTAGGAGAGTCCCTAAAGTGTTAACAGAAAGAACACAGGACTTAAATACAAAGAATTCAGGTCCAAATAGCAGATCAAACCACCTCCTAGCTAGATGGTATCAAAAAAAAAAAAGTAATTTAAATTCTCTAATCCTGTTTTTTTCACTTATAAAATTAGGTTAAAAAACAGCTGTCATAGAAAGCATGGCAGCAGGTCCTCCACAAGTGACCTTTCCCTTCTGTGCCTAAAATTCTGAACTGTGTTTTATAGTAAGACTGGGAAGTTCATTCACTCTAATACGGTATTTGCAATCCAAAGTCACTATTTCAACACAAAATTGGCAGGTAGGAAAGGAGAGAGAGTTTTTCCCTAAGTCTAAGAAAGAATCTGACTTCTCACCAGACGCATGTCTGTTGTACTTACTTCAAACAGCATGCGAAGGTGACTCATCAAGGAGTAAGAATTTCTTTGAGTGCTTTTTGGTTAACAAGATATTGTTGAACGTTTCTGCCTTTGGAGATGGCTAAAGAAATAGTCCTCTGCAATTATTATGCCGGGCACAGTGGCTCACGTAATTCCAGAATTTTGGGAGGCCAAGACAGGCAGATCAGCTGAAGTCAGGAGTTCAACACCAGCCTGGCCAACATGATGAAACCCTGACTACTAAAAATACAAAAATTAGCTGGGTGTGGTGGCAGGCGCCTGTAATCCAACTACTTGGGAGGCTCAGGTAGGAAAATCGCTTGAACTCAGGAGGCGGAGGCTGCAGTGAGCCAAGATACCCTCATGGCATTCCAGCCTGGGAGACAAGAAACTCAGTCTCAAAAAAAAAGAAAAAGCATTATTATTAAACAACATGTACAGAATTCATGAAAGAAACATGAACTTCCCACAAACACCTTCCCTTATCTATGCAGATATTCCTCACATCTCTCAAACAAGATCATTCTCATCTGCACTAATTGCTGCAATGTGGCCACAATACAAATATGCCTCTTCTTTCACTGACTCCTACAAATTATTTATGCTTACATTTTAAGATTGCTAAGAAGTAGCAAAACTCCTTAATTCACTCCAGACATGAATATATCCAAGACTCTGACATAAGGCTGTATTAGCCTCTGCTATCATAATAAATGGAAATAATTTACCAACATAGTATTTACCAGAGGAAAAAAAAGGCAAAGGGGGAAAAAAATTCACAGTGCATCTCTGTACCCAAGCTACAATATGACAAAAGTATATAAGGAGTCCCCCATTTGCCTTGAATGATGGAGAAGCTTGAGTAAAAACAGGATTTAAAAAAAAAAAAATTAAAAAGATTCCCCTCCCCCAGCTCCTAAAAAAAACCTTAGAATGATCACACGAGTGTTACAATTTAAAAAAAAAAAAAAAGTTTGTGAATGCCTTTAAAAAAAGTGCTTTCCTCACCACTAACAGCAGGTTTGAGTTATGTTAGTTTTTAAGCAATCAATGGAAAGCTATGTGCTCAAATTGTATTTTACAATGCCTTCCAATACAAGCCAAGAAAGTGTGTAGGTAAGGGTATCCATGTGAATGAAGGAAGTATTTCTTTTCAAATTCTTTTCAAAATAAGTATTCTCTTTTTTTTTTTTTTTTTTTTTTTTTTGAGACGGAGTTTTGCTCTTATTACCCAGGCTGGAGTGCAACGGCACAATCTCGGCTCACTGCAACCTCCGCCTCCTGGGTTCAGGCAATTCTCCTGCCTCAGCCTCCCGAGTAGATTACAGGCACCCGCCACCAAGCCCGGCTAATTTTTTGTATTTTTAGTAGAGACGGGGTTTCACCATGTTGACCCGGATGGTCTTGATCTCTTGACCTCGTGATCCACCCGCCTCGGCCTCCCAAAGTGCTGGGATTACAGGCTTGAGCCACGGCGCCCAGCAAGTATTCTCTTTTACGAACTGAATCTATGCCATTCATATGTTGAGTTTTGCTGGACAATCCCTAATAGTTTTTGGATTAAGTTTCAAGTCTCCTAACTCTTAACAGCCTTCTTATCTAAAACAATTAAGTTTTACAGATGGCCATTTTTTTTAATCAGCCACCTTTTCCCTAATTTATATAATGAATGAAATGAACAATCTGATTCAGGTTATAATTTTTTACATAAACTAAGTGGGTAACTGTAATTTAGAGACCTAAGAGCTGAATACATTCTCTAAAGCATAAACAAATAGACAAATTATAGGTGCACAATTTGCATTCGGGGACCACAGAATTTTGAAATGTAAAAATTCCCTATTAAGGCCATACTTAGAGATGCTTACCTCGGGGGCCCAACCTCAAGGACTTACCCATGTGTTAATAAAGTTGAAGGTGTAACTTTCCTGAGAGACCAAAAAGCCTTTTGAGGACCAAAATAACTGAAACTCTAAAGGGGGAATTTCAGGTAGTGACAAATTGTAAAAGAGAGTGAGCTGGCAAAGGGACTCCTAATCAGTTCCATTAAAATCATGAATGCAGTTAACAACCTCTCCTTGTTGGGGAAACCAATGTAATAATATAATGTCAAAATAAATTTTGACATTTATTTTAAACCAATGTCAAAATATACTACTGTAAAAATCAAAATTTTAAAACAGAAATATCCTAGACTAAACTGAACCCCTCTCCCTGATCCTACTGGTCATTCAGCATGTTTTAAATTCAAGGTTGCCCTTTAGGAAAGGAGGTCACTTAAGGACAGTTAACCTCAATGAGATATCTAGTATACTAATTCAAAACTACTTCAAAAGGGAAAAAATGGAAAGAATAAAAGTAACATACTACTTGAGATGTTACCATATTATTTCTTAAGGCCACAGTTATTTACACTATTTTTATTGACAACTCAGTAATTTCTAAAACATTAATTACGCAGCCGTATTGTCACTTCAACAAAACATATTTGAAAAGTCCTACTGATTCAGGCCAAATCTAATTTTAAAACTGAACCTAGACATAAAACTACTCACCAATTAAATGAAGAAGGGAGGAAGAATAAAAAATTATTGGTTCAGAGAAAAGAGACTGGATTAAGAAGAAACTAATGAAGTGTTCATCGAAAAAATACATAGATGTTCCAAGGCTAATCTAGGCTAGTGTTTTCCTGGGGATAATATTAAGTTGGTTGTTTCTCTACCTGACTGGGATTTTAGAAACTGCCACACTAGCTAGTTATGAGCATGAAGATTAAAGAAATTTTACATGGAATAAAGAGTGAACGACATACAATCAAGGAACAATAATGAAAATTATTAATAATTATGATTAACCATAATTTTTTAAAAAAGCCTTGCAGTCCACCTCTCACTACCTTCCCCCTCAAAAATAAAATTGGGAGTGTTTGGGAATTAGAGCGATGTAATCACAGAAAAAAGAAAACACTTTTCTACATGGTGAAACAGTGATTCTACATTAAAATAAAAGTAGCCTATTCTCTATGTAGTTATACAAAGTGTGGTACAACTCTCTGAAATGTCTATTAATACAAACTGAATGACCACTTTAAAGCCATTCTATATTTTAGCAAACCCTACATATCTAAGAGTAACTATTTGCAACTGAAACACATTGCTATATACCTCTATATAGACGGTCTATACCTTCCTTCCTCCTTCCTTCAAGATACCATCACGGAAGGAACATATGCAACTTAAATTAGTTTATTTTCCAGGGTGCTTCCTTTCTCCCTTCTCCATGAAACACAAGTACATTTTTTTAAGTTACATAAACGGATACCAAGCACCGTTAATTCAGTCTCTTTAAAACCTGCTTAATTTTAAAAGTTCTAATAAGATGTGTTCAGGTTGGAAACGAAAAACTACCTTATAAGGGTATAAAAGACTGAAAGCAGGAAGCGGCTTTGACAAAACTAAGGAAGTTGCAGCGCGCTTGCTCACTGGGGGACTTTTTTGAGGCTACAGAAGTAACACATGACATTTTTCTCTCTCGAATTAAAATGTGACTTGGTTCACCGGTTACAATGCAGAGGGAGATGGAAATGACCGGGAATCGAAAAGAGAAGGTGGGTGGTCCAATGAAAGCCCCGCTGTAGGTTCTCGTTTTCAGAGTCCGATTCTTCCCTTTCCCCACCCACACCCTGGGCAGAGCGTTGTCACTGCGATCTTGCAAAACCTACCAGGAGCGCTTCTCTTTTCTCGCTCCTCTGCCAGGCCAGTCCGCGAGCGCGGGCCCTGGGTCCCCAAACCCATGGGAAAAAGGGGCGCGGAGGGAAAGGAAAGCCGGATGGGTCGCGCCCGGGGACCCCCCCAAGAGCGCCCGTCCCCAGCACTCTCCGGGCGGCACAGCCCACCGCAGTGGGGGAAGGGCCGGGAGGGGTCGCGCGGAGGAAGCCGCTGGCAGGGCTGGAGGGGAACCTCGGGCCCGCGCCCCCGCCCCAGCCCTAGCAGGGAGAAACTCGGGGACCGGCGAGGCCCCGGCTCCGGGCCCCACCCCTTGCTGGCCGCCGGGACCAGGACTGACAGCCGGCGGCGGCACCTTGCCGCACCATTCATTTCCCGGTCTCCTCCCTCCCCCGCCATTTTCCTTCCTCCGCCTCAGTTTCCCCACCCCCCGCCCGTCAGCCCCCTTACCCCGTGCCACAGTCCACTACACAGGCCGGCAGCCGTCCCGCCATCTTCCTCCTCGCCTGCTGCTGCTGCTGCTGCCGCCGTCTGCTCCGTGCTGCTAGGGGCCAGAGATGGGCGGCGGGAGACAGGGGCTATCTGACCATCCACAGCCGGGCCGCCCTCAGCGTCCGCGGGGTGGCCGGGGAGCCGGAGCAGTAGCAAGAAAGCAGCAGGCTCGGTCGGCGGCTATCACTTCCGCAACCCAGGCAGGCAGGCAGTCCCCGCCCTGCCCCGCCGCGGCCTCCTCCCCCGCCGCGGCCTCCTCCCCCTCTCTCTTCCCTCCTCCTCACTCCCGCCCCCACCCTACAACTTCTTCCCCTCACGCCGCCTTTCCCCGGGAAGCCAAGATGGCCGCCGGTGCCGACGCCCCGGCCAGGCCAGGCTCCGGCTCGGAGCGCTCCCGCTTCCGCTCCGAGCGGGAGGGGCCTGCGAGCATGCGCAGTAAGGTGGGTTCGCCGGCCGGGGCTCCGATCCCGAAGTCGGTGAAATCCGCTGCGAGTTTTCCAGGAGGACAGAGGTGCAGAAGTCTTGCCGAGCGGCTAGTTCTGCTTTGGAGGCTCGCGGGGGCTTTTCGGTGGCAGCCCTTGGGTTAGTTTCAGCTGCTGCTTTGCTGGGTTCGGGAAAGACTGGAAGCGCCTCCTGCAGCCACGAATATCCTCCGGCTCCTGGGGGAAAGCGGCCTCATCGAAAACGTCCGCGGCAGGCATCCCTTCTTAAAACTTGAGTGGCTGCTTTTCTGGGTGGAAAAGAGCGGTATCAGGGTGAGCAGTCGGGGAACGGATGGACAAAGACTTGTCGCCGTGGCCCTTAGGCCTTCGTTGCGAGTTTTATTCAGTGGCACTTGTGAGTTGTTACAGGACTTTAGAATGTGGCCCTGCTCCCCATCCCCCACCTCCCAGGGCTGACCTGGGTCCCTAAGGAAGGCAAACCTCCCAGGAATATATTCTGCGTGGTATACGCTATCCAAATAGGCCTTTATTCAAGGCTTTTAGATTATGACAAAGATTTCCCGCAGGAGTAGTAAGAGCCTACCAGCGTTATAATAGAAAGGATTAAGGGCACTCCCCCCACCCCCCAAAAAAAGTTGTAAGTTAAAAACGGAGGCCGGCCACAGTAGGTCATGCCTGTAATGTCAATGCTCTAGAAGGCCAAGGGGGAAAAAATAGGAGAGCTTGAGACTAGGAGTTCGAGACCAGCCTGGGCACCATAGGGAGGACCCCCCCCCCCCCCACACACACACACACACCATCCCTCCAAAAAAAAAGAAAGAAAGAAAACTGGAAAGCCTGAAAGAAACCTTTCAAACTTTAGTGTGTATCAGAATTACCTCTGGTTTGTTAAAACAAATTGCTGGGCCACACCCCCAGAATTCTCTGCTGAGAATTTGCATTTCTAATAAGTTCCTAGTTGCACTTTAGGTACCTAGAAGGTTAATATCATTCCTCTCCACCAGGGTTTTCCTATGATAAACCATTCTGAGTTTGCTAACGTGAAGCTAAAATAAAAATATTTTTTAAAAGAAAGGATGTCTTATTCAGTCCATAAAATAATGTAGTATGGTATTAAGCTGGCCTGGGGGATGGAATTGGGTGTTTCATTGATTCATTTGACAGGTAAGTATTGCTTACCTACTCTATTATGGCAGGGACTGTGCTGACTCTGAATATTCGCTGGGATGGAAAATAGTTAAGGTCTTTTGTAGAGCTTACAGATTAGTGGAAAACAGACAAATTGTGTTAAAAGCAATAGAAAGAAGAGAACTGAGAACTCTGAGAAATGAGGGCGAGGAGTGGGAGAATGGAAGGAAGGTGGAAGGGAAGGAAGGTGGAAGGCAAGGAAGGAGTCTGACCAGCTGGTATTTAAAAGCTGAGATGGGGCGAAGAGTCTCCCAGGAGAGGGAACAGCAAGTGTCAAGGCCCTGAGGCAGGAGCAAGCTTGGCTTCTTCCAAAAACTGAAAGAAGATCCATATAGTCAAAATGAAAGAGCCAGGGAAGGTGCAGTAGATGAAGCCTGAGAGATAAGGAAGAGTCAAACAGTACAAGAATTTGTAGACTGCTCTAAGCATTTTAAAGTTTAATCTTAAAAGCAGCTTGATAAAGTAGATTTGTGGTAATTGGTTTTTTAAAAAATTAAGCAACTTGAAAGGATTTAGGCAAGAAAATGTTGCGGCTGCTTTTTAGAAAGTGGCCCCAGCAGAGTCCAGATTGAATCGTGCGTTGTATGATATGATGTGTTCCAGAGTTCAGGGATAGATGTCTATGAGGGCCAGCATCCAGAGGGGATCAGGTAGGTGCAGAGGAGACTCACTAAAGGGCATCATCATCAATTAGTGTCCAGCATGTCTACAGCTATTCACAAGAGAAGTCTTTTCTTAGAGGTTGTTTTCAAAGAAGTCAAATAAGTCGTTCTCTGAGATGCATTGTCGTTCGTTTCTCTGCTACATTTTAGAAGACTTTAGATGGGGATTCTTTGCTGCCGCTTCTACTGTTGCATCCTTTGAGGAAGCATATGCTTGAGGATTGGCACTGACAGAAAAGACAGACGTGGCTGAGTAGGGGTAGAATAAATGGTTGTTTCCAGCAGTTACAAGTAGTAAGTGAGGGGTGAAGAGATCCTACCAAAGAAGTCCCAAGAGCAGAGGTTAGTGCCCTAGATCACTTGGACAGCCCCTGCCGGTGGCGCTCAAGATGGCTGCCCACACTGACCTTGCGCAGTTGTCATGGAAGTAGTTAAGCAGGGTGGGACACTAGTGCTTCGAGGTCTATGCAGGTACTGTTATGAATGAAGGGGACCATGAGGAGGGTATGGCAATGCAAGGAGCCCACAACCCAACAGAAGGCAGCAGACAACTGTTGCTATGTGGAAATACAGGCCTGGTACTTTCCTGCCCTCTCCCCCTCAAGAGAAATCTGAAATCTGCATTTTCATCTTTGGTAACTGTTGCGGTTTGAATGTGTTCCCCAAAGTTCATGAGTTAGAAATATAATCTCCAATGCAACAATGTTGCAAGGTGGGAGTTTTATGAGGTGATTAGATCAGGAGGACGCTGTCTTCATGAATGGATCACAGGACTGGGTTCCTGATAAAAAGGAGTTTGCCCCTCTTCCCTCTCTCTTGCCCATGTGATGCCTTCCATCATGTTTTGACACAGCAAGGACGCCTTCACCAGATATTGGCCCTTTGATCTTGGATTTCTCAGTCTCTAAAACTATGAAAAATATTCTGTTCTTTTTTTTTTTTTTTTTTTTTTTTTTTGACACAGAGTCTTGCTCTGTCGCCCAGGCTGGAGTGCAGTGGCGCAATGTCAACTCATTGCAACCTCCACCTCCTGTTTTCAAGCGATTCTTCTGCCCCAGCCTCCCCAGTAGCTGGAATGACAGTCACATGCCATCACACCCAGCTAAGTTTTGTATTTTTAGTAGAGACAGGGTTTCCCCATATTGGTCAGGCTGGTCTTGAACTTCTGACCTCGTGATCCACCTGCCTCAGCCTCCCAAAGTGCTGGGATTACAGGCATGAGCCACCACGCCTGGCCAATTTCTATTCTTTATAAAGTACCCAGTCTCTGGTATTCTGTAAGCAGCACAAACCAGACTAAGACAGTAACTAATTTTTTTTCTGCATGCCATATCTCACCTGTGGCCTGCCAGTTTGCATCTTTCAATTTCAGAAGCTACATGTGGTTCAGTAGTTTGTTGCCTTCAAATATGAAGCCATGTCACTGCTAAGTACCATCTCTCATTTCATAGGCATGAGGAAACTGTCACAGACTCACATAGACAAGACTGTCCTGTATTTGTAAAGGCAGTAACTGTTAGAAGCATTTGGAGGCTTTCAGTGCTTGTTGGAAATGTCATTTGTGCTTATTCCTCATAATCTATCTACCCAAACACTTTGCCTGCTTAAGATCTCTTCTACTGGCCGGGCGCGGTGGCTCAAGCCTGTAATCCCAGCACTTTGGGAGGCCGAGACGGGTGGATCACAAGGTCAGAGATCGAGACCATCCTGGTCAACATGGTGAAACCCCATGTCTACTAAAAATACAAAAATTAGCTGGGCATGGTGGCGCGTGCCTGTAATCCCAGCTGCTCAGGAGGCTGAGGCAGGAGAATTGCCTGAACCCAGGAGGCGGAGGTTGCAGTGAGCCGAGATCGCGCCATTGCACTCCAGCCTGGGTAACAAGAGCGAAACTCCATCTCAAAAAAAAAAAAAGATCTCTTCTACTTCCTGTTTGCTGCATGCAAGATTGGCCAGCCTCTCTGCCACTGTGGTGGCCCAGCCTTCCTCAGCTGCACATAGCCTTCAGATACACATCCGGCCAAAGCATTTCTGACCACCCTGTTTGCATATGCACCCTCTCCCTACCTACTCGTCTCAAAATACAGAAGCAAAGGATGTCAGAGACATTTCATATTCCATTTCATATTTCTCCCTAATAGCACCTCAATTTCCTTTTAGTTCAGGTCAACGAGGTGCTTGGTTCTCACCCATTTCCAAACCTGTTCCCAACCTTTCAGGCATTTATGAGTCTTGCAATATCCTTCTCATTTGGCTCAAGTTAGCCATAGCAAGTTCTCATTACTTGCATCAAATTTAAGAAGCCTAAGCCCATAGAGTTTAAGTGATTTTTCCCCGATATGTTAAAGAAACTAAGAAATAGAGTCCAAAATGTTCTTAGGCCTTTTTGGGGGCTCTTTAATTGTAACGATAAATTAGCAAATGTCTTTGGATCTTTAAAAGTGTCCAGGAAATTCATGTCACTCAATTTCCATTAATTTAAGATGAGAAATAGTTTTGGTTTGTTGTTTGTTTTTTGTTTTTGAGACAGAGTCTTGCTCTGTTGCCAAGTGCCAGGCTGGAGTGCAGTGGCACGATCTCAGCTCACTGCAACTTCCACCTCCCGGGTTCAAGCAATTCTCCTGCCTCAGCCTCCCAAGTAGCTGGGACTACAGGCGTGTGCCAAAATGCCCAGCTAATTATTGTATTTCTTTTAGGAGAGATGGGGTTTCACCATGTTAGCCAGGATGGGCTCAATCTCTTGACCTCGTGATCTGCCTGCCTTGGCCTCCCAAAGTACTGGGATTATAGGCGTGAGCCACCACGCCTGGCTGAGAAACAGTATTTTAAAAACCAACTTAGGTATGTACTACAGGGATGACTATTTGCAAATTGGCAATGAATCAGATTCACAGAGAGCATTGATTGGGAGCAGGTAAGTGGTTATAGGGGAGAGACTATGAAAACTGTCTTCTCACTTCTCAAGTTGCGTGACCTTAGCAACTAACTTATTGTGTAGAAAGAGCACTGAATTTTAGAATCAAGACACTTGAATTGAGTATGATTCTTTCACTTTGTTTCTTCATCTATAAAATTGACAGCAATACTTAACCTATAGGGTTGTTATAAAGCTTGAATTTGGTAAGAAACCCTGTTACAAATTACAGAGTGATCTTATTAAGGTCAGATCAAGAGGAATGTGGTTTAATTATAAAGTAATGACTGACTTATTACTTAAACGTACAAAATTAAACATCCAAAAGCTTGTCCTCCTCTTCACAGATGTTATCTTGGGGCCTGTGTGCCTACTCTTTTAATGCTACCATTGTGCAGAGTATTTTTAGAAGCTCTTCTTTAGATTTGCCTTCAAAGCCTACAGTACATTGTTTTAAAGATCTTCACTGGTGGCAGATCTTGCCCTTTGGGAGTAGATTTCATTTTGAGGATTAGCCAAAAGTCATTTCTTCAGAGCCAAGTCCTGTGAGTAAAATGGCTTATCAACTAGGGTTGTTTTTTATCAAAAGTTTTATGTGACTATAAGTTAAACTGGTTTTCATATGTGACTTATAAGCTTAATCTACCCTGGATTTAAAATGAAGTTCTAGAATATTTTATTCAGTGGCCACATCCCTGGGAGCTATAGACTGAAAGTCTGTGTTCTCTCACCCTCCACCAATTCATGTGTTGAAATTCTAAGGTAATGGTATTAGGAAGTAGGGCCTTTGGGAAGTGATAATGTCAGGAGGGCAGACTCCTCATGAATTGGGATTAGTGCTGTTTTAAGAGAGAACCCGAAGAATTGCCTCACACTTTCCATTATGTGAGGACACAAGAAGACAGCCATCTATGAACTGGAAAGCAGCCTTTCTCCGAAGATGATTCTGCTCACGTCTTGATCTTGGACTTCTCAGCTTCCAGAACTATGAGAAATAAATTTCCATTGTGTTTGTTTGTTTGTTTGCTTGTCTTTTGAGGCTGAGTCTCACTCTGTCACCCAGGCTGGAATGCAGTGGCTTGATCTTGGGTCACTGCAACCTCCGCCTACCTCCTGGGTTTAAGCAATTCTCCTGCCTCAGCCTCCAGAGTAGCTGAGACTATAGGTGCAGCCCAGGAAGCCCTGCTAATTTTTGTATTTTTTGGTAGAGACAAGGTTTCACCATGTTGGCAGGCTGGTCTCGAACTCCTGAGCTCAAGTGATCTTCCCTCCTCAGCCTCCCAAAGTGCTGGAATTACACACATCTGCCATCACACCCAGCTAAATTTCTCATTTTTACATGCCTAAATTTTTGTTGTTTATAAATAAATTGCTTTTTGCATAACGGATTGAATATCCCTTATCCAAAATGCTTGGGACTACAAATATTTAAGATTTTTTATTTTTTTTCAGATTTTGGAATATGCACATATACAGAATGAAACATCATGGAGATAAGACCCAAGTGTAAACACAAAATTCATTTATATTTCATATACATCTTATACACATAGCCTGAAAGTAATTTTAGACTTTTGTTTTGTTTTGAGACAGAGTCTCACTCTGTCCACCCAGACTGGAGTCCAGTGGCACGATCTCAGTTGACTGCAAACTCTGCCTACTGGGTTCAAGCATTTCTCCTGCCTCACCCTCCCCAGTAACTGGGATTACAGGCACCGGCCACCAACGCCTGGCTAATTTTTTTTTTCTTTTTCTTTTTGCTTTTTTTTTTTTTTTTTTTTTTTTTTTGTATTTTTAGTAGAGACAGGATTTTGCCATGTTGGCCCGGCTGGTCTCAAACTCCTGACCTCGTGATTTGCCCACCTCAGCCTTCCAAAGTCCTGGGATTACAGGCATGAGCCACACCATACCAGGCCTATACAGTATTTTTAATTTGTGCATGAAACAAAGTTTGTATTAAGTACTTACATGTAGAATTTTCCATTTGTAGTGTCATGTCAGTGCTCAAAATGTTCAGATTTTGGAACATTTTGGATTCTGTATTTTCAGATTAGAGACGCTCCACTAGGAATGCTTTGTTACAGCAGCCTGAACAAGCTAAGATGCTGGGATGGAAATAGTCATTATATGCTTGATTTTAATTGAAAATATATTTCATAGAGCAATACCTGTACAACATTTGAAATGAGGTGAGATTCTGTGGGATAGAATCCTAATCCCCTCACTGCCTGTGAAGAATGAATAGTTTGGCTGGGAGTGGTGGCTCACGCCTGTAATCCTAGCACTTTGGGAGGCCAAGGCAGGCAGATCACCTGAGGTCAGGAGTTTGAGACTAGCCTGACCAACATGGAGAAACCCCCATCTCTACTAAAAATATAAAATTAGTTGAGTGTGGTGGTGCACACCAGTAATCCCAGCTACTCAGGAGCCTGAGGCAGGAGAATTGCTTGAACCCGGGAGGCAGAACCTGGTTGTGGTGAGCCGCGATCATGCCATTGCATTCCAGCCTGGGCAACAAGAGAAAAACCCCAAGAAAAGAATGAATTGTTTAATTAAATTTTGACTCTATTTGAAAGAAAATAAAAGTCACATCATCTCCCCCCTCCGACACACACACACACACACACACACACACACACACTTGCAGAAACACATACGCCTCCTGTTATGTATAACAGATTCTAGATGGATGACAAATCTCCAGTATACGATAAAATCTGTACTCCTTGTTGGGACCTACAAAGCCCTCCATGTTCTGGTGCCCACCTCAGTGTTGAGCTTGTCTCATCTTCACCCCTATTCCATTAGCCGCGTTAACCTTGCTGCTGTTCACACGCACCAGGCATTACCACCTGGTCCACTCCCCAGACTTCTCCACCAATTTTCAGTTAATCCTTAATCACTTGCTGCCTCAGAGAAGCCTTTCCTGACCACCCAATCTAAAGTAGCCTGTCACTGTCTTTCCCCATCACCAAGTGTGAATTCTCTGGAGGACATGTCTTATTTACTTATTGCTTCGTTTGTTTATTATCAACTAGGTTTGTCTTATATATTTATTTGTTCATTTGTTTATCATCAACGAGGATTTTCTTTTTCTTTTTTTTTTTTTGAGATGGAGTTTCGCTTTTGTTACCCAGGCTGGAGTGCAATGGCGCGATCTCAGCTCACCGCAACCTCCGCCTCCTGGGCCCAGGCAATTCTCCTGCCTCAGCCTCCTGAGTAGCTGGGATTACAGGCACGTGCCACCATGCCCAGCTAATTTTTTTGTATTTTTAGTAGAGACAGGGTTTCACCATGTTGACCAGGATGGCCTCGATCTCTCGACCTTGTGATCCACCCGCCTCGGCCTCCCAAAGTGCTGGGATTACAGGCTTGAGCCACCGCGCCCGGCCGGATTTTCTTTTTCTAAAAAAGATGGGGTTTCACCATGTTGGCCAGGCTGGTCTTGAACTCCTGACCTAAGGTGATCCACCCACCTCGGTCTCCCAAAGTGCTAGGATTACAGGCATGAGCCGCTCTGCCCGGTGAGGATTTTCTTATTATTGGTTTGTTTGTTTCTTATCCACTAGGGTTGTCTCTCCCAGCTAGAAAATACTCTCACCAGAGTTTGAAGAGAGCCTGGCGTATAATAAATACTCAGTATCTGTTGAGCCGGGCGCGGTGGCTCAAGCCTGTAATCCCAGCACTTTGGGAGGCCGAGGCAGGTGGATCATGAGGTCGAGAGATCGAGACCATCCTGGTCAACTTGGTGAAACCCCGTCTCTACTAAAAATACAAAAAATTAGCTGGGCATGATGGCTCGTGCCTGTAATCCCAACTACTCAGGAGGCTGAGGTAGGAGAATTGCCTGAACCCAGGAGGTGGAGGTTGCAGTGAGCCGAGATCACGCCATTGCACTCCAGCCTGGGTAACGAGCGAAACTCTGTCTCAAATAAATAAATAAATAAATAAATAAATAAATAAAATATCTGTTGAAAGAACAAATGAATCAAATAACAAAAATAAAACTATATAAGAAATTAGAAGGGAATTTAGAAAAATACATTTATACAATCTCAAGGTGGAGAGGACTTTCCTATATAAAAAAAGAAATCCATAGCCATTAATGGGAAGACTTGTTTACATAAACAATTGAATTCCCACTAACTAAAGATATATTTTTGAACTACAGAACAGAAGAAAATATTTTAAAATAGAAAAATATCCAGGGCTGGTATGGTAAATGAACATGCAGATCACTGGTGGAGATGTTTGCCACACCCTTCTGGGAAGTTACTTAGCAGTATCTAGTAAAACTTAACATTCACATATATTAGACTTAGGAATCTCATTTTGGTAAATTCTAAAGACATACAAATACTGATATTGGAGAGATTGTGATTATGAAGGATTTTAAGATCAGAAGATTTAGAAATATGTTATTTGTTCCCAGCACCACCATGGCAAGGTAAATCTCAGGGGCTTTCTTAGCCCAGAAGAAGGCAAGGCTGAATCTTGAGGGGCAACTGGCAATCTCTTCCATCCGTCTGTACTAACCTGGAGAGATACAGAACAGAGATTGATACTTACTTCTTCCTCCTTAGTAACAACCCCCGGATTTTATTCAGAGGCCGTGTACCCAGCCAAAAGACTACATTTCTCAATCTCCATTGTAGCTGATGTGGCTGTGTGATCAAGTTATGACCACCAAGCTCTACGTAGAAGTAACTGGACAAGGCACAGTGGCTCACACCTGTAATCTCAGCACTTTGGGAGACCAAGGAAGGAGGATCACTTGCGCTCAGGAGTCAGAAACTGCAGACCAGCCTGGGCAACATAGTGAGACCTTGTCTCTACATAAAATGAAAAAATTAGCTGGGCATGGTGGCATGGACATGTGGTCCCAGCTACTTCCAGATACTTGGGAGGCTGAGATGGAAGGATTGCTTGAGCCCAGGAGATTGAGGCCTCAGTGAGACATGATCATGCCACTGCATTCCAGCCTGGATGACAAGAGCAAGACCCTGTCTCTCAAAAAAAAAAAAAAAAAAAAAAAGGTAGCTGGGTGGAACCTCTGGAAATCTGGAAAACATCTTTAAAGAAGGCTGACTCTTAGCCGGGCATGGTGGCTCATGCCTGTAATCCCAGCACTTTGGGAGGCCAAGGTGGGAGGATCACAAGGTCAAGATATCGAGACCATCCTGGTCAACATAGTGAAACCCCATCTCTACTAAAAATACAAAAAATTAGCTGGGCATGGTGGCACGTGCCTGTTATCCCAGCTATTCAGGAGGCTGAGGCAGGAGAATTGCCTGAACCCAGGAGGCAGAGGTTGCGGTGAGCCGAGATCACACCATTGCACTCCAGCCTGGGTAACAAGAGCGAAACTGTCTTGGGGGAAAAAAAAAAAAGGCTGACTCGATTAGGCAGAGTACCATTTTGTTTCTTGCTCTCCACCCTTCTTCCTGCCTGAAACAGGTAAGGTGACTACTGCTCTTTGGCCATTGTGGATGATAAACTGACCTTGAGACTGGAAGCCATGTCCTATGGAAGGTAAATACAAGGAGCCCAAGTACCTTGTGTCCCTGGAGTGTCATATTAGCCCTGGACTACCCACCTCCACACTTGTTTTATATGACAGAAAAAATAACCCTTAGTGTTTAAGCCACTACAATTTGGCATTTTTGGTTATATGCCACTGAATCAAATACTAATTGATAATATCATGTTACAATGTTAAATGCAAAATGTAAGTTGCTAAGTAATGCCAGAATAATATAAACTCAAACGTGTATAGGTGATAGGCCAGTAATATAGAAAGGTGGATAAGTGACAGTATAAATAGTAGGATGCAGAGGACATGTTGAATTGGAAAGCCCCTGCAGCATTAATAATATTGTGGCTATGTGGATTGAACTCTTTCAGTTTTTCATGTTAAATTTCCCTAATGTTCTGCAGACAAAACATCTTTCCAACTGTATCTACATTGCAGCTTACCAGTTTGTGCCTTTTGATTTATAGTATGATCTAATATTTTAAAAAATTGAATAAAAGGGAGAATGATGGAAGGGAGAAAAGAAGGAATGGTGGCCCTTGACATATATATATTTATATGTGGTATATGCATAGAGATTATATGGAAGGTTACATGCTGTATTAGTCCATTTTCACACTACTTTAAAGAACTACCTCAGACTGGGTAATTTATGAAGAAAACAGTTTTAATTGACTCATTTCCACAGGCCTAACAGGAAGCATGACTGGGAAGGCTCAGGAAACTTACAATCATGGCGGAAGGCAAAGGGGAAGCAAGCATGTCTTACAATAGTGGAGCAGGAGAGAGAGAGAGAGAGAGCCTAGAGGGGAAGTGCCATACACTTTTAAACAACCAGATCTTCTGAGAACTCTGTCATGAGACAGCACTGAGGGGATGGTGCTAAACCATTAGAAACCATCCCCATGATCCAGTCACCTCCCACCAGGCTCCACCTTCAAAACGTGGAGATTATAATTCGACATGAGATTTGGGTGGGGATATAAAGCCAAACCATATCACACACCGAACAATGGAAACCTACATGGATGAGACTGGAGGGGGAGCATGTTAACTTTTCGGTTATAATTCTGTATTGTCTGTCTTGTTAAAATGAATATACATTAATTTTGTAACAACAAATCTTAAGACCAGCCTTGGTGGCTTATATCTGTAATCCTAAAACTGGGAGGCTGAGGTGGGAGAATTTTTTAAATTCAGGAGTTCAAGACCAGCCTTAGCAACACTGCAAGACCCTGTCTCCACAAAAAAATTAAAAATTAGCCAAGCACAGTGTACATACCTGTAGTCCCAGCTGTTTGGGAGGCTGAGGTGGGAGGATCACTTGAGCCCAGGATGTTTAGGATAATTCAGTCTGGGCAAGTTTGATCTGTCTTAGTCATAGGCCATGAATCTAAGTGTTAATATCTAAAACTAAATAATACAGATTTGAAAGAAAAAACAAAAGCAGTGAAGTTGCAGTGACTTTGGTTACTTTGGTTAGTTGTAGATGAACTGGGAGTCTAATAAATAAACATGTGACCTTGACAGTTTGGAGAAAATCCAGGAACTGATACAAATGGTGCCTCAATTATTGTTTTTATTTTATTTATTTATTTTTTTGAGACACAGTCTTGCTCACCCAGGCTGGAGTGCAGTGTCATGATCTCGGCTCACTGAAACCTCCACTTCCTGAGTTCTAGTGATTCTCTTGCCTCAGCCTCCTGAGTAGCTGGGATTACAGATATGTGCCACCAAACCCAGTGGCTAACTTTTGTATTTTCAGTAGGGATGGGGTTCCACCGTGTTGTCCAGTCTGGTCTCGAACTCCTGACCTCGTGATCCACATGCCTCAGCCTCCCAAAGTGCTGGGATTACAGGCATGAGCCACTAGTGGTACTGGGACACCTTGATTATTTTTTAAATAAAAGCTGAATAGAGGTACATTCTTATTTTAGATTACAATGTGGCCCAATGTATACGTTTCACTTAGTGTAGCACATCCCATTTCTCTTATTAAAACTGTTTCTAGTTTTACAGCAGCTCCGATTTTTAAGTATTCATTGCTTTTTTCTAATTCTTTCTTAGGCATTGCCATTCTCTTCAAAACACATTTGAGAAATGTTCAGCCTTCTCAGCTCAATTTAAAACTGTGCAGTTTGTTCCAGTGTGATGAGAAGAAATTGGACTGAGGATACATTTTTTTATGACACATCCATTTTCATCCTTTGATGAATTTGACAACTTGTGACAGTTCTTTTTTTTTTTTTTTTTTTTTTTTTGAGATGGAGTTTCGCTCTTGTTACCCAGGCTGGAGTGCAATGGCGCGATCTCGGCTCACCGCAACCTCCGCTTCCTGGGTTCAGGCAATTCTCCTGCCTCAGCCTCCTGAGTAGCTGGGATTACAGGCACACGCCACCATGCCCAGCTAATTTTTTGTATTTTTAGTAGAGACGGGGTTTCACCATGTTGACCAGGATGGTCTTGACCTCGTGATCCACCCTCCTCGGCCTCCCAAAGTGCTGGGATTACAGGTTTGAACCACCGCTCCCGGCAACAATTCTCACATTTTGGAACATGTCTCCTAATTACAGAAGAAGCTAATAATGATAATATAATGAATTATAATTTATTTGACTGTTTCAAATTTATCCGAAGAGAAGTTTATCAAACTTTCTCCTTCTACTTTCTGCGCCACCCGACCCCACCCCAGCCCCTGATGCACACGTTGTGCCATCACAGTTCTTATGCCTAGGGAATTATGATCCTTAAATAGCAGTCACTTGTTCTTAAATAGCAGTCAGTTCTTCTAACAGTGTATCAGTTAGATATTCTAGAATATTTCACAAAATGACAATTTTGCAGAAGGAACATTATAGCTCCATAGTCTAGCAAATGAGGAAACTAGGGTACAAAGAAACAAAGTGACTTAAGATCTCACAACAAACTAGTGGAGGACTTCTGCTTAAATATGTCTTTAGATACTCATAGAAGGTAAAAGCTACTTTGAAAACTAATACAACTCTTCCGGAAAATGGCAAATTCAATGGTGCTATAAAGTCTGACAATATTCTAGTGGTCAAGACACTTTGTGTATTAATGACAGAAACCGAATTCAAATGAGGTTAAGAATAAAAAATTGGGCCGGGCGCGGTGGCTCACGCCTATAATCCCAGCACTCTGGGAGGCCGAGGCGGGTGGATTACGAGGTCAAGAGATCGAGACCATCTTGGTCGGCAAGGTGAAACCCCGCCTCTACTAAAAAAATACAAAAATTAGCTGGGCATGAGTGGTGCACGCCTGTAGTCCCAGCTACTCGGGAGGCTGAGGCAGGAGAATTGCTTGAACCCAGGAGGCGGAGGTTGCGGTGAGCCGAGATTGTGCAGCCTGGGTAACAACAGCGAAACACCGTCTCAAAAAAAAAAAAAAAAAAAAAAGAATAAAAAAATTGGCCGGGCGCAGTGGCTCACGCCTGTAATCCCAGCACTTTGGGAGGCCGAGGCGGGTGGACCACGAGGTCAGGAGATCGAGACCATCCTGGTCAACACGGTGAAACCCTGTCTCTACTAAAAATACAAAAAATTAGCTGGGCATGGTGGCGCATGCCTGTAATCCCAGCTACTCAGGACACTGAGGCAGGAGAATTGCCTGAACCCAGGAGGCAGAGGTTGCGGTGAGCAGAGATCGCGCCATTGCACTCCAGCCTGGGCAACAAGAGCGAAACTCCGTGTCAAAAAAACAAAAACAAAAACAAAAGAATAAAAAAAAATTTTTCAAGTGGGTGGAGCTCAAGTAAGTATAAATTCCAGGGGATAAATTGGATTCAGGCATAGCTGGATGCAAAGACTCAAAAATGTCATCAGAATCTGCCTCTCCTCTCTTGGTGTTGCTTGCCACTGTGTCCTCTTCATTCTCAGGTAGTTTTACTCACACAGCAGCAACAATGGCTAATGGTTGATCAACCACAGGGCAAAGAGTACACGTTTCCTCACTGATCCAAGCAAAAATCCTGAGACTGACTCTCATTGGCTGACTTGGATCGGGTGTCTTTCCTGAGCACAACACCTTGACTCCAGGTGGCCAGTTAGGTTTTGCCTCTAGTCTATATAACTCCCTGAAGCCAGAACTATGGTTTATCTGTAGTCTCGGGCTTGAGTCTCATGCCGCATCCCCACCACCAGCTCCACTAAAAAGGACCACATGGACAGAAGGGGAGGAATAGTTACAAAGGGAAAAATAAATGTTTATTACCCAGAGAGGGATAATGAACGTAAGGCAAGAAAAAAACAGGAAAAAAAAAAAGTCCATTAAAAATTCCATTTACACTATTTACACTTACATTGCACTGTAAACTAATACAATTAATAGTCTCATTTCTTGGTTAGTGGTCAGGGATTTATGTTTCATGTAAAAAAAATACTACCAACACTAAGTAAGGGGATACTGTAAACAAAGATATGCAATGAAGAAAACAGCTTTGAAAAAAAAAAAAAAAAAAAAAAAAAAGATGTACTGTGAGTGTGTGTTCATATTGTTAGTCCATAAATGAACACAAAGGCAAATGAAAGATAAAAACACTGGACATCTGCCAAATATTACATTAATCTCAGTGTTTGATGATTCCATCAATTCTGCACTGGGGAAAGTAGTCATTATGTTTCTGTGGTAGCATTTGTTTATTTTTGTTTCCATATCATCTCAAATGCTGATGAGCTTGTGCTAGCTGCATGTAATAGTATTTTATTGAAAGGTATACAATTATTCAATTCATAAAAAGAAGTGGTCTCATACATAGCCAATTCTTTATCATAACTAGCATTCTCTTCACTCGTTTGTCCATTCATTCATTTGTTTATATTATGTGCCAGTTAGGAAGTAGGAACAAGGCGGGACCCTAAGATTAAGGAGATGACTAATTTCAGCCCCACCCTTTGAAGTCAAAGTGCAGTAAAGGGAAACAGACAAGTAAAAATTAAAGTACACCATGACAAGTGATTAACACAGGGCTTTAGAAGCAGAGGAGGACTCTAACTTAGAGATCAGAGAAAGCTTCAAAGATGGCTTAGGGAATGCTTTCCAGCATGGAAAGGAGGTTAAAGGCAATTCTAGAGAAAATAATGTGCAATGACACAGAGACTTAAAAGAACCCTGAGTGTTTAGGAAATGGGTTACAACTCTGGCTATGACATAGGGTGTGTACAGGAGAAAAGCTGATGTGAATGACTTTGTGTGCTAAGTTTGGACTTTGCCTTGTAATTCTTGTTTTTTTTCCTTATAATTCTAAAACTATCTCAGCTAGAACCAGACTGACAGTAAAGAGCCATCTGGATGACTTGTTAAAAATACAGATTGCCCAGACCTCACTTCCAGAAATTTTGATTCAGGAGAAATCGGTGTTTGAAAAAAATTTTCCAGCTGGGCTCAGTGGCATGCACCTGTAATCTCAGTTACTTGGGAGACCGAGGCCAGAGGATCACACGAGGTCAGGAGTTTGAGACCAACCTGAGAAACATAGTAAGATTTCATGTAAAAAAAATGAAAACTTTCCCATTTAATTCTGGAGCACATTCAAGTTTGAGAACCACTGTGTGTAGGAAATGAGGATCCATCATAGGATCTTGGGAAAAAATAATAGCATATTTTGGAAAGAGAGGTTAGGCATGGTAGCTCACATGTATAATCCCAGCACTTTGGGAGGCCAAAGCAGGTGGGTCACCTGAGGTCAGGAGTTTGAGACCAGCCTGGCCGATGTGATGAAACCCATCTCTACTAAAAATACAAAAATTAGCTGGGCGTGGTGGCGTGCACCTGTAATTCCAACCACTAGGGAGGCTGAGGCAGGAGAATCACTTGAACTCAGGAAGGCAGAGGTTGCAATGAGCTGAGATCACGACATCGCACTCCAGCCTGGGCAACAGAGTGAGAACCAGTCTCCAAAAGAGAAATAGAGAGAAAGAGAGAGAGAGAGAGAGAGAGAGAGAGAGAGAGAGCCCTTTTTTTCAGTGGCAAGTTGCATTACAGCACGTCAAAATGGGAGATGGGGAGACCTGCTAAGAAAGAGTGTGACAGAACAAATCAGAAATGGCAAGCACCTGCACTGTAGCAGAGGCAGTGAGGGTGGAGAGGAGGCGAATGTTCAGAGGCATTTCTGAGAAATGTAATCCACAGGACCAGATGATCTGCTTGATGTGGGAAGTGAAAAGGGGTGGATTTTAGTTTGCAAAGGGTGCCCTTGAGAACTGGAAGTGACAGGTAAGCAGGAAGCATGGCTATGTGTACAAGAGCTGGATGTTAGCTCAAGGTGGGAGACCAGGCTGGAGCTTGCCATGGCAGGAGGCCAAGGCTTGGGGCTCAGCTAGCCAAGAGCCAGAGGCTCAGATCTGGGAACCCTGACGTTGCAGGCTTGCTGACTACCCTTTGCCTGGGGACACATCCCCTTTGTTCTACCTGTGGCTCCTTGCCAATAGTCATCTCTCGTAGACCTGTAGTTAGGGTTTTTTGTTTGTTTGTTTGTTTTTGTTTTTGTTTTTTTGTTTTTGTTTTTCTTTTTTTTTTTTTTTGAGACGGAGTTTCACTCTTGTTACCCAGGCTGGAGTGCAATGGCGCGATCCCGGCTCACCGCAACCTCCGCCTCCTGGGTTCAGGCGATTCTCCTGCCTCAGCCTCCTGAGTAGCTGGGATTACAGGCACGCGCCACCATGCCCAGCTAATTTTTTTTTTTTTTTGTATTTTTAGTAGAGACGGGGTTTCACCATGTTGACCAGGATGGTCTCGATCTCTTGACCTCGTGATCCACCCGTCTCGGCCTCCCAAAGTGCTGGGATTATAGGCGTGAGCCACCGCGCCCGGCCTGTTTTTTTGTTTTTCAAGACAGGGTCTCACTCTCTGGTCCAGACTGGAGAGCAGTGGTGCAATCTCGGCTCACTGCAACCTCCACCCCAGGCTCAAGTGATTATCCTGCTTTAGCCTCACGAGTAGCTGGGATTACAGGTGCACACCACCACTGCTTGGCTGATTTTTGTATTTTTTTCTTTTTCTTTCTTTCTTTTTTTTTTTTTTTTTTAAAGATGGGGTTTCACCATGTTGGTCAGGCTGGTCTTGAACTCCCAACATCAGGTGATCTGCCCACATTAGCCTCCAAAGTGCTTGGATTACAGGCGTGAGCCACCACGCCCGGCCTGTTTTTTGTATTTTTAGTAGAGAGGAGGTTTCACCATGTTGGCCAAGCTGGTCTCGAACTCCTGACAGGTGATCCACCTACCTCAGCCTCCCAAAGTGGTGGGATTACAGGCATGAGTCACCGTGCCCAGCCCCTGTAGTTAGGTTTTACCTCTAGTCTGTATAACTCCCTGAAGCCAGAACTATGATTTATCTGTATGTTCTCAGATCCTAGCCTAGTGCTGACACATATTTGATGCTAACAATTTCTAGGTGAATGAATTTATTAATTTCCTAGATAATTACAGCTACCACAGCCTCATTATATCTGAATAGTCCTTTGGCCTCATTTTTTGTGATAACTATATACATTTGTATTTCTGTAATTCTACATGCTTCCATTATTACTTTCCAAAATTCACATTCTTGTGATAAGAGAGTAAGCAAAAGACATTCCTTTCTCCCAAACATTAATTACTGTAAAATGCCTGTATAATTAGTGAAACAGGCATCTCCTACATGTATTAATTTGGATTCCACCAAAAAGTGCTTGGTTAACAACAAAATTATTTTTAAAATTTTCAATTGAATTAATTTAAAACAAGGAATAATTTTCAATTTAGTTATCCAGACAAGTTATATGGATCCAGATATATTATTTTTAAATAAGGTGTTATGGAACGGGTACAGTGGCTCACACCTATAATCCCAGCACTTTGGAAGGTTAAGGCAGATGGATCACCTGAGGTCAGGAGTTTGAGACCAGCCAGGCCAACATGGTGAAACCCCATCTCTACTAAAAATACAAAAAGTTAGCTGGGCTTGGTGATGTGTGCCTGTAATTCCAGCTACTCAGGAGGCTGAGGCAGAAGAATTGCTCCAACCTAGGAGGTAGAGGTTGCAGTGAACCAAGATTGCACCATTGCACTCCAGCATGGGCAACAAGAGTGAAACTCAGTCTCAAAATTAATTAATTAATTGTTATGATTATGTCTAAAGTATCTGTCTTTTTCACATATGATGTTACATGAATAAATTAGAGAGGCTTAAAGCCCTAAAGTAGTCACTACCATGTATGATAAAAACGTAATATTAGGAAGAAAATGCAAGACAAGTAAGTTTCTTCACTGTGTGTATGATTTTGTTCTGTTCATGGATTGGATGATTCCTTTTTCATTAACTTTTCCATTTTCTTTGCCTTTCTTACAGATAAGTGCCCTCTGAGTACCAAACAGGAACATCCTGTTTATAAAGAATTCAAATCAGGCCGGGTGCGATGGCTCAAGCCTGTAATCCCAGCACTTTGGGAGGCCGAGGCGGGTGGATCACGAAGTCAAGAGATCAAGATCATCCTGGTCAACGTGGTGAAACCCCATCTCTACTAAAAAATACAAAAAATTAGCTGGGCATGGTGGCACGTGCCTGTAATCCCAGCTACTCAGGAGGCTGAGGCAGGAGAATTGCCTGAACTCAGGAGGTGGAGGTTGCAGTGAGCCAAGATCGTGCCATTGCACTCCAGCCTGGGTAACAAGAGTGAAATTCCATCTCAAAAAAAAAAAAAAAAAAAAAATTAAAAAATGAAGAATTCAAATCAGCAGAAAATTCAAATAGCTATAGCTTTTCTTTATAATCTATCATGAGAAAGAGTAATGACCAGTAAGCAAGCTAATATCAGCGATTTCAATTGTTTCTTTTCCTTTTTTTTTTTTTTTTTTAAATAGGATTTTGCTCTGTCACCCAGGCTGGAGTGCAATGATGCAGTTATAGCCCACTATAGCCTCTAACTCCTGGGCTAAAAGGATCCTCCCACCTCAGCCTCCTCAAGTGCTGGGATTACAGGCATGAGCCACTGCACATGGCAGCTATTCCTGAATACAATCTCCAAGCAGATGTGAGAGTTAACTTTGGAGAACAAAAAAAGTGTAGCTAAGATATTGGCAAAAACTAAGAAAACATCTTTTTTGGATTCTCATGTCTACATTTCAACCTAGTTATTTGGACTGAATTCCTACATGTGCCTAATGAATTGTATCACCCTAAGCCTATTGACTCTTTGTTACTTCCCTGTGTGTGTTGATGTTCTGTTTCCTTGATACGGCCGAATTATCCTGAAAATCTATAGCTATCTGTTTTCCCTGATCTCCAGGAGACTGTTTTATGCTCCTCTACTAATATTTATGATGTGTATATTCTAGTCTCCTATATGGAATCCACTCCTGTTTATGATCCTCTTCCTATATGCAATACCCATCAGATCTCATTGGCCTTGCCTACCCCCTAGTTCTGGCTTCTCTGACCTGCCTTCATCTTTTCTACCCCAAACCCAGTATAACATACTGCACTGGGCTTAATGTCCTGGTCATTTGCCTGCTTGCTCTCAGATTCTTCATTTTTGTCTTTGTCTTACACTGTTTATATCACAGGAAGCTGATTTCTGCCAAATCCATTTCCTGGGCTCATTTACCCATGCTCAGAAGAAATCAGGACAATGAAAGATAAAAAGATAAAGTTAGGAGCATTGGTAGAAAAAGACGAAGAGCCAACGTATCCTCTCCTTTGATTCAGACTTCTCCACCATCACCTTCTCTTCACAATGGCCACTTTTCCTCTGCAATTGAGTTCTTCTTCCCCAGCAATGGCTCCAGGGGTCTGTTAACTTAGCTCCTCCGCAGCCCTAGAGGTAGATGATAGCGGCCTCCGGCTATTGCTACTCTCCAGGGTTTCCCTTCTTCTCCAGTTTGGCTTTCCAGCCCCTCCAACTCCTTTGTAACTAGTTCGTGGTATTAAATTCACTTACCTGAACTACCTGACTTGGGCCCTGATGTTTGACTGGGCCCCACCTCACACACTGAGATTGACAACACTTGGCAAGTTGTTAGGCAAATAATAAAGTAATTATCATAATCCTGGAAGCATTCAAGTAGGTTTTGCAAGGCTCAAATCTCCAAAATGTCCGGTGGAGACATAAAATAATTAATGAACGTGTTACTGAAAATACACAGTACATAGTGACAGCGTCATTTAAAAATTTTTAAAAGCCACTTTCATTTTGTTTTTATCTTCCTTCTTTAGTAATCCCCCATCAGTAGGGAAACCACTGGAGAAGGGAGCAGAGTGTACAAAGAATGATGCCTACGCAGAGCCCAAAATAGTTCCAAGTGGATTTGCCTGCACAAAAGAAAGAAGTAATCAGCACCTAGAGTAGGTAGTGAAACACAGTCAACACTGCTGTTCCTGTCAAGACCCCTGCTGCTCTCCCACCAGAAACGGACTCGCTCTCTGCATTAAGTTGATCTCCCTATGATGTGAAAGCATCAATTATATTATAAGTCATATAATAAGTCAAGCTTATCAGATGTAAGCGTCCAGGGCAGTTGTCAGTGGCCCAAATGACTAAGGAGTGACCCATCTTTTGAGACAAGCTTTACAAGCTTTGAAAACTCAGACTTTTGTGCTCTGTAAAGGGTTTTGCGGTTTTATGACCTTGGGCAAGATCCAGTTCATCATGTCTAGTTTCTAAACAAATCTTTTTCTGATTTTTTTTGAAATGGAGCAGACTAGAAGTTACAGGGGGTATTCATTTTATTATTTAAATGAAATAAATGCATGGCTCCAGTGAGGAACGATGAGTTTGCTAAGACTGCTATAACAAAGTACCACACACTGGCCGGCTTCATAAGAGAAACTCATTGTCCCCAGCTCTGGAGGTTAGAAGTCTGAAATCCAGGCATCGGGAGAGTTGGTTCTTTCAGAGGACTGTGAAGAAGAATCTGTTCCACGTGGCTCTCCCAGCTTCTGGTGGTTTCTGGCACTCTTTGGCATTCCTAGGCTTCTGCTACATCATTCTAAACTCTGACTTCATCTTCACTAGCACTCTTCCTATGTGTGTGTCTGTATCTGTGTTTAAATTTTCCCTTTTTATAAGGATACCAGTCATATTGGATTGGGACCCACCCTAGTGATCTCATTTTAACTTGCTTACCTCTGTAGATATCCTACCTCCAAATAAGACCACATTCTGAGGTACTGGGGGTTACAACTCAAATGTATCTTTTTTGCAGGGAGGAAAACACAGCTCAACCCATAATGAGCCATTTATAATCATTAACTTATTATCTGTTTCTGACTCTTTCTTCCATACCTGCCTACACATTTCTCTCCACATTGTCTTGATAGAACCTGTGATCTGGAAAACATCTGGTCAACTTATTCACACTGAGGAGTAAGTGGCCAAAGCTTCCTTTGTCTATCTGTGATGTACAATAGTTCAAAAGGATAAAAATAATGATAGGAAACTGTTAAATTTTCTATGTTATCCTTCCTGGAAATATCTGTATTGCAGCGAATCACAAAGAATTATACCCATTCCTTAGCCAGGCGCGGTGGCTCAAGCCTGTAATCCCAGCACTTTGGGAGGCCGAGGCGGGTGGATCACGAGGTCAAGAGATCGAGACCATCCTGGTCAACATGGTGAAACCCCGTCTCTACTAAAAATACAAAAAAATTAGCTGAGCATGGTGGCGCATGCCTGTAATCCCAGCTACTCAGGAGGCTGAGGCAGGAGAATTGCCTGAACCCGGGAGGCGGAGGTTGCAGTGAGCCGAGATCGCGCCATTGCACTCCAGCCTGGGTAACAAGAGCGAAACTCCGTCTCAAAAAAAAAGAATTATACCCATTCCTCATTGTAAGTCACAAAATGGAGTTACGAGTAAAAACTTGCTAAGCAACCCTTGATTGTCATTGTAATTAATAGAAAAACCGCATTGCCTATTAACAGAAAGATAAAATTGAGTCCCAGGTTGGTGATACAATGATATGCACTCATAATTCTCTACTTAAGATTACCATAAACCCGGTGCAGTGGCTCATGCCTGTAATTTCAGCACTTTGGGAGGCCAAAATAGGAAGATTGCTTGAGCCCAGAAGTTCAAGACCAGCCTGGGAAACATAGTAAGACCCCGTCTCCACAAAACATCAAAAAATTAGCTGGATGTGGTGATGCATGCATGGGGGTCCTAGTTACTGGGGAGGCTGAGGTAGGAGAGCCTGGAAGATGGAGGCTGCAGTGAACCATGATCAAGCCACTGCACTCCAGCCTAGGTGACAGAGTGAGAATCTATCTCAAAAAAAAAAAAAAAAAAAAAAAAAAATTGATTACTATAAATTTCTTCTTTACCGGCAGCAAAAGATATAAGCATTCCTGAAGGAGCTACAAACATATCTACTGACATATCATCAGTATTGTTTTATAAGCGGTTCAGAGACTATGAAATTAGCAATATATTTAAAACACGTAAGCTAACCATGGCTTCCTCAGAGGTCCAGCCCCTCCAAAAATGCACTCAGGAGCCATTTCTATACCCAATAAAAGATTAATTTTTTTAATCTCAAGAATGTGGGATTTGATAGCACTGCTATCATATTTTCAAAAAAACTTAAATCAAGTGGACTCTAAGAACTAAAAACCATGATGGAAAACTTGACTTCAGGTATTGTAATCTAAAATACAGTCAATTCTCATTATTCATGGTAGGTATACTTTATAAAGCTGTTGTAAACATTGAATTACTGAATAATGAACCATTGCTCCTAAGGGAAATACAGGGTTAGGTTTCTGCAAGCTTCTGGTCACTTTTTTGCCAACCAAACATATAAGCTTGTTTAATGTGTATTTCTGTTTAAAGACACTTTCTTTAGCATATATTGTTGATTTGTTAACATTGAACTCACAGCTAATAGCACTGTAATTCATGCCTGAATGAAACTGATCTAACACACATATTTTCTCCGTAAGGTACATCATAGCCTTCTCGTCCTTAAGAACACTAGGCAGCACTTAGAACTATACTTGGTAGCCCTTTTAAACAGCAAAATTGTCACCAAAAAGAGCAAAAGTGTGAAAAACGTGGTACTATATAAACAGAAAAAGGACACACATATAGTACGAAAATGAAGAAGGAAGGCAGAGTGTTGCTTCATTGAAATTGAGCTGGGAATGTGTCCAATCGACAACTCAATTCTTTTTTTCTTCTTTGTGCATGTCTGCCAATTATCACAAAAGTGCAGTGGGTATTGATTTGGGGGTTACAAATAAGTTTTAATGAGTAGGAGAATTTGCAAATATGAAAGCCATGAGAAATGAGGTTTGACTATACGTTGACCTGGCTTCTATTGCCCAAAAGCCAAACATTAAAACATGTTTTTTAAAAAAGAGGACTTTATTTGCCTGGCAAAAATGGGTTACATTTATACTCCATATTTGTAATCTGTCATGTGAGACCTCAAAGGATGTTAGATAAGTGTAATTAATGTCCAAGCCCTGCTGCTGATTCTCTGAGTGAATTTGGTCAAAGGGACTGGTTTTCCATGGGTCTCCTCTTATTATTCATAAACTGATAGTCTTGGACTACTATGCACACACACACATATACATATACAATATACACAAATTATCATTAAACTGTTTTTAGGCCGGGCACCGTGGCTCACGTCTGTAATCCCAGCACTTTGGGAGGCCGAGGCGGGTGGATCACGAGGTCAAGAGATTGAGACCATCCTGGTCAACATGGTGAAACCCCATCACTACTAAAAATACAAAAATTAGCTGGGCATGGTGGTGCGTGCCTGTAATCCCAGCTACTCAGGAGGCTGAGGCAGGAGAATTGCTTGAACCCAGGAGGCGGAGGTTGTGGTGAGCCGAGATCGCGCCATTGCACTCCAGCCTGGGTAACAAGAGTGAAACTCTGTCTCAAAAAAAAACACAACTGTTTTTAAACCCAACACTCATATCCAACACTCACATTTTAAAATACTTACAAATCAGGAAAAAATATTAAAAAATACTCTAGATGGCCGGGCATGGTGGCTCATGCCTGTAATCCTAGCACTTTGGGAGACCGAGGTGGCTGGATCACCTAGGGTCAGGAGTTCAAGACCAGCCTGGCCATCATGGTGAAACCCCATCTTTAAAAAATATATATATATTCTAGACATATGAAGGACAGTGATATGATAGGAAATTTTTTACTGTATTTCTTTTTATACCTTTTGGTTTTTAACTATGAGAAGGTATTGCCTTTTAAAAAATTATTATTATTATTAATTATTTTGAGTCAGAGTCACTCTGTCACCGAGGCTGGAGTGCAGTGGCATGATCTTGGTTCACTGTAACCTCTACCTCCTAGGTTCAAGAGATTGTCCTGCTTCAGCCTCCTGAGTAGCTGGGATTACAGCTGTGCACCACCTCTCCCGAGTAATTTTTGTATTTTTAGTAAAGATGGGATTTCACCAGGTTGATCAGGTTGGTCTCAAACTCCTGTCCTCAGGTGATCCCCCCATGTCAGCCTCCCAAAGTGCTGGGATTACAGGCATGAGCCACCATGCTCAGCCTTTTTTTTTTTTTTTTTTTTTTTGAGAAATTAAACTTTAAGGAGAAGAAGAAAGAGAAGGATGAAGAGGAGTCAAGAGGAGTAGGAAAAAGAAGGAGAGGGGAAGAAAGAAAAGCCCTAATTGACATTTTGCTTTCTATATGGTAGGAAGTAGGGATTTTAAGCGCAGATTATATACTGTGAACATTAGACTGCAAGGGTTTACATACTTACATATCTTTTTATAAATCAGGTACTTACAAATACATTTCACATATCTTTTTAATAAATCATGTATATTTTAAATAGTTACTCCAGGGACAGTTGTTAGCATGTTATCCTATTTATTTTTTTTCTTATGCCTTTGAAATATTAGGTTGAATCATATGCAAATGCAAATATTCAACCATTTCTGACCTGCAGAAATGTGCATTTCTTATGCTCAACCCAACGTTAATATCCTCATTTTAATAATGGAGAACTCAGGATTCACAAAAGCAGAGCAACTGCTCAGTGGTGCCATTGCTGGCAAAGAGACTCTTGACCTGAACCCAGGTCTCCTTTTCTACTAAATAGTGCGGATGAATTTCAGAGTAAATGCATAATTTTCTTTACCTATGTATGATCTTAAGTGCCACCAGGTGGCATTTCTTTAATCTTGATTTCAAGTAAGTCAAGAGTTTCTCCCATCACCACTTGCCATCCATTCCTAAGAATTGTGTCTGGGAGGGGGCACAGGCCAGGCTGCCCTGTTCTCCCCAGACATTCCTTCTGCTGCTGCTGCACATGGCAGGCCCCTGGAACTCTAGTGTCTTGCTGCCTGCTTCAGCTTTGGAGGCACACATCCTGACTGCTCTTAAGCAGAAGGTCTACCTCACAGACCACTTGACCACTTCCTCTGAAACTGTGAAGGCTGTCTTGGATACAGACCATTATCTAGTCTCAGGAAGGAGGAAAGTCCAGCTCTGACATATTGTACACACTCGAAGCCTCGAGTCCCTTCAAGGCATTAATTTGAAATGTCACAACCTTCATTTTTGGCTTTGGAAAGACTCTTAAAAACCTCTTCGCTTACGATTTCAAAGTCCATTTTTAAATGCAAAAAAAAAAAAAAAAAGTCAGAAGCAATTCTGTTTTCTTTTGCTCATTTCTTGAGGCAATAAAGGCAAAATAACTGTTGCCTGAATAATGAGGCTGAGGGGAGGGGTAGAGATAATGGAAGAGAACAGATGGGAGAAGAGGCAAGGGGAAGTTCATGTTCAGCTTTCTGTCCTGCCACATTCATTGGTTGTTCTTTTCTCAAACACAGCTTTTCAAGTAGTTCTCAGATTTGGGGATGCCCATGAAATTGTGCAGGGGAGTTGCTTAAAATGCTCAGACCCTGCTTTATTTGGAGAATATTCTGGACCAATGGAAACAGGCTAATCTATAAGGTTATATTAATGTCCACTTGTGAACAAGTCCAGATTGAAATAAAAGCACACAATCCTACAAAATAGAAGGAAATTGTTTAGGTGAATAAAACTGAAATTTATTTTTCAACCAAGCGTTGAATAGCAACCCTGTGCTGTTTGAGTAGCAACGCCCATTGTGATTATGGATCTGAGTGCTTACTGATTTGCCTGTGAAGCAGTTCTTTTAAACACAGGTGGGGTGCTGGGCCATTGTTTAACCAAGACTCTTGTACCATAGAACCGCATCAAAACAGCATGACAGTTCAGAGGAGAGTTAAGAAAAATGTACTTCTCTGCTATATCTAAATTGCAAAGGAGATGAAGGACTCAGGAAAACAGTGTAATTAGAGGCACTTTAAGCTCCCTAGTAGGAGGAAAAGCAAAATACTCTATATTTAAAATTGTACTGGGAACTTGAAGTTCTAAGGTGGTAAAGGTAAGGCTCAGGGAACAAGAAGGGAGGGATAAGAGGAAGAAGGCACAATGTGTACTCAGATATCTTAAAGAATCAGAGAAACAGTTCTGGGAGAAAGGACTAGTAACATAACATTTCTCTTAAGCAGTACAATGAGAGATGTCAGGCTGGAGAGAAAAAGAATAGAGAATATGGGGAGAGATTTGACAAGGTAGAAAGAACTGAGATGAAAGCACATTGAATATAAGAGAGAAAATAAAATTTGATTTTTTAGTTAGAAATATTATTCTAGTACAAAGTCTCCAGGAATGCTATTCATGTTTAATTGTGCTCACTATATATTTTTTCTTTTTTGAGATGGAGTCTCATTCTGTCACCGAGGCTGGAGTGCAATGGCACAATCTTGGCTCACTGCAGCTTCCACCTCCCAGGTTCAAGCAATTCTCCTGCCTCAGCCTCCCGAGTAGCTGGGACTACAGGAGCCTGCCACCACACCTGACTAATTTTTGTTTTTTAAGTAAAGACGGGGTTTTACCATATTGGTCAGGCTGGTCTCAAACTCCTGACCGGCCGGGTGCGGTGGCTCAAGCCTGTAATCCCAGCACTTTGGGAGGCCGAGGCGGGTGGATCACGAGGTCAAGAGATCGAGACCATCCTGGTCAACATAGTGAAACCCCGTCTCTACTAAAAATACAAAAAATTAGCTGGGCATGGTGGCGCGGTGCCTGTAATCCCAGCTACTCAGGAGGCTGAGGCAGGAGAATTGCCTGAGCCCAGGTGGCGGAGGTTGCGGTGAGCCGAGATCGTGCCATTGCACTCCAGCCTGGGTAATAAGAGCAAAACTCCGTCTCAAAAAAAAAAAAAAAAAAAACTCCTGACCGAAGGTGATCCATCCACCTCAGCCTCCCAAAGTGCTGGGATTACAGGCATGAGCCACCATTCCCGGCCTATTTTTCTTAAACTACTCTAAAAAGTGCTATGCAATCTTCTTGGCCACAGTTCAGAGGAGGGTTAGGGAGCCTCATATAGTCTCAGATAATTTCCTCTCCCAAGGGCTAATTTTGTTTTCCTACACGGTCCTGCCATACGGGAAAATAAACACTGGTTGTTTTTTCGAAAAGAAACCACTCTCTAAACAACTCCAGTTGTTAAAAAGGAGGCAAAAATACCAATGTTTCAAGTTTTTCCTATAAAACCTTTCTTCTTGCACAAATAATCCCTCATGGCTGCATAATACTTTACACTTTTAAAAGTAATTCACCCCAGTGTGTGATGCACTCCTCCCTGTGTCCATGTGTTCTCATTGTTCAACACCCACCTATGAGTGAGAACATTCGGTGTTTGATTTTCTGTTCTTGTGTCAGTTTGCTAAGAATCATGGTTTCCAGGTTCATCCATGTCCCTACAAAGGACACAAATGGGGTCTGTCGAGGGGAAATAGGGGAGGGACAGTGGGAGGTGGGGAGTTGGGGAGAGATAGCATGGGGAGAAATGCCAGGTATAGGTGATGGGAAGGAAGGAAGCAAATCACACTGCCATGTGTGTACCTGTGCAACAATCTTGCATATTCTTTACATGTACCCCAAAACCTAAAATGCAATTAAAAAAAATTAAAAAAACAAAAAAAGTAATTCACTTGGCCAGGTGCAATGCTCATGCCTGTAATCCTAACATTTTGAGAGGCCGAGGCAGGTGGATCACCTGAGGTCAGGAGTTTGAGACCAGCCTGGCTAACATGGTGAAACCCCATCTCTACTAAAAATACAAACAAACAACAAAAAAACTTAGCCAGCCATGGTGGTAGGCACCTGTAATCTCAGCTACTAGGGAACCTGAGACAGGTGAATCACTTGAACCCTGATGGCAGAGGTTGCAGTGAGCTGAGTTAGTGCCATTGCACTCCAGCCTGTGCAACAGATTGAGACTTCATCTCAAAAAAAAAGTAATGCACTTTCAGATGCATTACCTCATTTGAACTTCAGTACAGTCTAGCATAAAAGGCATTTTATGTGTAAAAACACATACCATGTGTTTTTACATACTACTTTTTCCACTGTCAAAACCAATATAAGGTTAACATGGTTAATTAGTTTCTTGTAACCTCAATACTTCAACCTTTCACTGTTTTCTCTTTATTGTTTCCTTTCTCTTTCCTCCTGACTAGAGAGCATTTTATGCTGCTGGGCAGTTCTCTTGACTCTGGCAAATTGTTAGTCCTTCACTTAGTGAACTAACCAGGACTTGTAAGACTTAGAAGTCTGGGTTGGGATACATATCTTGCCTACTATGTCCTAACAGCCAGCTGCCCAGGTCACTCATTGGTAGTGGGAGAGCCACTATGGCCTATTGAGGCTGTTGAAGGACATCCAGTGCTATCACTCAAAGTTTGAAAGCCAGACTAGACTTGGCTTTGAACCCTAAATTTACCATTTAATAGCTCTGTGATGTCCTCTGCAAATGGTAATAGCCACTTAATGTTGTAAATTTCTGAGTGCAATAGAGTTCCTGCCATGTAGTAGGTATTGAAGGAGTTTCATTCCTCTGCCTTGTCTCACAGAAGGAGCACCACCAAAGAGAGGAGTCACCCACCTCTTAGGAGACAGTGGTAGGATATGATCTCAATAGAAATAGAGAAGTGAGGCCTGGTACAGTGGCTGATGCCTGTAATCCTAGCACTTTGGGAGGCTGAGGCGGGTGGATCACCTGAGGTCAGGAGTTTGAAATCAGCCTAGGCAACATGGTGAAACCCCATCTCTATTAAAAATACAAAAATTAGCCAGGTGTAGTGGCACATGCCTGTAGTCCCAGCTACTTGGAAGCTAAGGCAGGAGAATCCCTTGAGCCCGGGAGAAGGAAGTCGCAGTGAGCCAAGATCGTGTCATTGCACTCCAGCCCAGACAGAAAAAAAAAAAAAAGAGAAATAGAGAAGTGAATTTCTTGAGTAACTGTAGGCCTCGTTAAACTCTGACCAGCCCATCAAGCCTGCTGAAACTGGGGCACCTGCTGACACCCAGGTGGATGACATAGTCCCCATTTGGGCAGGTTGCAAGGCACCTGCATACCATAATCCCAAGATGACCCCAACGGTGCACAGTGACCAGCCCAATGAGCCCTAGAATTATATAACAACAAAGCCAGACCTTGCCAGCCAATCAACATCACACAGACATTTTACTTTCATAATGTGGGACAGAGACAGTTTTAGTGTTTCTGCTTTAAAGGGCCTACCCGGCCAGGTGTGGTGGCTCACGCCTGTAATCCAAGCACTTTGGAAGCCAAAGCAGGCGGATCACCTGAGGTTGGGAATTCAACACCAGCCTGAGCAACATGGTGAAACCCCGTCTTAACACCAGCCTGACCAACATGGTGAAACCCCATCTTAAAAAAAAAAAAAAAAAAAAAAAAAGGCCTACCACTTTTTTCTTCTAAATCTCATCCCTGAGGCGCTCCTAGATCGTTACCTCTGTGCCAAGTTCCCCACATGGTAGCAAAACTTTTCCATTCAGTCTCAATCTTAGGTCCCTAATAGTCTTTTTTTTTTTTTTTTTTTTTTTTTTTTTTTTTTTTTCTGTTTTTTAACAGCATTATGGAAAAATTTGTATCTTAGCTCTGGAGGAAGAGGGATGGCAGTTATTCCCGCATGAGAGAAAATATAAGAAAGCCCCTGTGAACTTAATAGACAGCTATTGATTGCCTAAAGAAGAAAACAAAGCTGCAAGGGCTGCATGAAAAGGTAGGAAGAAGTTGCTTCAACAGTCCAACCCATCTCTCTCTGACTAGCAGTGGATGGGCTGACTCAGTGAGGACTGACATTGGCCAAATACCACATCAGGTGCCAGAGACGGGAAGGTAAGAACATGCTTCTTTTTTTTTTTTTGCTCTTGTTACCCAGACTGGAGTGCAATGGCGCGATCTCGGCTCACTGCAACCTCCGCCTCCTGGGTTCAGGCAGTTCTCCTGCCTCAGCCTCCTGAGTAGCTGGGATTACAGGCACGCGCCACCATGCTCAGCTAATTTTTTGTATTTTTAGTAGAGACGGGGTTTCACCATGTTGACCAGGATGGTCTCGATTTCTTGACCTTGTGATCCACCGGCCTCGGCCTCCCAAAGTGCTGGGATTACAGGCGTGAGCCACCATGCCCACAAGAACATGCTTCTTATCCTAAAGACTTCAAAGCCAAAGGCCGGGCATGGTGGTGTATGCCTGCAATCCCAGCACTTTGGGAGGCTGAGACAGGTGGATCATGAGGTCCAAAGTTCGAAACCAGCCTGACCAACGTGGTGAAACCCCGTCTCTATGAAAAATACAAAACTTAGCTGGGTGTGGTGGCTTATGCCTGTAATCCCAGCTACTCAGGAGGCTGAGGCAGGATAAATGCTTGAACCTGGGAGGCAGAGGTTGCAGTGAGCCAAGACAGCATCATCGCACTCCAGCCTGGGCAACAGGAGCGAAACTCCATCTCAAAAAAAAAAAAAAAAGACTTCAAAGCCTAATGGGAAAGGACAAATGAAATAATGTGACACATTATGATGGTGGTTCATGCTAAAAAATGAGTTAAGATGAAAATCCTCTGTGGTTATCAGAGGGGGAATGGTCAGTACTAGCTGAGGGTAAAGAGGAGGTATCACACAAGGGGGAATACAGATGCTAGTTAGGGTCTTCATGTTGGGGCTAGCCAGCAGTTATTATGTGAAAATGAAATGAATTATGGAGTTTATTGACAACTCGGGTTTGTCCTTATTTTTCTATTTTCTTTTGAGACAGAGTCTCACTCTATCACCCAGGCTGGAGTACAGTGGCATGATTTCGCCTCACTGCAACTTCTGCCTCTTGGGCTCAAGCAATCCTCCCATCTCAGCCTCCCAGATAGCTGGGACTACAGGCACATACCCCCATGCCCAGGCAATTTTTTTGTCTTTTTTGTAGAGATGGGATTTTGTCATGTTGCCCAGGCTGGTCTTGAACTAAGATCCAGCAATTTGCCTGCCTCAGTCTCTCAAAGTGTTGGGATTACAGGCGTGAGCCGCTGCACCTGGATGATCTTTTTGATTTATACAAAAATGTTTATTTAACAAGTGTGTGTATACATGTGTATACATATGTGTATGTATGTGGGTGTGTATGTGTACATACATATATATATGCTTAGCTGTGTTGGGAGATATATATATATATATATATATATATATATTAGAAATACTGGGCTTTCTTTTGGGACTATTGCTCTTGCTTCTCTAGCTTAAATGTTCAAGGACTTGAAGCCATGCTTCTGTTATACATTGTAGATGTAATTGATGATTTCCCCTGAATAAGTGAAAACTGGGTTTAGCTTACTGTATAGTTATTATTTTATATATATGTGTGTGTGTGTGTGTGTATATATATATATATATATATATATATATGCATGCACACACACATACACACACATTCCTTTGACATTAATTACAAAAGTATCTTTCTTTCTTCTTATAGTTTGCCAGCATCAACCAGTCTGGGACCCAGCAATGTGCACCCAGATCCCTGGAAAAGTGAGAGCTGAGCAAGCCCAGTATTATGGTATTATATGTAGCCCCTGTTCCTATTTTCAAAGCTCCATTTGATTCAGTGATTTCCAAATAGGCTTATACTTTAGAAAGTGCTTGCTGCTTTATTTGGAGGAGATGCTCCATGCCCTGCATTGCTCTCTTGTCAGCACTTAGGAGTCTTTTCTCATAATAGTATATATACTGGAGCTCTGTTTCAATCTGCCTAAAGCTCTCTCTCCTCCAGCTGTTTCAGAGTCACACTGATCCAAGGAACAGGGATTTATTCCTCTCACATTTAACAGGAGGAAAGCTTGAAGTAGCATAACCTGATAAACATTCCCCAACTGGGCCAAAGACTATTTTCTGTACTGTTCCAGTAAGTGTTCCTCCCTAGCTGCTGAAACTAAGGCAGAGATTCACTTATTCATCATTGCGGATCCACTCTCGGGTAGTGAGGCAGCTGTGGTTGAAGCTTACCTCACATCCCCTCTCTTATGGAGGCCACAAAAGCACTTTGAAAACTATAATGCCTTATAGCAATATAGGGTACTATTGCGATTATGTTAGAAACTGCAACCCATTATAGAGTAAAGCTTTTTTGCATAGATCATACCCACCCCATTCCTTTATCACCATTTATGTGAACTACTTTGGAACTAACTTGTCTTGTTCTTTGGTGTCATTAACAGTCTATTCATGTTATCACAGAGGGGTACAAAGAAGACTTCAATGTTTTGGAAGTATTCCTTTGTTTTTAAAAAATGTCTGCCTGGGCACCATGACTCATGCCTATACTCCCAGCACTTTGGGAGGCCAAGGCAGGAAGATCGCTTGAGCCTAGGAGTTCAAGACCAGCTTGGGCAACATAGCAAGACTTCATCTCTACTAAAAAATTTAAAAATTAGCTAGATGTGGTGGCCCATATCTATAGTCTCAGCTCCTCAGAAGGCTCAGGCAGGAGGATTGCCAGAGCCCAGGAGTTCAAGGCTGCAGTGAGCCGTGATCACACCACCACACTTCAGCCTGGGTAACTGAGTGAGACCCTGTGTCTAAAAAATAATAAATGAAAGGGCCGGGCGCGGTGGCTCAAGCCTGTAATCCCAGCACTTTAGGAGGCCGAGGCGGGTGGATCACGAGGTCAAGAGATCAAGACCATCCTGGTCAACATGGTGAAACTCCGTCTCTACTAAAAAAAATACAAAAAATTAGCTGGGCATGGTGGCGCGTGCCTGTAATCCCAGCTACTCAGGAGGCTGAGACAGGAGAATTGCCTGAACCCAGGAGGCGGAGGTTGTGGTGAGCCGAGATTGCGCCATTGCACTCCAGCCTGGGTAATAGGAGCGAAACTCCGTCTCAAAAAAAAAAAACCAAAAGCCAAAAACCAAACAACAACAACAACAACAAAAATAATAATAAACGAATGTGATGAACATTGATTAATTGTAGGTGCATGAGTGTTTTTATTAACATCTATGCTTTTTCTAATTTATAAGTATCTTCAATTTTTTTTTAATTCTGTGAGCAGAACGTCATAGCTACTAGGAAAGGCTAAAACATAATTATTGTGTAAGAGACAGGACCCAATTCCATTAAATCCAAAGGTAACTTCTTTTTTTTTTTTTTGAGACGGAGTCTTGCTCTGTCGCCCAGGCTAGAGTGCAGTGGTGTGATCTTAGCTCACTGCAATGCCCACCTCCCGGTTTCAAGTGATTCTCCTACCTTAGCCTCCCGAGTAGCTGGGATTACAGGTGCCCATGACCGAGCCTGACTAATTTTTGTATTTTCAGCAGAGACGGGGTTTTACTGTCTTGGCCAGGCTGGTCTCGAACTCCTAACCTTGTGATCCACCTGCCTCAGCCTCCCAAAGTGGTGGGATTACAGGCGTGAGCCACCACACCCAGTTCAAGGTAACTTCTACATCGCTCACATTTATTTTTTTCTTTTAAAAATTTTATTTGCCAATTTTTCTTAGCATTCCCTTCCCCCATTTATGCTAAGAATACCCAATGTACTTATAGCAGCATCATTTATAATAGTAAGCAACTAGGATGATAGGCACAATATCAAATGATATTCAGAATGGTAAGTCTAATGAATGAAATTGTGTCAATAAAAATGTTAACATTTAAGTGTGACATACAAAATTGTATTTTTTTTTTTTTTTTTTTTTTTTTGAGGCAGAGTGTCCCTGTGTCACCCAGGCTGGAATACAGTGGCATGATCTTGGCTCGCCACAACCTCCACTTCCCAAGTTCAAGTGATTCTCCTACTTCAGCGTCCCAAGTAACTGGGATTACAGGTATGCCCCACCATGCCTGGCTAATTTTTGTATTCCTAGTAGAGACGGGGTCTCACCATGTTGCACAGGCTGGTCTAGAACTCCTGAGTGCAATCTATCCACCCGCCTCAGCCAGATTTGTAATCCAGCCAAAATGCTAGGATTACAGGGTGAGCCAACATGCCCAGCCTGATATATAATGTTTATGGATGCCAAAGTGTGCGTCGGAAGTATAAAATCATGTGGTAGAATGGTAAATGCTGAATTAATAAGAGGGATTTTGATATAGTGATAAACAAATTGAGGTAGAAGAGAAATATAATCAGTCAGTAGTACATGGGGCCTCAGTGGATTGACAATGCTTTCTCTTTTTAAAGGGAAGCAAATATGTGATAATGTTAAGATTTGAAAAAGCTGTGTTATGGATGGATGTGTGCTCCTATATGAGTTTCTTGCTTATGTGCATGAACAGCTTCACAGTTTTTCAAATGTCATTGTTAAAACTTCATATTCCATTGTGCTGCTCATTTGAACTTTTTCACTTATTTTATTGAAATCTTATAGAAAACAACATGCAGAGATAATTTTGGAAGTAGAAGGGAAGAGGACACACACAAAGTGGGGACATGAGAGATACAAGTTACAGTTAGCAGAACAGGAAATGGAGATTCATATATTAAGAAAATTACTAAAGAGGAACTTAAGTAAGTAAGTTGCCTAAAATTACAATAAAGGAACTAAAAATAATGAGAACATCCATATTGGGAGGGAGGAGGGTGTAAGTGAACTAAGTTCTCATCTATCAGAATAGGAAGGAAGTCCAGAGATAAAGCCTGTCTGTCTGATAAATAAAGAAGTGGTGATATGACTGTATTATTTAGAGATAGGGAAGTAACCACCCAGAAGAATTTTTTAAACTGTGGCTCTTAAAAAGTCAGACATGGCCAGGTGTAGTGGCTCATGCCTGTAATCCAAGCACTTTGGAGGCCAAGGCGGGTGGATCACCTGAGGTCGGGAGTTCAAGACCAACCTGACCAACATGGTGAAACCCATCTTAAAAAAAAAAAAAAAAAAAAAAAAAAAAAAAGTCAGACTTGGTCTAGGGTTTGAGTGGAAGGCAAAGGGGTGGGTTTGGGGGTAGGATGGAGCAGCAACGCTTTTTACTTTTTACAACAAGCTTTTCAGCATTGTTGACTTTTTTGTGAATATGCACATGTATTACTTTGGTTAAAAAATTTTGTTGAAGCTAACACAAACCATCAGACCCAAGAAAATGTTCTTCTCATCAATAATCTGACCAAGTATCTATTTTCTTCTTCTTCTTCTTCTTCTTCTTTTTCTTTTTCTTTTTCTTCTTCTTCTTCTTCTTCTTCTTCTTCTTCTTCTTCTTCTTCTTCTTCTTCTTCTTCTTCTTTCTTCCTCTTCCTCTTCCTCTTCTTTCCTCCTCCTCCTCCTCCTCCTCCTCCTCGTCCTCCTCCTCCTCCTCCTCCTCCTCCTCCTCCTCCTCCTCCTCCTCCTTCGATGTAGAGTTTCACTCTTTTTGCCCAGGCTGGAGTTCAATGGCGCAATCTCAGCTCACTGCAACCTCTACCTCCCCAATTCAAGAGATTCTCCTGCCTCAGCTTCCTCAGTAGATGGAATTACAGGCACCTGCCACCATGCCCAGCCAAATTTTTGTATTTTTAGTAGAGATGGAGTTTCACCATGTTTGCCAGGCTGGCCTCAAACTCCTGATCTCAGGTGATCCACCTGCATTCGCTTCCCAAAGTACTAGGATTACAGGTGTAAGCCACCTCACCTGGCCTTATTTCTTTCTTTCTTTCTTTCTTTCTTTTTTAAGTGAAAGCCAGTTTATTAATCAAGGAATCAAAGAATCCCTATTCACTTCTTGACCTGTGTTGCATACTTGCTAATAAATTATGTATATTTTCATCTTTTAATTGGTATCCTGAATGATCCTTTTACTTTCTGTTTTTCTTTGTTTTATTTTTTGCCCTCTGCAAACATTTTAGAAGTGATTTTTCTATACAAAAATTTGAAGACTATTTGCTTTTGGAAAGCGTGTTTTTGACAGACAGTTAAATGAGACAAAGAAGGCTTCTACAATTCAGCTGGGTTTAAAACATGCCTATGACAAATAGAGACAGAAAGTAGATTTGAGCTGGCGGGGGCAGGGATGAACAGTAACTGCTAATGGGTTGCCATCATTTTTTCTGGGGTGGGGGATGAAAACATTTTGGAATTAAACAGTGGTGATGCTTACACATCTTTGTGAATATACTAAAATCCACTAAATTGTACCCTCTGAAGGAGTGGATTTTATTGGCATGTGAAATATCTTAACAAAAAAATGCCTGTGAAAACATGCCTGTGAAAAATACTGCAAGGGAATAAACCAAAATGACCATCATTGTGTTATACTTAGGGGAGATTTTATCTATTTTCTATTTCCCTACAGTTTTGGTAAGGTGATAATAGTTTCATAATTTAAGAAATATTATTTATTTATTTATTTATTTTTTAAAGACGGGTTTCACCATGTTGGTCAGGCTGGTCTTGAACTCCCGACCTCAGGTGATCTGCCTGCCTTGGCCTCCAAAGTGCTTGGATTATAGGCGTTAGCCACCGTGCCTGACCTAAAATATATTTTATTTATTTTATTTTTGAGACAGGGTCTTCCTCTGTTGTCCAGCCTAGAGTACAGCGGTATGATCACTGCAGCCTAAACCTCCTGAGTTCAAGTAACCCTTCCACTTCAATCTCCTGAGTAGCTGGGACCACAGGTGCACCGAACCATGCCTGGCTAATGTTTTATTTGTCATAGAAACAGGTTCTCACTGTATTGCTCAGGCTGGTCTCGAACATCTGGGCTCAAGTGATTCTCCTACCTCAGCCTCCCAAAGTGCTGGGATTACAGAAATGAGCCACTGTGACAAGCATGAGAGTTTTTATTTATTTATTTATTTATTTATTTATTTATTTATTTTAGACAGAGTCTCGCTCTGTCGCCTAGGCTGGAGTGCAAGGACGTGATCTCGGCTCACTGTAACCTACCCTTCCTAGGCACAAGCAATTCTCCTGCCTCAGCCTCCTCAGTAGCTGGGATTACAGGTCTGTGCCACCATACTCAGCTAATTTTTGTATTTTTATTAGAGATGGGGTTTCATCATGCTGGTCAGGCTGGTCTTAAACTCCTGACTTCATAATCCATCTACCTTGGCCTACCAAAGTGCTGGGATTACAGGTGTGAGCCACCTTGCCTGGCCAAGAAATATTTTAAAGTAACATCATTAGCCTGGATGTGTGGTAACATCCAAGTTTTCCTCTTAATTCCATAGCATTTTTCATTTTCTCTTGCACCCTAATGCACATAATTGTTCATACTTTAATCTGTTTTGTTTATAGTTTTGGCTTTGGTGTTACTGTTAAAAAAAATTTTTTTTTTGAGGCAGCATCTCTTTCTGTCACTCAGGTTAGAGTGCAGTGATACAGTCATGGCCCACTGCAGCCTCTACCTTCTGGACTTAAGGAATTCTCCTACCTCAGCCTCTCAAGTAGCTGGGACCACAAGTGTGTACCACCATATCCATAGAGACAGGATCTCACTATGTTCCCCCAGGCTGCTCTCCAACTCCTAGGCTCAAGTGATCTACCTAACTTGGCCTCCCAAAGTGCTGGGTGTGACCAGGTGTGTGCCACTATGCCTGGCCTGGCATTACTCTTATAAAGAGTTCACCATGGTAAGGTTATAAAAATATTTCTATGGGCCGGGCATGGTGGCTCACGCCTGTAATCCAAGCACTTTGGAGGCCAAGGCAGGTGAATTGCCTGAGGTCGGGAGTTCAAGACCAGCCTGACCAACATGGTGAAACTCGGTCTTTATAAAAAGTAATAAAATAAAAAAAAATAAAAAACATTTCTATGAATTTGTGAATTTTTTTTTTCTTTTTTTTTTTTACTGCAACTTCCACCTCCTGGGTTCAAGTGATTCTCATGCCTCAGCCTCCGGAGTGGTAGTTGGTATTACAGGCATGTGCCTGGCTAATTTTTATATTTTTAGTAGAGATGAGGTTTTCCTGTGTTTGCTGGACTGGCCTACAACTCCTGGCCTCAAGAAATCCACCCACCTCAGCCTCCAAGGTGCGGGGATTACAGGCATGAGCCACCATGCTCTACCATACTTTGCATTTTTATTAAAAAAGCTTCAAGTTCCTCATCTGTCTGGAATATAGCTTTGGATATGGTTTGAGAGGAAATTAATATTATTTCTCCTAATCAATGGCCAGATCTCATAAACCAATTTATTTTATATTATATACTGATGTTGCTTAAAATGCTAAATATAGGCAGGGCACAGCGGCTCACACCTGTAATCTCAGCACTCTGGGAGGCTGAGGCAGGTGGATCACCTGAGGTCAGAAGTTCAAGAGCAGCCTGGCCAACTTAGTAAAACCCTGTCTCTATAAAAAAAAAAAAAAAAAAAAAAAAAAATACTAAATGTGTGTGTGTGTGTGTGTGTGTGTGTATACAAAGTTTATCTCTAAATTTTTAAATTTTTAGTCTGTTCCTTTGACTGTTCCTAAACCAGTATCATGCTGTTAGGTTTTATGTCTAGGAGAACAAATTACATCCCCTTGCAGTATCTTTTTTTTTTTTTTTTTTTTTTTTTTGAGATGGAGTTTTGCTCTTGTTACCCAGGCTGGAGTGCAATGGCGCGATCTCGGCTCACCACAACCTCCGCCTCCTGGGTTCAAGCAATTCTCCTGCCTCAGCCTCCCGAGTAGCTGGGATTATAGGCACGTGCCACCATGCCCAGCTAATTTTTTGTATTTTTTTTTTTTTTTTTTTGAGATGGAGTTTCGCTCTTGTTACCCAGGCTGGAGTGCAATGGCGCGATCTCGGCTCACCGCAACCTCCGCCTCCTGGGTTCAGGCAATTCTCCTGCCTCAGCCTCCTGAGTAGCTGGGATTACAGGCACGCGCCACCATGCCCCGCTAATTTTTTGTATTTTTAGTAGAGACGGGGTTTCACCATGTTGACCAGGATGGTCTCGATCTTTCGACCTCGTGATCCACCCGCCTCGGCCTCCCAAAGTGCTGGGATTACAGGCTTGAGCCACCGCGCCCGGCCCAGCCTATTCATTTTTAAATAGATACATCTCTGATAAATTTTCCAGTTTTTGAGAAATAAATTTTAGTTACTAATTTAGCGTAATTAGAATTGTTGAAATCTTACACTTCAAGTCTCACAGCTTATTTTACTTACACATACATTTTTAATTTTTTAATTATTTATTTATTTATTCATTTTGAGATGGAGCCCCGTTGCTCAGGCTGGAGTGCAGTGGTGCAATCTCAGCTCACTGAAACCTCCACCTCCTGGGTTCAATAAATTTTCCTGCCTCAGCCTCCTGAGTAGCTGGGACTACAGGCTACCACACCCAGCTAAGTTTTGTTTGTTTGTTTGTTCGTTTGTTTGTTTGAGACGGAGTCTCACTCTGTTGCCAGGATGCAGTGCAGTGGCGGGATCTTGGCTCACTGCAACCTCTGCCTCCTGAGTAGCTGAGATTATGGGAACCTGCCACCACACCTGGCTAATTTTTATATTTTCAGTAGAGATGAGGTTGCATCATGTTGGCCAGGCTGGTCTCAAACTTCTGACCTTAAGCAATCTACTCACCTTGGCTTCCCAAAGTGCTGGGATTACAGGCATCAGCCACCATGCCCGGCCACTAATTTTTGTATCTTTAGTAGAGAGGGGTCTTCGCCATGTTGGCCAGGCTGGACTTAAACTCCTGACCTCAGATGATATGCTCCCAGACTCCCAAAGTGCTGGGATTACAGGCATGAGCCACTGTGCCTGTCCACATTTATTTTAAAACTCTACAGTTTCTTTCTTTCTTTTTTTTTTTTTTTTTTTTGAGACTGAGTTTCACTCTTGTTACCCAGGCTGGAGTGCAATGGCACGATCTTGGCTCACCACAACCTCCGCCTCCTGAGTTCAGGCAATTCTCCTGCCTCAGTCTCCTGAGTAGCTGGGATTACAGGCACGCGTCACCATGCCCAGCTGATTTTTTGGTATTTTTAGTGGAGAGGATGTTTCACCATGTTGACCAGGATGGTCTCGATCTCTTGACCTCATGATCCACCCGCCTCGGCCTCCCAAAGTGCTGGGATTACAGGCTTGAGCCACTGCACCCGACCCTCATTTTTCTTTTTTTAATGCAAAGTAATCTTTTCTCTGCATCCACGTTTGATATCTTAATACCACTTTATAAGAGAATTTCTTGTAAAGAGCATAAGACTTTATGAAGAAAATTGGGAAAATTGAGATCACAATTAAACTAAAAAGAATATGTATTTTCCTTTACCATTTGTTCAAATATGACAATACATCTGGCACATGTTATATATCTAAAATTAGTACTTAATTACCATTTGGCCAGGCGAGGTGGCTCAAGCCTGTAATCCCAGCACTTTGGGAGGCCGAGGCGGGTGGATCACGAGGTCAAGAAATCAAGACCATCCTGGTCAAGATGGTGAAACCCCAGGCCGGGCGCGATGGCTCAAGCCTGTAATCCCAGCACTTTGGGAGGCTGAGGCGGGTGGATCGCGAGGTCGAGAGATCGAGACCATCCTGGTCAACATGGTGAAACCCCGTCTCTACTAAAAATACAAAAAATTAGCTGGGCAAGGTGGCACGTGCCTGTAATCTCAGCTACTCAGGAGGCTGAGGCAGGAGAATTGCCTGAACCCAGGAGGCGGAGGTTGCGGTGAGCCGAGATCGCGCCATTGCACTCCAGCCTGGGTAACAAGAGCAAAACTCCATCTCAAAAAAAAAAAAAAAAGATGGTGAAACCCCATCTCTACTAAAAATACTAAAAATTAGCTGGGCATGGTGGCGCATGCCTGTAATCCCAGCTACTCAGGAGGCTGAGGCAGGAGAATTGCCTGAACCCAGGGGGCGGAGGTTGTGGTGAGCCAAGATCGCACCATTGCACTCCAGCCTGGGTAACAAGAGCGAAACTCCATCTCAAAAAAAAAAAAAAAAAATTCCCATTCACCACTTCTTGCTTCAGGTGAACTTTCTACAACTTCTCTTTTATGAAATTTCAGCAAGACACATAATTATTTTATAACACATGATATTTATGCTGTCTCTTTTCCCTGTTAGTTCTGGTTGCTACATTTCTTGTTTTATGACTTAAAGTAGTTTATGTCCACTGTCTACTCCCAAAATGATCCCAAGGGAACTGAGTAACTTGAGAGAAGTTAAATATAATTACGTGTTTGAACTCCAGTTATACAGATCTGCTTCAGACCTAGCTCTCCCACAGAAGATGTGACTTGGACAAGCAAGGTAACCTCTCTAACTTAGGTTTCTTCATCCATAAGTTGATAAGAGTAATACGTACCTGCCTCATAGGATTGTTGCGAAAATTAAGTAAGATACAATGTGTAAAATGAGTATCTCGGTGCTTGGCACATAATACATGATAAGTAAGAGTTAGCCAATGTTATTGTTGAGATGTTTGTTAAGACCATTTCACTACAAAGAACAGTGGTTCATCTGGGTAATGGGAGTAGGGATATTGCGAGGGCATTTAGGGAAATGAGGACTTTAAGAACCTTCTGGCATAGCAAGAAATACTGTTGAGCTGGTCCTCTGGAAGTCACTCAGGAACTAGAAGCATCCAGTGGAAGAGTCACTGATCTGAGTCATCTTGCTGCCTTGGCAAGTTCAGGGATCCCATAAATGCAGTGACTCAGCGTTTCTCCATCTGTACTGCTACCATCCCTATTTCTACTAATTTTTCAACTCTCCTATAAATACCTTTTGATTTTGGCTTACCTATGGCTTCTGCTTGTTCATAACTGCTCACTCATCCTTTACAATAACTCAAAACTTCAACTTATTCACAATTTGTCAGTTCTACATGAAATTTATAGCCAATAATGTCTGTTTAACTCAGTAGTATCCCTACTGAAACAGGTTCTATGCTAAATCTCCTTGTGGGCCATAAACCCATAGAAAAATCAATGACCTGGGTCTTGAGCACATTCCTGATTCCAGTCAACTGAGCTGGGATAACTGGGGGCTGAAGGGTTCTGGAAAGGGGTAGAGGATGTGGCATAGAACATGGCTATCTTTTTAGTAGAAACTGCAGGCTCCACAGTTTCCTCCAGAAATGGGCTGTGTGCTGACTGGCTTGTCGGTAAACTATCCTTTGGTAAATTATATCTCATCTATTCAACATAGCTGAAAAGAAATGTCTCGCTCCTACTCCATTTATAGTTATTTTATGACTTTGGTTGGTTTTAAAGGGCAATAATCTAACTTTAATTAACTTGGACAAAAAGAGGAATTTATCGGCTCACAGGATCCAGGAAAGGTTTAAAAAGTTGATGTCCAAGTCTGGTCTTCCCATATCACTTCGTTTCTTATTTTAAAATTAAACCCTATTTCCTTTTCTTCTGATCCCTATAAACTGTGACTCCAAGCTCGAATGATCGAATGCTACCTTAGTGACCTGTTTCTGGCTTACCTAACACTTGGCCCATATGTGTATGATTTGTTTTTAGCTCCTCCAGGTTTCCTTCAAACTCCTTTTACTCCCTCACATTCTTCATGTTTTACTTTCTCTTATCTTGGGATTCGCGTTACTTGTCCTTCCTGTATTCTGTCTCCAGTAGCTTAGGTACCTCCCTAATGCTTCTCATTTCCTCTTAGTTTCATTTTATTGGGTTCCCTTTTCTCCTGCTTCTTCCTTGCCTCTTTCTCATTGAGCTCATGAATGTCTCTCAACTGTCTCAAGACAAAGGTGTCTCTGTTGGAGTAAGTAATCTTGATTTTCTTTCCTCATCAAAGGTTCATCTTGGCAATCCCTGGTCCACTTTTTCTTATCCACTTATGTTGTCTTCACTATTTCCTGAAATTCATCTTCTTGTTTTTGTCCAGTCTCTTCTATTGCTCCCTTTATCCCCTCTTTCTCTTATCGAATCAGTTAATTCCCTGTATTCAGAACAGTAAATGTTACCAGATACTTCCTGTATTGCTTTGCTAGGGCTACTATAACAGAGTACCAGGAGACTGGAGGGCTTAAACAACTGACGTTGTTCTCACAATTCTGAAGGCTAGAATCTAAGGCCAATGTGTCCACAAGGCTGGTCTCTTTTGAGGTCTCTCTTTGGCTTGTACATGCCCATCTTCTCCCTGTATCCTCACAGGGTCTTTCCTCTCTGTGTGTCTGTCTCAAGTAGTGCTTTTCATGAGGACACCAGTCTATTAAATGGGGCCCACCCTAATTACCTCATTTTAACCTAATTATCCCTTTATAGACTCTGTCTTTTTTTGTGCTGCTGTAACAGAATACCACAGACTTGGTAATTTGTTAAAAAGAAAGGAAGAAAGAAAAAAAGGCCCAGATCAAGGCATAGGCAGGTTCATTTTCTGGTAAGAGTCCTCTGTCTCTGCTTCCAAGATGGTTTCTTGAATGCCATGACCTCCAGAGGGGAAGAATGCCATGTCCTCCTCATATGGCAGAAGGCAGAAAGACAAAAAGGGACAAACTCCTTTCATCAAGCCCTTTTGCAAGGGCACCTAACTCCATTCATAAGGAAGGAGCCCTCGTGGCTAATACACCTTTTAAAAGCCCCACCTCTTAATACTATAGCACCAGCAACACTTAAATTTTAGAAGGGGCACTTCAAACCATAGCAGATTTTATCTCAAAATATACAAAATACAGTCACATTTGGCATACTAGGGGTTAGGACTTCAACATCTAAATGGGAGGTGGGCAATATTCAGCTCATAGCATTGCCTATACTTTAAAATCCAGATCAAATTTTTTTTTTCTTACCAGGCACAAAGGCACACACCTACAATCCCAGCTATTAGAAGGCTGAGGCGGGAGGACTGCTTGAGCCCAGGAGTTTACCTCCAGCATGAGCAACATAGTAAGACTGTGTCTCTTTAAAAAAAAAAAAAAAGATTTTTGGCCAGGCATGGTGCCTCAGGCCTGGAATCCTGGCACTTTGGGAGGCTGAGGTGGTCGGATCACGAGGTCAGAAGATCAAGACCATCCTGGCCAACATGGTGAAACCCTGTCTCTTCTTAAAAATACAAAAATTAGCTGGACGTGGTGGCACGTGCCTGTAGTCCCAGCTACTTGGGAGGCTGAGGCAGGAGCATTGCTTGAATCCAGGAAGCAGAGGTTTCAGTGAGCTGAGCCAGAGAGACTGTCTGAAAAAAAAAAAAAAGATTTTTTTTTTTTTTAATTTTTTTTTAATTGCATTTTAGGTTTGGGGGTACATGTGATGAACATGCAAGATTGTTGCATAGGTACACACATGGCAGTGTGGTTTGCTGCCTTCCGTCCCCTCACCTGTATCTGTCATTTCTCCCCATGCTATCTATTCCCACCTCCCCACCCCCGCACCCCTCCCCCCTCTCCCCCCAACGGACCCCAGTGTGTAGTGCTCCCCTCCCTGTGTCCATGTGTTCTCATTGTTCAACACCTGCCTATGAGTGAGAATATACGGTGTTTGATTTTCTGCTCTTGTGTCAGTTTGCTGAGAATGATGGTTTCCAGGTTCATCCATGTCCCTACAAAGGACGTGAACTCATCGTTTTTGATGGCTGCATAATATTCCATGGTGTATATGTACCACATTTTCCCTATCCAGTCTATCATCGTTGGGCATTTGGGTTGGTTCCAGGTCTTTGCTATTGTAAACAGTGCTGCAATGAACATTCGTGTGCACGTGTCCTTGTAGTAGAATGATTTATAATCCTTTGGATATATACCCAGTAATGGGATTGCTGGGTCAAATGGGATTTCTATTTTTAGGTCCTTGAGGAATCGCCACACTGTCTTCCACAATGGTTGAATTAATTTACATTCCCACCAACAGTGTCCTCTTTCAGGAGTTCTTGTAGAGCAGGTTTGGTGGTGATGAAATCTCTGAGTGCTTGCTTGTTCACAAAGGATTTTATTTTTCCTTCACTTATGAAGCTTAGTTTGGCTGGATAGGAGATTCTGGGTTGAAAGTTCTTTTCTTTAAGGATGTTGAATATTGGCCCCCACTCTCTTCTGGCTTGTAGGGTTTCTGCTGAGAGATCTGCTGTGAGTCTAATGGGCTTCCCTTTGTGGGTAACCCGACCTTTCTCTCTGGCTGCCCTTAGCATTTTCTCTTTCATTTCAACCCTGGTGAATCTGACGATTATGTGCCTTGGGGTTGCTCTTCTTGAGGAATATCTTTGTGGTGTTCTCTGTATTTCCTGGATTTGAATATTGGTCTGCCTTGCTAGGTTGGGGAAGTTTTCCTGGATAATATCCTGAAGAGTATTTTCCAGCTTGGATTCATTCTCTTCATCACATTCAGGTACACCTATCAAACGTAGATTAGGTCTTTTCACATAGTCCCACATTTCTTTTTTTTTTTTTTTTTTTTGGAGACGGAGTTTCGCTCTTGTTACCCAGGCTGGAGTGCAATGGCATGATGTCGGCTCACCGCAACCTCCGCCTCCTGGGTTCAAGCAATTCTCCTGCCTCAGCCTCCTGAGTAGCTGGGATTACAGGCACACACCACCATGCCCAGCTAATTTTTTGTATTTTTAGTAGAGACAGGGTTTCACCTTGTTGACCAGGATGGTCTCGATCTCTCGACCTCGTGATCCACCCGCCTCGGCCTCCCAAAGTGCTGGGATTACAGGCTTGAGCCACCGCGCCCGGCCAGTCCCACATTTCTTAAAGATTTTGTTCATTCCTTTTTGCGCTTTTTTCTCTGTTCTTACCTTCTCTTTTTATTTCATTGAGTTGATCTTCGACCTCTGATATCCTTTCTTCTGCTTGGTCAATTCGGCTGTTGAAGCTTGTGCATGCTTCACGAAGTTCTCGTGTTGCGTTTTTCAGCTCCATCAATTCACTTATACTCCTCTCTATGCTGTCCATTCTCGTCAGCATTTCGTCCAATCTTTTTTCAAGGTTCCTATTTTCTTTGCGTTCGGTTAGAACATGTTCTTTTAGCTCACTGTAGTTTCTTACTACCCACCTTCTGTAGTCTGATTCTGTCATTTCATCACCCTCCTTCTCCATCCAGTCTGGTTCCCTTGCTGGTGAGGAGTTGTGATCCCTTTTAGGAGGAGAGGTGTTCTGGCTTCGGGAGTTTTCATCCTTTTTGTGCTGGTTTCTTCCCATTTTTGTGGGTTTATCCACCTGTTGTCTGTCTCTGTCCCAGGGAGTTGGAGCTTTATCAAAAAAAAAAAAAAAAAGATTTTTTTTAAAAAAATTTATTTTCTTCTCCAGGAAGTTTCCCCATCCAAAGATCTCACAGTGATTTGGTCCTTGTAGAAGTTGTATCAAATTTATTATTCTTACCATTCATTGATAATCAGCCTGTTGTTCTGCCATATTAACTTACTATGCATAATTTGCGTTGTTAATTTCTTATATCCCATTTTATCTACCAAACAAGATGAGATGAAGATAAACCATACCTTCCACTTTCTGAATCTCCATAGTATGTGATACAGCACTTTGCATATTGTATGTCCTCAATGCATAAGTTTAATAATTTAGTCAGCTGGGCACAGTGGCTCATGCCTGTAATCCCAGCACTTTGGGAGGTCGAAGTGGGTGGATCACGAGGTTAGGAGATCAAGACCAGCCTGGCCAACATATTGAAACCCTGTCTCTATTAAAAATACAAAAATTTTTGGGCGTGGCGGCCCCTGCCTGTAATCCCAGCTGCTTGGAAGGCTGAGGCAGGAGAATCGCTTGAACCCAGGAGGCAGAGGTTGCAGTGAGCCCAGATCACACCACTGCACTCCAGCCTGGTGACAGAGCAAGACTTTGTCTCAAAAAAATAAATAAATAAATAAATAAAAATAATTTAGTCAATGTTCTACCGTTTCAGATTCTCCTAAGTTCAAACCATCTAAAAGATGTCCACCCATTAGTTGTTTTCAGTCAATTCCTGAAAAATGTGTTCTTTTTGAAAAGGGTCCTATTCAGTCAGATTAACAATAATTCAGTCTGGTGAAGTCAGAGCAGTTGAGGAACATGTTTCAGGTTGACCCTATTTAGGGTCAGAACCAGCAGAAATTAGTGGTAAGGCTTCGACTGGGTCAGTTTGGGAAGAGGTTTTTAATAAGAGAACGGTCAGAGGGAAGGTCAAGGAGTCCATTCAGTTGGCAAGAGGACTTTTTTTTTTTTTTTTTTTTTTTTAATTGCATTTTAGGTTTTGGGGTACATGTGATGAACATGCAAGATTGTTGCATAGGTACACACATGGCAGTGTGCTTTGCTGCCTTCCGTCCCCTCACCTGTATCTGTCATTTCTCCCCATGCTATCTCTTCCCACCTCCCCACCCCCCGCCCCTCCCCCATTTCCCCCCAACAGACCCCAGTGTGTAGTGCTCCCCTCCCTGTGTCCATCATTCTCAGCAAACTGACACAAGAGCAGAAAATCAAACACCGTATATTCTCGCTCATAGGCGGGTGTTGAACAATGAGAACACATGGACACAGGCAAGAGGACTTTTGAGCACAGGACGCCCCGAGCTGCGACTCAGGCAAAGGGACACTGCAGATCCTACTGAAGTCTGTGACAGAGGAAGACGCGTCCGCTCAGAGGGCGGCGCCCGGTGAGTCTGAGGGGGGAAGCGTCCGCTCAGGGGACGGCGCCCGGTGAGTCTGAGGGGGGAAGCGTCCGCTCAGAGGGCAGCGCCCCGGTGAGTTTGAGTGGGGAAGCGTCCGCTCGGGGGACGGCGCCCCGTGAGTCTGAGGGGGGAAGCGTCCGCTCAGGGGACGGCGCCCGGTGAGTCTGAGGGGGGAAGCGTCCGCTCAGAGGGCAGCGCCCCGGTGAGTCTGAGGGGGGAAGCGTCCGCTCAGAGGGCAGCGCCCCGGTGAGTTTGAGGGGGGAAGCGTCCGCTCGGGGGACAGCGCCCCGTGAGTCTGAGGGGGGAAGCGTCCGTCCCCGGTGAGTCTGAGGGGGGAAGCGTCCGTCCCCGGTGAGTCTGAGGGGGGAAGCGTCCGTCCCCGGTGAGTCTGAGGGGGGAAGCGTCCGTCCCCGGTGAGTCTGAAGCGGGGAGCGTCCGCTCGGCGGGGAGCGTCCGCTCAGAGGGCAGCGCCCTGGTGAGTCTGAGGGGGGAAGCGTCCGCTCGGGGGACGGCGCCCGGTGAGTCTGAGGGGGGAAGAGTCCGTCCCCGGTGAGTCTGAGGGGGGAAGCGTCCGCTCGGGGGACGGCGCCCTGGTGAGTCTGAGGGGGGAAGCGTCCGTCCCCGGTGAGTCTGAGGGGGGAAGAGTCCGTCCCCGGTGAGTCTGAGGGGGGAAGCGTCCGCTCGGGGGACGGCGCCCCGGTGAGTCTGAGGGGGGAAGCGTCCGCTCGGGGGACGGCGCCCTGGTGAGTCTGAGGGGGGAAGCGTCCGCTCAGGGGACGGCGCCCGGTGAGTCTGAGGGGGGAAGCGTCCGCTCAGAGGGCAGCGCCCTGGTGAGTCTGAGGGGGGAAGCGTCCGCTCGGGGGACGGCGCCCGGTGAGTCTGAGGGGGGAAGAGTCCGTCCCCGGTGAGTCTGAGGGGGGAAGCGTCCGCTCGGGGGACGGCGCCCTGGTGAGTCTGAGTGGGGAAGCGTCCGCTCGGGGGACGGCGCCCTGGTGAGTCTGAGGGGGGAAGCGTCCGTCCCCGGTGAGTCTGAGGGGGGAAGCGTCCGTCCCCGGTGAGTCTGAGGGGGGAAGCGTCCGTCCCCGGTGAGTCTGAGGGGGGAAGCGTCCGTCCCCGGTGAGTCTGAGGGGGGAAGCGTCCGCTCGGGGGACGGCGCCCTGGTGAGTCTGAGGGGGGAAGCGTCCGTCCCCGGTGAGTCTGAGGGGGGAAGCGTCCGTCCCCGGTGAGTCTGAGTGGGGAAGCGTCCGCTCAGGGGACGGCGCCCCGGTGAGTCTGAGGGGGGAAGAGTCCGCTCGGGGGACGGCGCCCTGGTGAGTCTGAGTGGGGAAGCGTCCGCTCGGGGGACGGCGCCCTGGTGAGTCTGAGGGGGGAAGCGTCCGTCCCCGGTGAGTCTGAGGGGGGAAGCGTCCGTCCCCGGTGAGTCTGAGGGGGGAAGCGTCCGTCCCCGGTGAGTCTGAGGGGGGAAGCGTCCGTCCCCGGTGAGTCTGAGGGGGGAAGCGTCCGTCCCCGGTGAGTCTGAGTGGGGAAGCGTCCGCTCAGGGGACGGCGCTCGGTGAGTCTGAGGGGGGAAGCGTCCGCTCGGGGGACGGCGCCCCGGTGAGTCTGAGGGGGGAAGCGTCCGCTCTGGGGACGGCGCCCGGTGAGTCTGAGGGGGGGAAGCGTCCGTCCCCGGTGAGTCTGAGGGGGGAAGCGTCCGCTCGGGGGACGGCGCCCTGGTGAGTCTGAGGGGGGAAGCGTCCGTCCCCGGTGAGTCTGAGTGGGGAAGCGTCCGCTCTGGGGACGGCGCCCGGTGAGTCTGAGGGGGGAAGCGTCCGTCCCCGGTGAGTCTGAGGGGGGAAGCGTCCGCTCTGGGGACGGCGCCCGGTGAGTCTGAGGGGGGAAGCCACCACTTGTGCCTCAGTCCCCTACCTCTGGGTCCTGAAACGTCTCTGCAATATTCCTAAATGGTCCTCGGAGAAGCCGGGGCTTGCAGCCGCAGGGGCATCACCAACCGCGCCCTCTCACAGGGCGGCGCGTGGCTTCCTCCCTCTCAGCCGGACCCTGGCCCCTCCTCCCCGTCCTTTCTCAAACATCGGCATCCAAAATCATACCCACCGCCAAGGCTTATTGAGTATTGCGGGGCACAACACGTAACAACACAGTACGGTTTGCGGGGCGCAGAGTAACTAGCGTCGGAAACATTTTCCTTTGCAACAATTGGCTCAAGTGTAGTCCATTCCTTTTCTATTGCTGCATGACGGATCATTACGCACATCACGGCTTAACACAGATGCGTTGTCTCACAGGTCCTGTGGGTCAGGAGTGCAGGTGTGGCTTACCTGGCTCCTCTGCGCTGGGTCTCACCAGCTCAGACATGCAGTTGTTAGCTGGGGCCGTGACCTCATCTGAGGCTGGGGATCCTCCTCCGGGCGCACTGGTGGCCTGCACAGGTCATTTCCTCGCCGTACGTTGTCTGAATGCATGCATCCCCCCCCACCCCCCGTCCCAAATGTGTGTGTTGAAACTCTTCACTCCCAAGGTGATGTAGGTAAAAGGTGGGGCTTTTGGGAGGTCAGTAGGTCATGAAGGCAGGCCCTCGTGAATGGGATTAGTGCCCTTATAAAAGAGTTCACAGAGAGCGTGTTTGCCCTTTTTGCCCTTTTGCAAAGAGAAGGGACCATCTGTGAAGACTGGGTTCTCACCAATCACTGAATTAGCAGGCACCTTGATCTTCGCTGTCACAACCTCCAGAACTGTGAGAAATAGATTTCTGTTGTTTATAGATTGCCCGGACTAATGTCTTCTGTCATAACAGCGCAATCAAAGACAATGACCAAGGTCATTGCTAACTCTTGCTAATAGGGACTGCTTTCGACTCCAAGAGGTCACCCTCGGTTTCTTATCAAGTGGCTCCTGTACCTAGCCATACCTCCTCTCAAGGACTGTTTGACTTACTCTATGCCAGCAGAGTCTCCCTGAGGTTTCACCTTCAAGAAAGTTACCTTCTTTTTTATTTTTATTTTTTTGAGACAGAGTCTCACCTTGTTGCCCAGGCTGGAGTGCAGTAGCACAATCAAAGCTCACTGCTGCCTTGACCTCCCAGGCTCAAGCAGTCCTCCCACTTCAGCCTCTTAGGAGTTGGGACTAGAGGCACACACTGCCACACCCTGCTAATTTAAATTTTTGTTGTTGTTGTTGACACGGAGTTTCGCTCTTGTTACCCAGGCTGGAGTGCAATGGCAGGATCTCAGCTCACCACAACCTCCGCCTCCTGGGTTCAGGCAATTCTCCTGCCTCAGCCTCCTGAGTAGCTGGGATTACAGGCACGCACCACCATGCCCAGCTAATTTTTTGTATTTTTAGTAGAGACAGGGTTTCACCTTGTTGACCAGGATGGTCTCGATCTCCTGACCTCGTGATCCACCTGCCTCAGCCTCCCAAAGTGCTGGGATTACAGGCTTGAGCCACCGCGCCCGGCTTTTTTTTTTTTTTTTGGGGTGGAGATGGAGTCTCTATTCTGCCCAGGCTGGTCTTGAACTCCTGGGCTCAAGCAATCCTCCTGCTCTGGTCTCCCAAAGTACTGGGATTATAGGTGTGAGCCACCATGCATGGCCAAAAGTTATCTTCTAAAAGTTGGGCTCACCTAGGATTATCTCTCTTTTGATTAACTCTAGCATAACTAATCAATAATCTAATTACACTACTTCCATCTGTCAAAGTTCACCATAATTCTCACAGTCCTCATGATTAATCATGCCTTTTTGATTAACCATGCTTGATGTTGACCACAACTAACTCTCATAGCTCCCAGGTATTCCAAACCATCTAACCATTAAAAAAATACAAGACACACTGCGTATCAAAAACTAATATTCTGTATTTATGCTGGAAATATATTGACTGCTTTGTGTGACTGGCCAGTGGTGTCAAAAAGCCTAAGGACTATTTCTCCCCAGGAATGCCTAAACATGGTTAGAAACAGAAAACTAAAGCTTCACTTGTTTCCACCTTCTCCAAAGGCTACAATAAATATTTTCCTTTAGACCAAGAGATAAACTATATTGGAAAACTAAAGTGTCTTTTGGGGATTGAGTCAACAACAGAGTAGCATCATTGTGATCCCAAACTCCAGGCTAGGCCAAAAGTATCCAGGCCAGTGGTCTGGGAGAAGCTTTGCTTTCTAATGCAGAGGATCTCAAATTTGAGTCCATCAGATCACCTTGGGGCTTGTATTGCTAAGCCTGTTCCCCAGAGTTTCTATTCAGTAGTTCTAGGGTTGGAGCCTAAGAACTACTTTCCTAACAAGTTCCCAGGTGATGCTGTTACTCCTGGGGCTGAACTGCATTGAGAACCACTGTTCACTAGGGAAGAACCAATGGACAAAAAGTACAGGAAAGCTAGGTTTAGCTCAAGATTTGGTGGCGTCTTTCTTTAAAGCAATTACTATTCTTCAACAGCAGAACAGGCTCTTTCAAAAAAAGAGTTTTCTATTATTGGAAATAAGCAGACACTGAATAATTGCTCAGTGGGGAATAGTATAAAAAGTGATTGCTGCAATAAACAGTAGCATCAAGAACTTGAGATTGATCTGGGAAGATTCATGCAGCAGAGGCACATGGAATTCTACCAGGACACACCACCAGGAAGAGAGGTGTAGATGCTGCATCAAATAGCCTTAACATGGCCGGGCGCGGTGGCTCAAGCCTGTAATCCCAGCATTTTGGGAGGCCGAGGCGGGTGGATCACGAGGTCAAGAGATCAAGACCATCCTGGTCAACATGGTGAAACTCCGTCTCTACTAAAAATACAAAAAAAATTAGCTGGGCATGGTGGCTCATGCCTGTAATCCCAGCTACTCAGGAGGCTGAGGCAGGAGAATTGCCTGACCCCAGGAGGCGGAGGTTGCGGTGAGCCGAGATCGCGCCATTGCCCTCCAGCCTGGGTAACAAGAGCGAAACTCCGTCTCAAAAAAAAAAAAAAAAAAAAAAAAACAAAAAAAAACAAATAGCCTTAACATTACCTAGGAGGGAATTTTAAATTTTACCAATGATGGATGTGAAGAAAGCGGTAATTAGGAAGCAATTATTAGACTAGGATCAGGAATAACCAGACCTGTATCATTCTAGAAAGGATTATGTGGTTCATAACTGAAGGGTGAGTAGAAATACAAAATCAGAGCAGAAGGAAAGAAAGCAAGGCATTCAAGGATGGTAATCCACAAGTGCTGGGTGTCTTATACAGTGTCCCTATGGCACAAGTCTGGTCAGTTGTTCCTAGATTGAAAGGGTGGGTGGAGGATAGGGTGGCAAAGAAGGATCCCTAAAGGAGACGAATTAAGCAAAAAAATAAATTGTACTAGAATTGCTTCTCAAACTTTGTTGATCAGCAGAGTCACCAAAGGGTAGCTTTTTTTTTTTTTTTTGAGACGGAGTTTCGCTCTTATTACCCAGGCTGGAGTGCAATGGTGCGATCTCGGCTCACCGCAACCTCCGCCTCCTGGGTTCAGGCAATTCTCCTGCCTCAGCCTCCCTAGTAGCTGGGACTACAGGCATGTGCCACCATGCCCAGCTAATTTTTGTATTTTTAGTAGAGACGGGGTTTCACCATGTTGACCGGGATGGTCTCGATCTCTTGACCTCATGATCCACCCGCCTCGGCCTCCCAAAGTCCTGGGATTACAGGCATGAGCCACCGCGCCCGGCCTTTTTTTTTTTTTTTTTTTTTTCAAGACAGGGTTTCACCATGTTGGCCAGGCTGGTCTTGAACTCCTGACCTCAGGTGATCCGCCTGTCTTGGCTTCCCAAAGTGCTGAGATTGGGCATGAGCCACCACGCCCTGCCCAAAGGGTAGCTTTTCAACAACTGCTCATCTCTGAATCCCATTGAATTCAGGATTAGCAACGGAGGGTCACAAGCAGCAGGAGGAGGATGGGAATCTAATTTCCAGGCACTGCCCAGTTTGTAATTCACTGGCCCTGGTAATCTCAATCAACTATGCTTGGTAGTTACGCCTAAAGCTGTTTGGCAATAGAAGATTTGGGCATTTTGGGTATTTCATATAAGCAATCTCTTCCAGTCCTCTTGATAAAAACGAAATCATCGGCCGGGCACGATGGCTCAAGCCTGTGTAATCTCAGCACTTTGGGAGGCCGAGGCGGGTGGATCACGAAGTCAAGAGATCGAGACCATCCTGGTCAACATGGTGAAACCTTGTCTCTACTAAAAATACAAGAAAATTAGCTGGGCATGGTGGCACGTGCCTGTAATCCCAGCTACTCAGGAGGCTGAGGCAGGAGAATTGCCTGAACCCAGGAGGCGGAGGTTGCAGTGAGCTGAGATCGTGCTATTGCACTCCAGCCTGGGTAACAAGAGCGAAACTCAGTCTCAAAAAACACACACACACTCACACACAAAAAGAAATCATCTTTCTGGGTAGGCCACTTCAAATGAACCAAAGCACATCCACTTCTATGTTTGTTTTCTCTATATTGATCTACAATGTAATAATTTTATTATATTTTCATTTAAAAACTTAAAAAGACTTCCACTTTTATATTAAATGGTTTAAAAACCATCACATAGTTGTAGGAGAGCCAGGCTTTGAAGACAATTGTAGAAGGAGGGCCAGAATTTGAATCCCAGCACTACCACTTAACTTACAGTAACCTTAGGTGAGTTGTGTGATTTTCCTGAGTCTCACTTTCCTTATCAGTATATTATGGAAAATGATGCCAACCTTGGAAGTGGTTATGCTCAGCCTTGAGGTCATTGTTGTATTCCCGGTTCCTGGTACTTGGTAGTTGCTCACAGCACTTTTGCTGAATAAGCTAATAGCTTATCTGTAAACTGTCTAACACAGGCCCTTAAGAAAAGGTTATTAGTGTTATTACTACTGCAAGCTTTCCTTGCAGTTTAAGAAAAGGTTGTTAGTGTTATTACTACTGCAAGCTTTCCTTTTCACATTCTTTTTTTATTGTTGTTGTTGTTCATCATGCTTAAATACTGCATATGCTTGTACTTCAAATTTCTGAAAAAGATGCAGTGGGGAGGGGCAGGGTAGAGTTGAGAGCTAATCAAAGGGGACTTCATTTTAACCAATAAATTTTATAATTTTTTCAAGAAAAATATATTCATATATTACTTATTCAATTAGAAAAAAATAGAAACATTGTAAAAGTAAGCAAAAAAGCCTCCCTTATATCACCCTATGAAAGCTCTGCTTAGGAGTTCATTTTTGATTTTTCACTTATACTTCTGCCCCCCAACACACACAAATACATATACCCATAATAGACAGTACGCTTTCCATCTAATTAATGTATTTTCCTTCCATTGTACAAGCTGCCCTGGATTACATAACCTTTTCTGCTAGAGAAATAGGTACATCTCTTCTTTTTCAGCAGCGGCCTCACCCTTTCTCATCTAAACCCGTCATCTTGTCATGTTAAAAACCATTTCGATTAATTTATTTAAGCCTCTTATCTTATCTGATTGTGAAAGTCTCTGGTTACCTCACATCTCTATTTCTCAGCAGTGTACCGGCAAGTTGAATGCAGCCTGGGCACAGAGTGTCCTCTTAACCCTTTGCTGCTCCAAACTCCCATTTTAACAGCCGTCAATCCAAAATTATCTGTCTGGCTGTCAGGACCCTTTGGAATGGGGCCTCACTTGACTTAGTACTTTATTGCACCCAGAGTTAGACTCCTTGTCTCCTCTAGTGAATAATAAACTTCTCGTGAGTGGAGCCTAACTAAGGCTTTAAACTATTTATGTCTCTTTTGCCCAACAGCCCCCCTTGGTCGTATTGGAAAGCCGTCTACTGCATGAATGAAACTGGAGTTTTGATCTTGTATTTAAAAAAATTGATTTAGTCTCTACTTTTTGTCTCTGATAAATAGAAGTAGTGACCAAGAAGCAATCTGTAATTTTTTGAAACAAGTAAATGGTCTACTGTTTTTCAAGGTTATGTCTAACCTCTGATAAAATTTTTTAAATGTTAAGGTTTTAGCCTTTTTTGGCCATGTACTTAAACCTGTACTGCATTCTGCCCTGGGACACCCTTTGTTGTTTTCCCTCTACTAATGTGGCTGAAGACATCTTCAACTTCTCCACTGGCTGTAGCAGAATATATTGATTTTGTAGTTTATTTTCAATGACAACTAGATCATTTGTTAGAAATATATTATTGGAGAAATTTCAATATCTTATCAAGAGATTTTGTTCATTTTGTTTTTGGAATGTGGGGGGTATTACTTAGTAAAGGCCAATGCCTTTGGAATTAGACCTGGGTTTGAATCTTGGATTTGCCATTTACTAGTTTTGGTGCTTTGGAGTACTTATTTTACTTTTCTAAGCCTCATTTTCTCATCTCTAAAATTAAGATAAAAAAGAAAAAACTGTCTTTATATGACTATTATAAGGATTGAATGAGAAAATGATATTGAGGACAGACCACAAAACAAAAATGAGACATTCTCTTCCTGTTTTTACTATATGTGCATACATCTCTGTGTGTGTGTATGCTTTTATCATCTCTGTATATTTCACTGTGCAAACCATGGTGATTTATGTGGTAAAGCAGTACTTGTAAGAAGTTCCGGGCCGGGTGCGGTGGCTCAAACCTGTAATCTCAGCACTTTGGGAAATTTAGTTACATTGTTAACTAAAAACAGTTTGGAAATTTTATTCATTTGTTGTATCACACCCCCTCGTAATGATTTTAAGTCACGTGGTGCTGTATTGCAACAGGCAGGACCATTTTAAACCTTTTTGCTAAACATTCTCCAGATACTTGCTTTAAAGCTACTTTTGCCCACAAATGAAATATCATCTCGGTAGACTGCCTAAATGCCCACTCATTACTTTAGGAGAAATACACTGGTATTTTGAGTTGTTTTTAAATGAGTGGCTTTATTTATGACAACAGATAATACCAATAGATGCTAGTGCACCACAGAGTCACCTGCGATCGGTCCGGGTGACTGGAGACGTGAGTTTGCACACAAACATCAGACTAGATCTTTGTATGGGAGAGAATTTACTGTACATTAAATTCTTTATTTTTTGTTAAAAAAAAAAAAATCTGTAATCTCAGCACTTTGGGAGGCCAAGGTGGGTGGATCAACGAGGTCAAGAGATCGAGACCATCCTGGTCAACATGGTGAAACCCCGTCTCTACTAAAAATACGAAAAATTAGCTGGGCATGGTGGTGCGTGCCTATAATCCCAGCTACTGAGGAGGCTGAGGCAGGAGAATTGCCCGAACCTGGGAAGCACAGGTTGTGGTGAGCCGAGATTGTGCCATTGCACTCCAGCCTGGGTAACAAGAGCAAAACTGTCTCAAAAAAAAAAAAAGTTCCTATGAAGCTATAGTTACATATTTAACAAAGGAGGACTAAACATAATTAGAATATCAAGCTACAAAACTTTGTACTTCAGATCAGTGGTTGTCAGGCTGCTTTCAGACAGGACACACCTGAAGAATGGTGATTCACAAGGACACGCTCCCCTGGTAAGCCTGGTTTCTGGTGTGTCAACACATGCCCTATTATTCTCACTCACCAGGATTGAAAGTGAGTAAGTGTAGTGTTAGGGTAGCAATAGCTCTGAAATCAATCTTTAAAAAAAAAAAAAATTATATTATTAGCAAATCTCATCACTTCCACTGCTACTAGGCACAAATGATTTGGCTGATTTTGAGAAACAGTCAGAAAAAGGGCCATAAACTAAAATGTCTGCAAGCCTAGGCTGATAAATTAGTGAAGTTAACTGAATGTGAGAACCCACAGGAAGCCATTAGAAAGACTTGGTGCACATGTGTACACACACACACATACACACACACACACACACAACCCTCTAAACATGTGCATGCTCACCAGCTCCAGCAAATCACAGGACGAGTAATGCCAGCTCCTCTAGCATTTCAAAAATAACCAGATACGTGGAATTTTATGTGAAATCTCTGAATTTTATTCAAACCATTTTAAAACAGTACAAGACAAGTCAAACACATTCACCATTTACAAGACTTATGGTCTATTAGTCTGTAACTAAACTTTTTCAGACCAAATGTCTGATTTCATACTCTTGTCAGTGAAATCACTGAGCACGCAATGTAGAATATAATTTATAAATTATAAGCATAGGGCCGGGCGCGGTGGCTCAAGCCTGTAATCCCAGCACTTTGGGAGGCCAGGCCGGGTGGATCACGAGGTCAAGAGATCGAGACCATCCTGGTCAACATGGTGAAACCCTGTCTCTACTAAAAATACAAAAAATTAGCTGGGCATGGTGGTGCGTGCCTGTAATCCCAGCTACTCAGGAGGCTGAGGCAGGAGAATTGCCTGAACCCAGGAGGCGGAGGTTGCGGTGAGCCGAGATTGCGCCATTGCACTCCAGCCTGGGTAACAAGAGTGAAACTCTGTCTTAAAAAAATAAAATAAAATAAAATAAAAAATAAATTATAAGCATGTACTCAAAATCTGTAAAATTAAATATTAATAATGCATTTTTTCTCTTAGAAAGCAAACATAAATATGTTCATGCTTTTGTAGTTCATAAGCATGATGATTAGGTATTCACATTCAAGTGTGGGATATGGCATCCTCAAACCTTCTCATGATGTCAGCACTTTGCCCATCTGACTTGAAAATAAATAGATAAACAGATGTTCTCACATTTCCCTTCGACAGTCTCATGGATCCTTGTGAGTGTGCAGCACTGTGGAGACCACCACTTGGACCCTCAAAGCTGTAGGAATTGTACGGCCAGGGGGACCTAAAGAACTAAAAGTCAGTTCCTTTCTCCTGCTCTTCCACTCCTGACACTCAAGTTCCCAATTCCTCTCCCAAAATAGCCACTATAAGGAGTTGTGGTTTTTGTCCCTTTCTGTGTGTATGTTTTGTTTTTACTAATTTATTCAAAAGAAATGTGTTAGTGGCTACTATGCACCAGACCCTGTTTTCAGCACTTGGGGACAAATATGGCTGCCCATGTGGGACTTTACATTATGTTAGTGGAGACAACTAATAAAAAACTAAATATTAAATAAGGCCAGCCATGGTGGTGCACGTGTGTAATCTCGACATTTTGGGAGGCCATGGCTGGCGAATCACTTGAGTCCAGGAGTTTGAGACCAGCCTGGGCAACAAAACAAGACGCCATCTCTTTTTTTTTTATTATTATTTTTATTTATTTTTTTTGAGACGGAGTGTCGCTCTTGTTACCCAGGCTGGAGTGCAATGGCGCGATCTCGGCTCACCGCAACCTCTGCCTCCTGGGTTCAGGCAATTCTCCTGCCTCAGCCTCCTGAGTAGCTGGGATTACAGGCACACACCACCACGCCCAGCTAGTTTTTTGTATTTTTAGTAGAGACGGGGTTTCACCATGTTGACCAGGATGGTCTCAATCTCTTGACTTCGTGATCCACCCGCCTCGGCCTCCCAAAGTGCTGGGATTACAGGCTTGAGCCACCGAGCCCGGCCCAAGACACCATCTCTACTAAAAAACAAAAAACAAAAACAGAAGCCCAACAATAGCAGTGACTCCCTTTCTTGTGTCTCTGTTCCCTTCCTCAGTAAGTCTGAGCATACCTTCCACTTTGGCTCTGACCTTGACCATGCGGCTTGCTTTGGCCTACGAAATATGATTCAGTAGAGGCGTGAAGAGTCCTTGTGGTTTGGGCTCTTGGACTCCTGCTGTCATGTGATGAATTAGGCTCCCCTTCCTGATGAGGAGAGAAACATAGTCCAGTCATCCCATCACCACAGCCAACAGCAAGATACGTGTCAGACGTGTGAGTGAGGCAATCTGGAACCAGTCAGCTCCTGTTGAACTGCCAACTGACCGCAGATGCATGAGTGAGCCTAGCTAGGATCAGCCAGAAGAACCACCTAGCAAAATTGTGAACTAAATAGATGACTGTTTAAGCTACTGCTTTTGGGATTGGTTTGTTATGCAGCACAAGATAATTAATACAAGCTGCAGCATGAACTGGTTTGTTCTGGGGTACAACTATCATGCTAGGATCTCTACCATCATCCTGGGGCTTTCCTCTGCTTTTTTTCTGTATTTGTTCTCGTATTTCTCATAATGCATGTCTTCCTTTTGCTTGGTTTCCTCCAATGACTTCCTAAGAAAGAGTGCAGTAAATTAATTGTATGAAACGGTGCTTGTCTGAAAATGTCTTTTTTTTTTTCCTTTTTTGTTTTCTTTTGGCTCTTGTGTTTAAGTGCTAGTTTGATTGGGAGTAGAATTCCAGGTTGTTAATTATTTTCTCTTAACATTTTGAAAATCTTTCTCCATTGCTCTGTAGCTTCCAATACTGCTGTTCACAAGTTAAAAGTCTATGCCAAAAGATGATGAGACTACCACTTAATAGCTGAAATAAAAGGACAAAGCTGAATTTACTCCTTGCTATAGTGAAAGCTATAATGGTCAGAAACAGGCCTCTCTGAACAAAGCGGGCTGCTGAGTATGTCTAGAATTCTTAGGAAGCATGAATTCAGGGACTGCTGGATTTTTGGAGAATTTAGTAGGATACCATCACTTGCAGAATCACAGTTCCTTGGGGGAAAACTTTGTTGATTGTTCACCACTCAGAAGTGTTTTTGCAGGAATGAGTCCATCTAGGACTGGCTGTTTTTCAGAAACAAAGATCTGATTCTGATGAGTTGGCTTGTAAAAGTGTGTTCATTGAGGGGAATTGTGCCGATTTGATTACAGGGATTTAAAACCATTTTTGATAGCCACTTCTTATTATGACTACAGAACGATTGCCTTTCCCTAAGTTTGGGGAAACATTCTTCTTCTCATAAATTGCTGATCCTGTGTATATGACCTGTATATTTTTCCGCTTTCTACAGTCTTGCACGACCTTCTCTTTGCCTTTAATGCTTGAAATTTCACAATGTGTGCATTAGCCTAAGATTGTATTCACTTAATACATTTTTCTGTCTGGAAGTTCAGATTATTAACTTCTCCCTATTTTTTATTTTGGATGTTGTATTAATTTAATACATAAATTATTATAAATTATGTATTATTAATTTTAATTATTACTAATTATAATTTATGTGATAAAGACATACTTGAGACTGGGCAATTTAAAAGGAGAGGTTTAATTGGACTGACAGTTCCACATAACGAGGGAAGCTTCATGATCATGGCAGAAGGCAAGGAGCAAGTCACATCTTAAATGGATGGCAGTAGGCAAAAAAAAGAGCCTGTACAGAGAAACTCTTGTTTTTTTTTAGACCATCAGATCTCTTGAGACCCATTGACTATCACCTATTTGCTTGTTCATTTTTACATAGAATTCTTTTCTTGTTTTGTGGTTATAGTAGCTTCTCTTTGTGAGATGCTTGACTATCTTCCAAGTTAAAGGCTTTCCTCACATATCTTATAATCTTTGTATCTGATAATACTTAAGAGTGAGATACTGAAACACTGGCTAGAAGCCCTAAGAAAATGCGAGCTGGGCTGGTCTGTTGTGGGTTTCACTGTAGGAGCATCAGGGTGGGGTGGGTCTACTGAGGGAATGTCCTATGTCAGTATCTTGTTTTTTTTTTTTTTTTTTTTTTTTGAGACGGAGTTTCGCTCTTGTTACCCAGGCCTGGAGTGCAACGGCGTGATGTTGGCTCACCGCAACCTCCACCTCCTGGGTTCAGGCAATTCTCCTGCCTCAGCCTCCTGAGTAGCTGGGATTACAGGCACGTGCCACCATGCCCAGCTAATTTTTAGTATTTTTAGTAGAGACGGGGTTTCACCGTGTTGACCAGGATGGTCTCGATCTCTCGACCTCGTGATCCACCTGCCTCGGCCTCCCAAAGTGCTGGGATTACAGGCTTGAGCCACCACACCCGGCTCTATGTCAGTATCTTTACAAGGTCAAGTCTTTCATCATGGATCAAGCATATTTCCCAGAGAAGATTCCATGTCCTGCCTTGGAGGATGAAGGTCTAACTTTCAGTGTTCTTGGCCCAGAGAAGGAAAACACAGATATGATATGGCATGTCCCAGAAGCTAATATCTATACATTTACTTAATCCTTTATTTTTAGTACAGTTCTCTCACACTCAACTGCACTGATGTTCTTCCAGTGCAGAACCATCTATTTTACCCAATTCTGAAAATAAACTATCACTCTTTTGCCAGTTAAGGAAGGTGCAGTCTCTGGGATGCTGCACAGATCTGTGGAGAAGTCTAGGGATTTAGTCCAATTCCTCCTAAAGGAATTCCTAACAATCCTCCTTATTTAGCCCATACCCTTTTACCCTCACTTCTTCAGGTGTAGCAGGAGCGGCACGAGAAACAGACCCCTCAAACACCAATCTGGGAAGGAAGGGGTGATTTATTCAGGTGGGAACAAGGTGGCATAATTACCTAACAGCCAAGCTCCTCTAACAAAGGAAACCTCTGCCTTCAAATAGGCTTACAACTCTAGATATTATATGTGAAAGGGTCTTGGGTTTACAGTTTAAGAAATTACATATGAAAGGATCTTGGTCTTACAACTCTAGAATTTACATGTGAAAAGTCTTGGGTCATGGAGTAGGGTGGGGTACAGTGACTTAAGTGGGGGTTTGATCATGTTTAAGTGAAAACAATGCCTTCTGGAAAGATTCCTCCATACCTATGCCTGAGATCTATAGGAGGGCAATTAAAGGTGGTGCCTGGTCTGCAAGCCTTTACTTCTCCTATTGAAATGCAATGTGGCCGGGCACGGTGGCTCAAGCCTGTAATCCCAGCACTTTGGGAGGCCGAGGTGGGTGGATCACAAGGTCGAGAGATCGAGACCATCCTGGTCAACATGGTGAAACCCCGTCTCTACTAAAAATACAAAAAATTAGCTGGGCATGGTGGCATGTGCCTGTAATCACAGCTACTCAGGAGGCTGAGGCAGGAGAATTGCTTGAACCCAGGAGGCGGAGGTTGCGGTGAGCCGAGATCGTGCCATTGCACTCCAGCCTGGATAACAAGAGCGAAACTCCATCTCAAAAAAAAAAAAAAGGAAATGCAATATGGAAGTCAAGGGGGAGGTGGTCTTAGATGCTTAAGGGTGATTAAGGGTCTCCTCCCTTACAGGGACCTGCTGCCATTAGTTTCCAAGTCTTCGGATCTGCTGTAAATCAGATTAGTTTTTAGTTTTCTCTACTGCCTGATGGGATTTAAATTTCTCAAATCTGTTAATTCTATCACTATGTATTCATTTGTTTTCCAGCTTCCAAAATTGCCTCTTCAGCTCTCACCATCTACTGGGTTTAAGCCTTAAAATATCTGTTTATTGGTAATTTTACTGGAATTTCCAGAAGTCAAGAAAATAGAAGTGTATGTTAAACTTCTACCTTTACACAAAGCTTGCTTTTCATTTTCTATTTATGGGAAGTGTGTTAATGGCTTCATAATCGAATCCAGCTTATAATTTATTTGTGATAGATCTAAAACTGGTTAATGAAAGATGGCTTCAATTACAGTAGGCTTAAAGCAATGCCTTTCTCCTTAAAAATACAGAAAAGTAAAAGCAACTCAGCACTAACCCAGTGAAGGGAGATACAAATTATGTCAAGATTTTGTATGGGGGCTGGGCACAGTGGATGATGCCTGTAATCCTAGCACTTTGGGAGGTGGGTGGATCACCTGAAGTCAGGAGTTCAAGACCAGCTTGACCAACATGGTGAAACTCCTTCTCTACTAAAAATACAAATATTAGCCTGGTGTGGTGGCACATGCCTGTAATCGCAACTACTTGGGAAGCTGAGGCATGAGAATCGCTTGAACCTGGGGGAAGAGGTTGCAGTGAGCCAAGATCATACCACTGTACTCCAGCCTGGGCAACAGAGAGAGATTTGTATCTCAAAAACAAAAGCAAAAGATAAAAAAGATTTGTGTATGGGAATATTCTTTCCATGCTTTTTTATGCCCTTGCTAAAATGCAGGTTGCATAACATCCTTAAGAAGAAAATTCCTAAGCCTGTGTAAACTTGCAGGAGGGGTGTAGTCATGCATAATCTCACATTGAAATCTGCCAAGGGAGTGAATACTATAGAATTTACAACTTCAGTTTCATTCTACCCCACAGCTCAGAGCTGGAAACATATGTGCTTATGAATCTTTGTCAAGTTAATCACTTTTCCCTTTTGCACCAAAAATTTAAAACAGCCTTCTTAACAAGTGTTGCTGGCGTGATCTGTTTACTAATCATATGATAAATCACACTCGAAGTAAGTTACTGTTGTTGTGTAAGTCCCTGCTACTCTGTTAATTGCTGTCATTGTTTCCAGAGTTGTGCTCTCCTGCAGCCTTTTGGGGATGGCTGGCTTCCATACCCAGAATCAATCATGCTGAGACAATGAGAAAACAAAAATAAACACGAAAGTACATGGAGTCAGCTATTCGATCTCTTTCTGAAACGCCTTATTCTCTGCCTGAAACCATGATTTACCTTCCCAATGTTAAGAAAAATCTTTCTTGCATTCTGCAGCTTCTTGAAAGTTGTCTTTGACCTTCCAGTGGTCTTCTTTCACTTCCACCCTCTTTCATCTTTTGGCAGCATTTGCGAAGATGACTCAGACCCTCTTTACTGAAAGATAACTTATAAAACAACTCACACATCACGAGCCTCCATAGAAAAGCTTCATTTCCCACCTCAAAGCCAAAGCTTCCCTCCTATAACTGTATCCTAATTCGTAATAATAAAAGCATATATTGAACAATTACTTAAATATTGTGATAAGCACTTTATGTATTAACTCTTTTCACCAGCACAATAACACTGTGAAATACAATCTACTATTATACCCATTTTTATAAATAAGAAAATAGAATCGCAAGGGTTTATGTAATTTGCTAAAGGAAAAACACTGGTCAGTGGCACACCATGTAGGTAAATGGTACCATCATCCATGCAGTCAGTTGTGCACACCAGAAACCTAAGAGTCGGGATTAATTGCTTTCTTTTCCTTTCTAAGTACCACACGCTAACCGATTGTACCACTGGAGCCGTTCCTTTCCCTTTCTCTCCACATTCTTACCATATTAGGCCAAGCCACCACCGTGTCTCACCTAGACCACTGCACCAGCCTTTCAATTATTTCCATTGATGTTCCTTTATAGACTATTTTCCATATAAATGACATATGAATTTGATAAATCCATAATCATAATGAGAGATTTTTTAAAACTTCTTTCAAAAACTGACTTTGTGCAAACAAAATAGTCGTATGACTAAAAAAGATTTATTTTTATTGTGCAAATAACGCAATTAGTGATCCAAATCTTATGGAAGTATGTGGAACGCTACACACACACACACAAAGAAAGAATACACAACACCACTTAGAACACTGAAAAAAATTGGCTGGGCATGGTGGCTCATGCCAATAATCCCAGCACTTTGGGAAGCTGAGGTAGGCGGTGGCAGGTGGATTTCTTGAGGTCAGGAATTTGGGACCAGCCTGGTCAACATGGTGAAAACCCATCTCTACTAAAAATATAAAAATTATCCAGGCGTAGTGGCACATGCCTGTAGTCCCAGCTACTCAGGAGGCTGAGGGAGAAGTGCTTGAACCTGGGAGGCGGAGGTTGCAGTAAGCCAAGACTGCACCACTGCACTCCAGCCTGGGTGAAAGAGCAAGACCCCAGCTCCAAAAAAAAAAAAAAAAAAAATTACAAAAATTGACTATGTCTTATGTCCCAAAGTGAGTCTCAACAAACACCACAGTCATTATTATATAGACCACATTGACTGATCACAATATAATAAAGTTACAAATCAGGAAGAAAAGGATGATTAACCCCTCTGTGCATTAACTCTTCTTTACTCTTCCTTTCCCTCTATAAAAAGGAACTAGCCTCGTGATCCGCCCACTTCGGCCTCCCAGAATGCTGGGATTACAGGCCTGAGCCACCACACTTGGCCCTCACAGAGAAATATATATCCCCAAAAAGCAAGTTCTGGTTTTGAGCCTGTTCCTCATTTTGCTAACTTCACTGCACTTTGTTCACCAATCTAACTTTTTTCCTTTCTTTCACCATATCTGTATAATTCCTTGGTACTTGCAGCATCTGTAGCTCTGTTAGGAGCCTCCACTTGTCCTACCATCAGCCCTGAAAATAATGCTTTCCTCCCTCATGTCTGCCTCATAAACTTGATGCAGGCAGATAGACTAAAACATCCGTTTCTTACCTCGACTTTTCTCTTGACCTTCTTTCCCATGTTTATGACTATGTATGGGACATCTCCACTTTACATTTTCAGAATGCCAAATTTTACATGGATAAAACAAAATTTACCATCTGCCTCCCCAGTCTCTAGAACATGTTCCTAATGCTGCTCTCGATTCCATCACTTTCCCATAAACACCCATCCTGGAAATCTCAGATACCCTCGGGGTACTGACTGCATTTCTGTTCCTACTGGCTTTTGTCCCAAGCCCCAGAGCTTGACAGCTATGCAGCTAAGATTTTTTGAATAACTGTTAGACTCCTCCCTTCCTCATTTCCTGTCCCTTTCTAATTTTTATACCTATATAATGCCCTCTCAAATTCCTTATCCTCTTTTTTTTTTTTTTGAGACGGAGTTTTGCTCTTGTTACCCAGGCTGGAGTGCAATGGCACAATCTCGGCTCACCGCAACCTCCACCTTCTGGGTTCAGGTAATTCTCCTGCCTCAGCCTCCTGAGTAGCTGGGATTATAGGCACGCGCCACCATGCCCAGCTAATTTTTTGTATTTTTTTTTTAGTAGAGACGGGGTTTCACCATGTTGACCAGGATGGTCTTGATCTCTTGACCTCTTGATCCACCCGCCTCGGCCTCCCAAAGTGCTGGGATTACAGGCTTGAGCCACCACGCCCGGCTATCCTCTATTTTCACTGTGACTAGTTCGCTTGGCCGCTTACCTGGAAAGGCAGTGGAGAGGGTTGTAACTCTGGGAGTTAAATTATAACTAATATAATGATGGTGTTTAACAAAACCCGTGTTAAAGGCAAAGTGCTTCTGTTAACTACTCTAAAATCCAGTTTTCTCTTGGCTCTCACACCACCACAGCAACAATCAACAACACAGAAGAAGGTTTCTGTGACCAAATGTGTGGGGGATTTCCCCACTCACCTAGCAGCAGACACCAGCTGGGTGTCCTCCAATTCTATTTCGACACCATCCACCTGGTGATAGCATCAGATTCTATTGGTTTGGGGTTCAGTCCCCAGAACTGCCCATTCCACAGACACCCATTGCAAATCTGGGCCTCTGGAATTTCCGACCAACTCGCTTCAAGTTGGGTTCCCATACCTTCTCATTGGTTAACCATTCAGTTAATTTGCTAGAGCAGCTCACAGGACTCAGGAAAGCACTTAAGTTTACTGGTTTGTTATACAGGAGATTACAAAGGACACAGATGGAGAGATGCAGAGGGTGAGGATGGGGGAAGAGGTGCAGAGCTATTATGTGCTCCCCGGGTGTGCCACCCTCCAGGAACATCCATGTATTCCGCTATCTGGAAGCTCCCCGAATCCAGTCCTCTTGGCTGTTTATGGAAGCTTCATGCTGTCAGCATTCCTTCCCCTAGCTTATAGGGCAGGACCATTTCTGGAGAGGAACTTAAGACCCATAATCAGAAAGGTGGGATAAGATTTGAGTCCTGCCTTGGGGAAGGTGAGAGAAGGGCAGGAAAAGGTCAGCAAGATTCTGTTTTCTGAAGTCGCCTCCTGAGGTCTAACACACCCAACATTATAACAAAAGATTGTTAACGAGGACCCTGGGAGATAGGGTCCAGGAACTGTGAACAAAAATGTGTATTTTGTGTATATATATTTAAAATAACACCACAGCCGGGCGCGGTGGCTCAAGCCTGTAATCCCAGCACTTTGGGAGGCCGAGGCGGGTGGATCACGAGGTCGAGAGATCGAGACCATCCTGGTCAACATGGTGAAACCCCGTCTCTACTAAAAGTGCAAAAAATTAGCTGGGCATGGTGGCACGTGCCTGTAATCCCAGCTACTCAGGAGGCTGAGGCAGGAGAATTGCCTGAACCCAGGAGGCGGAGGTTGCGGTGAGCTGAGATCGCGCCATTGCACTCCAGCCTGGGTAACAAGGGCGAAACTCCGTCTCAAAAAAAAATAAATAAATAAAATAAAAAATAAAATAAAATAAAATAACACCACAGCTTCCTAGCCAGCAAGAAGAGGAGGTTGACCTGACTGTAATGTCTTACTTCTCTTAACACAACTGAGAAAAAAATATATTGATCAGATGGGGCATTGGCAATTGGAAAACAATAGCAAATGCTAAGGTCAGTGGGTCTGGTCAAGTTAGTTCAGAATGCCTTTTTGTTGTGATTATTTTGTTGGATTTAACTTCTCTAGAACCAAATGTAACCAGCCTAAATTTCTGGCAATCCCACATCATTCCTTCAGTGATCCAGGCTCAAAATGTGTAAATAATCACTGATTCTTGTTGCCTGTAGTCCTCATTATCTACTTGATTAAGCCTTTTTGATGCTTACTCATGTTTTTTCTCTTTTTTTACTCTTCCCTGCTTCTGGCCAACCACAATTTCAGGTGCTTATTAAACAAACCATATTAATCTTCCAATTAGACCTTTTTGCCTCTTCCTGACCCTCCCAAGAGTCCTGCCTTACTAGTAGGTAATGATATAAGACCCAAGAGCAAGTATAAGAATTCCCGGTGGCCTTTCCATCCTGGTTTTTAAAACAGTAACCAACAGGCATGGTGGCTCACACCTGTAATCTCAACACTTTGGGAGGCCAAGGCTGGAGGACTGCTTGAGTCCAGGAGTTCAAGACCAGCCTCGGCAACATAAGGAGATCCCTGTGTCTACAAATAATAATAATAATAATAATAATAATAATAATAACCAACTAGTCACTTGTAGTCTCAACTACTTAGGAGGTGGAGGTGGGAGGATTGAGCCTAGGAGGTCAAGGCTGCAGTGAGCCATGATTGCACCACTGAACTCCAACCCAGGTGAAAGAGTACGACCTTGTTTTAAAAATTAATTAAATAGGCTGGGAACGGTGGCTCAAGCCTGTAATCCCAGCACTTTGGGAGGCCGAGGCGGGTGGATCACAAGGTCGAGAGATCAAGACCATCCTGGTCAACATAGTGAAACTCCATCTCTACTAAAAATACAAAAAATGAGCTGGGCACGGTGGCGCGTGCCTGTAGTCCCAGCTACTCAGGAGGCTGAGGCAGGAGAATTGCCTGATCCCAGGAGGCGGAGGTTGCGGTGAGCCAAGATCGCACCATTGCACTCCAGCCTGGAGTGAGGAAACTCCGTCTCAAAAAAAAAAAAAATTAAATAATTAATTAAACAAAACAGGCCTTACTTTTCTTAGGGAACCCTGGATCCTCTCCCTACCCTGGACACTGTGGGTTCAGTTGGGTGAGTTCCCTGCTTTCCCTTGAACATGTTATGCTCACACTCAGCCCTTAGGGTTTGCACTCAGGCTGGCCAACTCACAGCCATACTGCAAAGTCCCATTTCCTCCTTGAGTCCTTTGCTGATATGCCCTGGTTTACACTGATTCCTTCCTTGGCTTTCTTTAGGCCCAAAGACATTCAGGCAAGGGTAGATGGGCCATGGAGCTAAGGAGGCTTATACCTGAGGGCCCCTTACTTGGACAGTCCCCTCCAAGACTGTGTATTTAGTTTGTATTTATAATTACATTTTTTTCTTAAGATCATTTAAATTGTAAAAGCCTCAGGCCCCACACAATCTGGATTTGTCTCTGAATTTAGACATTAATTTATATTCTTTTCTTGAGGATTTCAAACTGGTTAATGTAAAACAAACTGGTTTTCTCAACTTAATATGAGCTTCTTTGCTAAATAACGTTGTGCAGTGTATTGTGTGGTGATTGAAAGGGTCATCAGTAGAGTCCCACAGACCTGTGTCCAAAGATCACCTCTGCCTTTGGGCCTATGTGGCCTTTGGGCAAGTATAAATTTTCAGCTTCACTGATCTTCAGTTTCCTCAGCTGTTAAATGGGAATAATTTTGGCAAAGGCTGCATTATGACTTTCAGAGGCCCAAGGCACTTTTGCCTTCTTAGGCCCCTGTCTCCATGAAAATCATGACCAATTATATTCTGTGACTGTGTTGGTATAAAGACTAATGTAATTCATTGGGGATTCTGTTCTTTTTTTTCCCCCCCTTCTGATGCTAAAATGAACAAAAACATTTTCATGAGTCCCTAATAGTATCATGGACCCTAGGTATAGTGTCTCCTGGACCTAATGGATAAGTTGACCCTGCTTATAGGGCACACAGAGAAGGTTGGTTAATAATAAATGAGACAAGGTGTATACAACATTCAACAAAGTGCTGGCACATATTAGGTGTTCAGTGGATGTCAGATATTATTACTTTTGTTATTATTATATGCCTCTTTCATATAGAAATGCTTATTAAATTGGTTTGAATAGAAGCTATTTTACACTAAACCATTTGTAGCAATGGGAGTAGAAAAACAGGTATCACTTTCTTTTTTTTTTTTTGAGACGGAGTTTCGCTCTTGTTACCCAGGCTGGAGTGCAATGGCGCAATCTCGGCTCACCACAACCTCCGCCTCCTGGGTTCAGGCAATTCTCCTGCCTCAGACTCCTGAGTAGCTGGGATTACAGGCACGCGCCACCATGCCCAGCTAGTTTTTTGTATTTTTAGTAGAGATGGGATTTCACCATGTTGACCAGGATGGTCTCTATCTCTCGACCTCGTGATCCACCCGCCTCGGCCTCCCAAAGTGCTGGAATTACAGGCTTGAGCCACCGCGCCCGGCGATATCACTTTCTTATACATTAATATAATGTCAATTAAAGCTTTTCTCTGTTTCCTGAGTTGGTACCCATCCTGTATTTACAAGCAATTATTGCCTGAGGACGAGGTGCTTAGATGCCTCGAATTTGAACAGAACTCTTTAAACACTAGGTTCCCAAGCTCTACCCAAGAGATTCTGACTCAGGGGCTCTTGAGGGAGATCTGAAAATGGGTACTCAAAAAAAAAAAAATCTAACTCCCACAGTGATTTTAAAGAGCAGGTAAATTTGTTGGAAACCACCTCTATAGGCAAGCCAATAGAGGTCAGTGACAGCTGAAAGAGTAGCATACGGGGGCATTAGTTTACCTCTTACCAAATTCTGTAACACCCACCCTCAATCACTGCAAATAAAATGAAGTGTCTGCTATGCAAATCCAGCTTCAAGACAAGTCCCCTAGACACTCCCTTCCCAACCAGATTGTACCACTAGCCCCACCTTAGTAAAGTAATTCTGGAGTAGTCTGCCGAAGAGATATAATTCATATTGTAGTTTTCAAGGAACTTCCAGGATAGATATCAACACAAAACCAAGATAGCATACTTTAAGATTCTAAGGACCAAATGAATACTGTGGACACTGAGCACTCAGAAGAGGAAGCAATCACCATAGACTGAGTTGCTGGGGAGACCTCAAAGTGAAGAGTGACTTAAGTTGAATCATGAAAGGAGGTGGACCTGAGACATATTGAGATAGGAAAAAAAGAATAATGGACTGGGGGTCAGGGGATGTAGGGATAAAACTGGCTTTGTCACACACTAGCTGGGTGTCTTTGAAAATGAAGATAGGAGACCAGGCATGGTGGCTCATGCCTGTAATCCAAGCACTTTGGAGGCCAAGGTGGGTGGATCACCTGAGGTCAGGAGTTCAAGATCAGCTTGACCAACATAGTGAAACCCCGTCTTAAAAAAAGAAAAAAGAAAAGAAAAGAAAATGAAGACATGAAAAAATATAAACCTGTCAACATCTATTCCAAACAAAAGAAGCCTGGTAAAAAAATGCTAATACCTGCAAAAATACAATTTAAGACCAAAAAAAACCCCAACATTAAGAATAAAGAGGGAGGCCAGGTGCAGTGGTTCATACCTATAATCCCCGCACTTTGGGAGGTCGAGGCAGGCAGATCACAAGGTCAAGAGATCGAGACCATCCTGGCCAACATGGTAAAACCCCGTCTCTATGTAAAATACAAAAAGTAGCTGGGTGGGGCGGTGCACTCCTGTAGTCCCAGCTACTTAGGAGGCTGAGGCAAGACAATTGCTTGAACTCGGGAGGCAGAAGTTGCAGTGAGCCGAGATCCCACCACTGCCTTCAGCCTGGCACAGAACAAGACTCCATCTCAAAATAAATAAATAAAAATAAAGAGGGATACTATGGTAAGGAACAGTCTATCAAAAGGATAAAATCATCATGTACTTATATGCACTAAAAAAAAAAAAAAGTCCTGGAATATGTTAATTCTCATCCTGGGAGAATTAACACATGCACATATCTATCAAACAATGATGGATCAAGCATTTAAATGTAATAAGGATGAAGAATAAGTGATTTGAACAAGAAGGCATAGAGCAATGAAATGGCTTGCCCAAGGTCATGTAGCTAGTAAGTGAAGAGCTGGGCTCCAGACCCAGGAAATCTGCTTTTATGCCACCCTCAACTAAAATTACATCTTGAGTGATAGAACTTTAAAATGTGTTTACATAAAAAATAAATATTAAAGAGAAGTCAATTAAGCATTCAATATACAATTCAAGAGGTTAGAAAAAAAAGAAGAAATATCCAAAAGGAAAGAGAATCAAAAGTAAAAACAAGAATAAAAAAGAGGCTGGGCACAGCAGATCACACCTGTATTCCCAGCACTTTGGGGGGCTAAGCAGAGCAGATCTCGAGCCTAGGAGTTGGAGACCAGCCTGGGCAACCATGGAAAAAACCCATCTCTACAAAAATTACAAAATTAGCCAGGTGTGATGGCATGCACCTCTGGTCCCAGCTACTTGAGAGACCTGAGCACAGGAAGTTAAGGTTGCAGTGAGCCATGAACATGGTAACTAGGTAAGGTGATGGATATGTCAATTAACTTTGTTGTGGTGATCATTTTACAATCACATATTAACATATTTATCAATATGTTCTGATACATACATCAAAACATCCAGCGCAGGTGTGGTGGCTCACACCTGTAATTCCAGCGTTTTGGGAGACTGTGGTGGGAGGATTGCTTGAGCCCAGAAGTTTGAGACCAACCTGGACAATGTAGTGAGACCCTGTCTCTATAAAAACAAACAAACAAAAACAAGATAAAATAATAGGCCGGGTGCAGTGGCTCAAGCCTGTAATCCCAGCACTTTGGGAGGCCGAGGCGGGTGGATCATGAGGTCGAGAGATCGAGACCATCCTGGTCAACATGGTGAAACCCCGTCTCTACTAAAAATACAAAAAACTAGCTGGGCGTGGTGGCACATGCCTGTAATCCCAGCTACTCAGGAGGCTGAGGCAGGAGAATTGCCTGAGCCCAGGAGGCAGAGGTTGCGGTGAGCCGAGATCGCGCCATTGCACTCCAGCCTGGGTAACAAGAGCGAAACTCCATCTCAAAAAAAAAAAAAAGATAAAATAATAAAAAAGTTTGAAGAGTCATTTTGTTTTATAGTATACATATAATTATATAACTTTGCTATTTGCATATGAAGGGCGACAGTGCATATTCATTATCAAGAAGGGCTTTAGATTCAGAAAAGGTTGGATTTTTAATTCCAGTTGAAAATGTTCTGGAAATACACATGCACAGTTGTTTGTTCTTGCTCAATCTCTCTTTCTCTCTCTCTCTCTCTTTTTTTTGAGACGCATCTCACTCTGTCTCCCAGGCTGGAGTACAGTGACACGATCTCGGCTCACTGCAACCTTTGCTTCCTAGCTTCAAGCGATTCTCGTGCCTCAGCTTTCCTGAGTAGCTGGGGTTACAGGTTCATGCCATCACACCTGACTAATTATTGTATTTTTAGTAGAGACGGGATTTCTCCATGTTAATCAGGCTGGTGTTTAACTCCTGACCTCAGGTGATCTGCCCACCTTGGCCTCCCAAAGTTCTGGGATTACAAGGCTAAGAGCCACCGTGCCCAGCTTCTCTCTCTCTTTAAGCTTCTGCTTCTCATGATTTTTTTTTTTTTTTTTTTTTTTGAGACAGGGTCTCACTCTGTCACCCAGGCTGGAGTGCAGTGGCACGATTTTGGCTTACTGTAGCATCGACCTCCTAGGCTAAAGCAATCCTCTTTCCTCAGCCTCCCAAGTAGCTGGGACTACAAGTGTGTGCCATCACACCTGACTAATTTTTACAGAGATGGGGTTTCTCCATGTTGCCCAGGCTGTCAAACTCCTGGGCTCAAGCTATCGCCTGCCTCCGCCTCCCAAAATGTTGGAATTATAGGCATGATCCACCACACTGGGCTTTTGTGTGTGTGTGTAGAGACAAGCCTTGCGATGTTACCCAGGCTGGTCTGGAATGCCTGCACTCAAGCAATTCACCTGCCTCTGCCTTCCATAGTATTGGGATTATAGATGTGAGCCACTGTGCCTGCCTAGTTGTTAAAAGAAGTCATCTCTGTTGTGGGACACTGCAGAGGGGCTGGGGCACTCCATGTTTACTTTTTCTCTTTCTGAGTTGTTTCAATTTATTATAACGAGCATGCATAACTTTTGTAACTTGAAAGGAAAAGAAGGGAAAGACAGGAAGGGAAGAGAAGGGAAAGTGGAAGATAACCAATTCTGTTGGCAAAGTAAACAATTCCAACTCTCTGTACCACAGTTTACTTATCCATAATACAGAGAACTTCAAAGAATTATTCTGAGGATTAAATGAGACAATGCATATAAGGCGCTTAGCACTTCTTGCACAGTAATTCTAGCTACGATCACTGCACAAAATGCTTAACTCAATGTCTGGCATAAGTGTTAAGAAAAATAATAAATAGTCTTTAAAAAACAAAAATGGCAGCTACTTTTACTAACTATATTTGTAACACTTATTTTGCTTTTGCCTTGCAAATGTTATTTGTTTTTCTGCTCTGAGTTTTTGCAGTTGGTTCCTTTTTTTTTTTTGAGACAAAGTTTCCCAGGCTGGAATGCAGTGATGCAATCTCAGCTCACTGCAACCTCCGCCTCCTGGATTCCAGTGATTCTCCTGTCCCAGCCACCCAGGAGGCTGTGCCACCATGCCCAGCTAATTTTTGTCTTTTTGGTAGAGACGGGGTTTCACCATGTTGGCCAGGCTGGCCTCAATCCCCTGACCTCAAGTGATCTGCCTGCCTTGGCCTCCCTTAGTACTGAAATTACAAGTGAGAGCCACTGCCCCCTGCCTGTTTTTTTTTTTTTTTTTTTTTTTTTTTTCAGACAGAGTTTCACTCTTGTTGCTCAGGCTGGAGTGCAATGGCGCGATCGCAGCTCGCCACAACCTATGCCTCCCGGGTTCAAGCGATTCTCCTACCTCAGCCTCCCGAGTAGCTGGGATTACAGGTGTGTGCCACCACACCTGGCTGATTTTCTTGTGTTTTCAGTAGGGACAGGATTTCTCAATGTTGGTCAGGCTGGTCTCAAACTCCTGACCTCCGGTGATCCACTCCTCAAAACGTTAGTGCCATGAATCTAAAGATTGTGAAACCATTAATGCTAATTTCCTGATATTAATCATTGAATATTTATTAATTAGTCTGAAACTATGTTACAATAGTTACTAAGTATATACAGACAATGTAGAAACACTGTGCTCCATTGCTAATGGAGTGCACATTGATAAAGTTTCCCTGAAGGATAATCCAGCAATATCCTTCAAAAGCAGAAACGTGCATGCCCTTTGATCAAAAATTCCACCTATAAGTAATTGTCCTACAGAGTTGGTTTCATATGTGTGAAATGGTTTAAATAAAATTGTGTATTCATAGGCCAGGTGGTGGTTCATGCCTGTAATCCCAGAACTTTGGGAGGCTGAGGCGAATGGATCACAAGGTCAGGAGTCCGAGATCAGCCTGGCCAACATGGTGAAACCCCATCTCTACTAGAAATACAAAACTTAGCTGGGTGTGGTGGCAGGCACCTGTAGTCCTGGCTACTTGGGAGGCTGAGGCAGGAGAATCGCTTGAACCTGGGAGGCAGAGGTTGCAGTAAGCCAAGATCTCACCACTGTACTCCAGCCTGGGCAACAGATCAAGACTCCATCTCAAAAAAAAAAAAAATTGTGTATTCCTTGTAAGGGCAGTGGGCCAGGCGCAGTGATTCACACCTGTAATTCCAGCACTTTGGGAGGCCAAGGCGGGCAGATCACTTCAGCTCAGAAGTTCCAAACCAGCCTGGGTAACATGGTGAAACCCTGTCTCTACTAAAAATTCAAAAAGTTGCCAGGCATGGTGGTGCATACCTGTAATCTCAGTTATTCTTGAGAGTGAGGCAGGAGAATCGTTTCGACCTGGGAGGTAGAGATTGCAGTGAGCCAAGATCACACCACTGCCCTCTAGCCTGGATGACAGACTGAGTGAGACTCTATCTCCAAAAAAAAAAAAAAAAGGGCAGAGTTTGGAAACAATACATAGGACAATAATGGGATAGTTTTAGGTAAATTATGATATACTTTTATTTATTTATTCATTTACTTATTTTTTGAGACTGAGTTTTGCTCTTGTTACCCAGGCTGGAGTGCAATGGCACGATCTCGGCTCACCGCAACCTCTGCCTCTCGGGTTCAATCAATTCTCCTGCCTCAGCCTCCTGCATAGCTGGGATTACAGGTACGCGCCACCATGCCCAGCTAATTTTTTGTATTTTTAGTAGAGACAGGGTTTCACCTTGTTGACCAGAATGGTCTCGATCTCTTGACCTCGTGATCCACCCGCCTCGGCCTCCCAAAGTGTTGGGATTACAGGCTTGAGCCACCGCGCCCGGCCAATGATATACTTTTAAAACATAGTAAAATGGACATAATAGATTCCTATAAATGTGCTTTTCTGGAAAGAATCCCAAGAGTAGGGTTATTATTAACAGAAAATAATAAATACATTATTATTTAATATATTAATATTAATACTGTTAAAAAATAACAGTAAAGAATAGAACATTAGGTACAATATGCCCTTATTTGTGTGGGGGAAAATGTATATGTGTGTGTATGTGTGTATATGCATTTATTTTATTATGCACATATATACATATATTTGTATATTTTTTATGCACATATATACATATATTTACAAATTTTGTAAGCACATATATACATATATTTGTATACTTCTGTATATGTGTATAAACATATATTTCTATATATTTGTATATATGTATTTATAAATGAATAGAATAGCTCTCTAATGATACCTAAGGAAGTTGAGAAAATTTTTGACCTCGGTAACTGAATTGCTGGGAGAGAGAGGGTAAGGGAGACTTAACTCAGTATTCTACTTTGTGTTTTGTGCAAAATACAAGTATTCCTATCTTCTTTTTTTTTTTTTTTGAGATGGAGTTTCTCTCTTGTTACCCAGTCTGGAGTGCAATGACGCCATCTCGGCTCACCGCAACCTCTGCTTCCTGGGTTCAGGCAATTCTCCTGCCTCAGCCTCCTGAGTAGCTGGGATTACAGGCACGTGCCACCATGCCCAGCTAATTTTTTGTATTTCTAGTAGAGACGGGGTTTCACCATGTTGATCAGGATGGTCTTGATCTCTCGACCTCGTGATCCACCCGCCTTGGCCTCCCAAAGTGCTGGGATTTCAGGTGTGACCGACTGCGCCCAGCCAAGTATTCCTATCTTTAAAAAATTAATTAATAAAAAAAAAATGCTATGCAGAATGTTAGAGAGCCAATATGAAATCAATAGAAAAGAGTGAACATTTGTTAATAACATGAGTGCAAGCAGATGGAGAAGGAACTTGTACTGAACAATTCTCCAAATATAGAAATAATTTGATTTTTTTTTCTCGAAAGGCAGAAGAACAAGGGGCAGGAAGCTGGAGAAAGTTAGACAAACATGGCATGTTCAGAAACCTGTTTCCAGCTTAAAGGTTATCTTTTTATAGGGTGAGGCTTACCATGTGATCCATTTCTTCTTTTTCAAAACCAAGGTAAAGTGGTTAATTTTATGGTATATAAATTATACCTCAATTTAAAAAATAAATTAACTTTTAAGAAGTTAAGGATGATGGTACATTCATACTGTGAAGTACTATTTAGCAATAAAATGAAAGAAAGTTTTTTTTTTTTTTTTGAGACGGAGTTTCGCTCTTGTTGCCCAGGCTGGAGTGCAATGGCACGATCTCGGCTCACCGCAACCTCCGCCTCCTGGGTTCAGGCAATTCTCCTGCCTCAGCCTCCTGAGTTGCTGGGATTACAGGCACACGCCACCATGCCCAGCTAATTTTTAGTATTTTTAGTAGAGACGGGGTTTCACCATGTTGACCAGGATGGTCTCGATCTCTTGACCTCGTGATCCACCCGCCTCGGCCTCCCAAAGTGCTGGGATTACAGGCTTGAGCCACCGCGCCCGGCCAAGAAAGTTTTTTTTGTTTTTTTTTTGAGACAGAGTCTTGCTCTGTCACCCATGCTGGAGTGCAGTAGGGTGCTCTCAGCTCACTGCAACCTCCACCTCCCAGGTTCAAGTGATTCTCCCACCTCAGCCTCCCAAGTAGCTGGGAGTACTCGTGTATGCCACCATGCCCAGCTAATTTTTGTATTTTTAGTAGAGACAGGGCTTCACCATGTTGACCAGGCTGTCTCGATCTCCCAACCACAAGTGATCCCCCACCTCACCTCCCAGAGTTCTGGGATTATAGGCATGAGCCGCCATGCTCAGCCAGAAAGTATTGATACATGCAACAACTTGGACGAATCATGAAGGCATTATGCTAATTGAAAGAAGCCAGTCTTCAGGATTAGCAGCTGTAAGATTCCAATTACATGACATTCTCAAAGACAAAACTATAGGAAGGAAGAACAGATTAGTGATTTCCAGGAGCTAGAACTAGTTAACTATAAAGCGGTAACAGGAGGGAGTTTTTCGTTTTTGTTTTTGTTTTTGTTTTTGAGGCAGAGTTTCACTCTTGTTACCCAGGCTGGAGTGCAATGGCGCGATCTCGGCTCACCGCAACCTCCGCCTCCTGGGTTCAGGCAATTCTCCTGCCTCAGCCTCCTGAGTAGCTGGGATTACAGGCACGCGCCACCATGCCCAGCTAATTTTTTGTATTTTTAGTAGAGACGGGGTTTCACCATGTTGACCAGGATGGTCTCGATCTCTTGACCTCGTGATCCACCCGCCTTGGTCTCCCAAAGTGCTGGGATTACAGGCGTGAGCCACCGCGCCCGGCCAGGAGGGAGTTTTTAGAGAGTGATGGAATTGTTCTGTATGCTTACCATGGTGATCTGCTGGGCGTGGTGGCTAATGCCAACACTTTTGGAGGCCGAGGTGGACAGATCACTTGAGGTCAGGAGTTCAAGACCAGCCTGACCAACATGGTGAAACCCCATCTCTACTAAAAACAGAAAAACTTAGCCTGGCATGGTGGTATGAGCCTGTAATTCCACCTACTGGGGAAGCTGAGGCAGGAGAATTGCTTAAAACTGGGAGGCAGAGGTTGCAGTGAGCCAAGGTCGTGCTACTGTACTCCAGCCTGGCAACAGAGTGAGACCCTGTCTTAAACTAAATAAATAAATAAAGATTTAAGAATCAAAATTATTATATAATAATTTTTGAAATAACAAGTTTAAAAAGCAACAAAAAACCCAGAATAGAGTTATATCAACAACACTTCGCTTGTGATTTGTGTCAGGCCTCCATGTGCAAGCCTGGACCCAGAAAGTCTAAAGTCCTGCCTGCCTCAGCTGATCACCCCGCTCCACTGCGGTCACTGTTAACCCTGATAGCCCTGCGGAGCTTCCCGCCCCCCACCATAAGCTTCCCCTCACCCCCTCCTGCCATCTTAACTGTTATTATGATAATGTGAATACTCCTCACCCCACCCTACCATCTTAACTACTCTAATCCCACCTGCCATTGTAACTGAATTTATGGTAATGTACTCCCACCATTATAATTGATCTTACTCTGTAACTTTCCACTGCCCACCCCAAACCTACAAAACCAACTCCTATCCCACTGACCTTTGCTAATGCCCTTATCGGCCCTAGCCCACCAGCACCCAGGTGAATAAACAGCCATGTTGCTCACACAAAGCCTGTTTGGGGAGTCTTCATTCAAAGCATGAGTTTTTAACAATTTGATTTTGTGGCCATAATTGTCCTGTTCTCTTTCAACACAATAACCCTAACCCACTCCCTACTTCTTTCAGAAAGAGTGAGGCAGTAATTCTAGCTTATTTTTACAAGAAAACAGTGGCTATAGACAGTAAGTACTCTCCCATGCGGCAGCACGAGCTAATTAGACTTTGGTGGATGGGTCATGACATACCCTGTAACATGCTTTTACAGTTCATTGTCATTGTCCTAGGTGCCGGTGTGAGGATGATTCAGCAAAAGTGGAGAACCAAAGATTCTAGGGCAGCATCAAAACCGGGAAAGCAATTGCAGCAGATGTTTCCTTCCCCATGGTGGCTTAGCAACTTCATGTCTCTCCAAGGCAGAGGGGAAAATCAAGTCTGACAGGCCTTTCTGGAGGCTAGGTGTGAAATACCAGAAGCCATCTTTGTTCCTGGTGATGACACTAAATAAGTATTTGTTGATATGAAGTATTACACATCTGTTCTCCCACATCTCAGCTAAACTGCCAAAAGTTAACCCTTTCTGGAGACACAGAATGGAGCAGTATACCTAGTTCTCATTCATTTATTTCTGTTGCCGATACTCTTGCATAGCTATTTATTTTATGCATTTGTTCCAAATAAACCTAGAAAAAACCACTTGTCAAAGGACAAGATGAGCTGATGATTTGAATCGTTCCCCCACTGAGGAAGAAACCATCCTGTGGAAAAAACTGTATAAAGTACTTCCTAAAGAAAGGTAGGGCTCTGGAATCATAAGTCTTGAATTTGAATCCCAGCTCTGAAATGTATCAGCTGCGTGCCCTTAGGTGAGTAACTGAACTTCTATGGCTTCAGATCCCTTTCTTTCTTTTTTCTTTTTCTTTCTTTCTTTCTTTTCTTTTCTTTTCTTTTTTTTTTTTTTGAGATGGAGTAGCACCCTGTCGCCCAGGCTAGAATGCAGTGGCATATTCTCATCTCACTGCAACCTCTGCCCCTCAGGTTCAAGCGATTCTCATACCTCAGCCTGCCAAGTAGCTGGGACTACAGGCGCCTACCACCATGTATGGCTAATTTTTGTATTTTTAGTAGAGATGGGGTTTCACATGTTGGCCAGGCTGGCCTCAAACTCCTGACCTCAGGTGATCCACCTGCTTTGGCCTCCCAAAGTGCTGGGATTATAGGCGTGAGCCACTGCAACTGGTTCTCTCTGTTAATTGTAGATGCTGAAAGGAACCCAGCGAACTAGTGATAATACTATAATGCATCTAGTACCAGGTCTGATGTTTAATACATATTCAGAAAGTAACAGTTATTTTCATATGACAGATCATTAATGCCAGTTTTATGTATCTGAACATGAGGATGTGGGGGGTTACAGAAAGTTGTTTAAATCCTTTTGGTGCCCAGTTCCTTTACTCTGCCTAGGATAACCTAGATACCTTTGGGGAACTTCCCCTGCTTCTTTGCTAGGCTGGGGTCCCGTTCTCTTGGATCCTTTGCTAATCCGCCTATCAATCTTGTAAACTGTTTATTGCAGAGATGTTAATGACTTTATTTGACTCTTTTACTTAGAGACAGATAATTAAGAAGTGTTTCAGGCTGTGGCCAGCTTGGGGTCATTCAGCAGCCTTCAGGTAATGCCTCTTTTGGCACAGGTTAGCCTGCCAGCCTGGGTTGTGGTCCCTGTGTGAGTCGGCCCCTTGCACTAGAGGATGGTTGGGTAGGTGGTTGAGGCTGCCCTTCTCATACTCCAGGGTCTTTGTTCATATTTATGACATCTACATTTCTGCTTCCCTTTCTTGCTTCTCCCTTCCTTCCCAGATAAGAGTGGAATAGAGCTCATTAAAGCTTTATAGGGGTTGTGCCAATAGAGAACTTTAGTTCTGGAGAAGAATCATCAGTAAAGATCGACTGTGTGCTCTGGGTTACTTTAGGCAGCCACTGTTTCCATTGGTGTTTAATATTTATTGCTTTCTCATAATCTTTCAGCTGCTATCTTGTGATTGTTAGGAAGACTGGGGAAAATGTCCTATGGATATTTATTTTCTGCCACATAATATATTTACTATATCACTTGAAAGTTTGAGTTTTGTGTTTCTTATATAAATTATGCATAATAAAAATCATCACTACTGCTTTCAGGCCAGATATATTTTTATTGCACAACAATGTATTATGTACAAGAATATCACAAGAGTTGGAAATGTTAGTCCTGGAAGAGTTTGACCCAACTCAATGATAAGACAGTATGAAAAATGAAGCTATCACTAAAAAAGAATCCATAAGTCCACAGAACCTATGAATATGTTATGTTGCATAGTGATGTAGTTTGGATGCCTGTACCCTCCAAATCTCATATTGAAATGTATTCTCCAATGTTGGAGGTAGGGTTTGGTGGGAGGTGTTTGAATTATGGGGGCAAATTCCTTGTGATTGTCTTGGTACATGCCCCAGGGTAATAAGTGGGCTCTCATTCTGGTAGTTCCTTCAAGAGCTAGTTGTTTAAAAGAGCCTGCCACCTCCCCTTCTTCTTTTGCTGCCTCTCTCTTGCCATGTGACACTCCTGCTCCCCATTACCTTCAGCCATGATTAGAAGCTTCCTGAGGCCCTCCCCAGAAACCAGTGCCTACGCCATGCTTCATGTACAACCTGCAGAATCAAAATAAACCTCTTTTCTTTATAAGTTAACCAGTCTCAAGTATTCCTTTATAGCAATGCAAATGGACTAACACACATAGCAAGGAGGAATTAAGGTTGAACATGGAATTAAGGTTCCTAATGAGCTGACTTTAAGATAAGGAGATTATCCTGGATTATCTGCAGGGGCCCAGTGTAATCACAAGGATCCTTTTAGTAGAGGAGGGAGCCCAAAGAGTAAGGCAGAAAGAGAGTTGAAGATGACACCTGCTGTCTTTGAAGACGGAGGAAAGGAACCACAAGCTAAAGAATGCAGAAATTGGAAAAGAAAAAAGCAAAATAAAACAGATTCTCTCCCAGAGCTTCCAAAAGGAATGTAGTCCTGCCAACAACTTGATTTTAGCTCAGTGAGACCCAATTCAAGCTTCTGATCTTCAGAACTATAGGGTAATACATTTGTGTTGGTTCATGTCACTAAGTTTGTGCTAATTTGTTGCAGTAGCAATAGGAAACTAATATACTACTGCTGAGGGCTTATGTCAACAAAGACAATACTGATGTGAAAATGCCTGTAATATAATTGCAAACATAAATATCAAGTGCCTCGTGGACAAGAACAGAAGAGCCTTCTGCCATGTAGAGTTCAGATGTTGCTTGATGATGTAGTCTACATAGGAAATTATATTATACATAACAAGTATCTAATATGTATAGCAACCCCATGAGGTAGTGACTATCTCTAATTTATAGAGGAGGAGACAGATAAGAGAAGTTGCACAGTGACCCACAGCTAGTTAATTGAAAGAACTAAGATATATAACGTGCATTGACTGTATCCATAGCCTGTTGTTTCAGCAACTGGGCAATTTTACCTCTCACTTCAGTGGTCAAGGGGATACGTGTGGGTCATCAACAGTAGCTACTAAATACTTAGTATCAATATGTCCCAAACTGAATTCATGACCTTAACATCCAAGTCTGCTCTTTCTCCTGGGTTTCCTGTCTCACTAAATGATCTCACTGCCAACCCAGAACCTTAAGCCTTTTCAGTATTACGCCAGATTCCTCCCTTTCCTACACCATCCATATCATGTCTGTCACCAAATCTTGTCAATTCTACCTTCTAAACTTTTCTCAAATCCACCCAGTCTGTGCTTTCTACCACCAGTACATAATCTCAGGCTACCATCGTCTCTCACCTGGATGCCTTCAAAGCCCCCTCATTGGTCTTTCCAACTCCTATCTCCAGACTTTGTCTCTTCTGATCCATTTGCAAAAGAACAATCAGAGCGGTCTCCAGAAACATACATTTGGCAATGTGTCCTCTCTGCTAAACACCATTCAATGACTTTCCCTGAGGGCATAGGCCACAAATCCTAACCATGTTTTCTAGACATTCCACGACCTTGCACTTGTTTACTTCTTTAACTTCACGCCTTATTCCTCTCCTATTCAGCAATTCCCTAAAAAAGTGTCTTTCCCCCTCACCTACACATATACTTTCTACTGTCAGTCCTTGAAATATGCCGTGCTCTCTCCACTCTCAGTGCTCTTGCTTGCTCTCTTTTCTTCTTGTTATGACTTAGTATCCCTGAGATCACAATAACAGGTCACTTCTTTAAGAAAGTCTTCTCTAATCTCATTTTCTAGAAGATTCCCATTGTACCTGGTATGTCCTTATCATGGTATTTCTCACCTTGAATTGCAAGCTGTTTACCTGTCTAGATCCACTTCCCTCCTCCATAACTGAGAGCTCTGTTATGTAAGGGCTATATCAGACTTGATCATTGTTGTATCATCAGTACACAGAACTATACCTATTGAGCAGATAAATACCATTGTTCATTGAGTGAAGGGAAAAAAATTTCTACATCCTGTGGCACAAGCAATAAACATGTAAATCTGGCTGGCTGTTGACACTTTCCCAAATGCCTGAAATCTGAGAGTTCAAAGCAGTATTTTTCTTTAAACACTACATAGCAAAGAAAGGCCTCTCTTTGAAGTCAGCTTAGGAAACCCAGGGCCAGGAGAAAGTGTGGTATCAATAGGCGTACCTCCCACCTGCTGCTGGAGGAATTTATCTCAACTCTGAAGAGTATCCAAGAAGATGCGTTTCCCGGAAAGTCAAACCAACGATCTTTCCAGAGCTCCGACTTTTAGTAACCCAGTACAATCGGTCTATTCATCTTTCTGGTAATGATTTCTTTCTCCCTCAAAGCACTCAATTCATTTTCCATCACTGACATGTAATCCAGAAATAATAGAGGTTAGTCTAGTATAACTCATATCCAAAAAGGGAAAGTGCCAAGACCCTGAAAGAAAAGCTCTGAATTAAGTATTCCCCAAAATAATTCTCAGCAAATCTGGGGGATGTGAAAAGGCCTATTCAGTTGTCAATGATATTTCTTTTTGCTGTTTATTATAAATGTGGCTCCCTAATAGAAAGAGGTAAGTTTAAAAACGCTGCTCTGGCACAGTCCTTGCAATTATGTCCCAGGATTCAAATCTGAAAATTGTTTCTAGTTCTTTTTTCCAATAAAGTCTTACTCAGAGGTGCTAACACTTGAATTGGTCTTTAAGAACTCTTAAAACAAAACAAAAAAAAGGGCTGGGTTCGGTGTCTCGTGCTGTAATCCCAGCGCTTTGGGAGGCCGAGCTGGGTAGTTGACCTGAGGCCAAGGAGTTCAAGACCAGCTTAGCCAACATAGTGAAACCCCTTCTCTGCAAAAATACAAAAATTAGCCAGGCACGATGGCTGGTGTGTGTAATCCCAGCTACCCAGGAGGCTGAGACGGGAAAATTGCTTGAACCCAGGAGGTGGAAGTTGCAGTAAGCAGAGATTACACCACTGCATTCCAGCCTGGGCAACAGAGCGAGACTCTGTCTCAAAAAAAAAGAACTTTAAACTTCCATTGTGCAGCAACTCACAGTCAAAGCACATGATCAGACCCCCAGTGAACATGTACCAGGAGTGAGAAGTAAATCTTGGTTGTTTTGGCCATTAGGATTTGGGGATTCTTCGTTTCTATAGAAAAAAAATAATTTCCTATCAATCCTTTTAGTTCAAAGACACTTTGGAAATAAACATAAGAATCAGGCAGCCGGGCATGGTGGCATGTGCCTGTAGTCCCAGCTATTCGGGAGGCTGAGGCTGGAGGATCTCTTGAGTCCAGGAGTTCTGGGCTGCAGTGCACTATGCTGATCGGGTGTCCGCACTAAGTTCGGCATCAATATGGTGACCTCCTGGGAGCAGGGGATCACCAGGTTGCCTAAGGAGGGGTGAACTGGCCCAGGTTGGAAATGGAGCAGGTCAAAACTCCAGTGCTGATCAGTAGTGGGATCGTGCCTGTGAATAGCCACTGCACTCCAGCCTGGGCAACATAGTGAGACCCCGTCTCTATTTAAAAAAAAAAAAAAAAGAATCAGGCAGCTTGGAGAAAAGAGAAAGTCTATTTCTATTAGTGAAATGGCTAGTTTGGCGAAAGCATAGACAGTAGACAAAATTGGGTTCCCTAATAACTTTTCTCTGAATTAATCCTACCCATCCCAAACTTTAGGTCTCTCCACTGTAGGACCAGATCCTGATATAAAAAGCATTTTACCTTATGAAGACTCAGAAGGAGGGATTCTTGAGGAGAGGCAGGATAGAGAAGCAGAACAGCAAAGAGACTCAGCAGAGCACACTCAGTTCCTTCTCTCCACTCTCCACTCAGACAGGGCACTCCTCCCAGGAAGTATTCCCACACTTTCCCTTCCAGAGGAGAGGCACTTCTTTCCCTGTGTGGAAAAACTCATAACTGAAACAATGGAAAGTTGATTCAATAAAGCCTAAGAGTCAAGTGGGAGGAACATGCAAGGCCTTCTCTCACCTTAAATTATTTTTGAATTCGTAGTTACTAAAATTATGCAGTGTGACATCTGTCTTAGGATGTGGGTAGTTCAAAGCCATCTATCTTCAGGGAAAGCAGGATCCTGTACTGTTTCCGAAGTTGTGAGAAGTTGGATCAAATAAAACTATAGCTGGGTAATAATAGCTTTATCTGGCTGGGCACAATGGCTCACACCTGTAATCCCAGCACTTTGAGGCCAAAGCAGGCAGATCACCTAAGGTCAGGAGTTTGAGACCAGCCTAGCCAACATGGTGAAATCCCATCTCTACTAAAAATACAAAAATTTGCCAGGCATGGTGGTGCCCCCATGTAATCCCAGCTACTTGGGAGGCTGAGGCACGAGAATCGCTTGAACATGAGAGGTGGAGGTCGCAATGAGCTAAGATTGTACCATTGCACTCCAGCCTGAGCAACAGAGCAAGACTCCATAACCCCCACCCCAGAAAAAAAAAAAAAAAAAAAAAAAAAAAAAGCTTTATCTGAGCTCTAAGAACAGATCTGAAGTGGGGAAATTCCTTAAAAGACAACCTGGATAGAGGGATATGAGAGGGAAAGAGACAGTCCTATCATTTTGGCTCATTGAAAGAGGGCCCTGGGCCTGATGACAGGGGTACCAGCCTCGGGTGTTGTGGTAGCAGATGATAGAAGCACATCCTCCCCTCATCTGCTTTCCTCAGAGGCTGCCTCTTTCATTTACCAAATGAAGTTCAACATTATGCATTGAAATCCAAGATTTTCTTATAGGTTTCATTATAGAAGTAGTGTGGAATTTGGCTTTAAGTTAATGAATGACAAATAAGTGTATTGCTGAGGAATGGGGCATGAGTGATGCTGAGCAGTTTTAAGCAAGAGAAGAAGCATCATGTAGTGATGCCTTGGAAAAAACAACGAACTCATCCTATGATTGTCATGTGGAATTTATCAATTGAGTAACAAATATGTGTTTGGCTTCCAAAGCCATAAAATGTCTTTGGCCTCTGCCAATTATAAAACTCTCTCTCTCTCTCTTTTTCTCTCTCTCTTATATAAAGTCAGGATAGATAGATAGGTAGATAGATAGAAAGATGATAGATAGATAATAGAGATAGGAAGGGAGGAAGAAAAAGGGGGTGTCCTTTAAAAAATATTTATAAGCTATATAAAAAGTTGAGTCATTTTTGGTCAAATGTCTTTCATGTGCAACAGCTAAGAAACCACAAGCTCATCATGTGAAGAGGAAGAGTTTGGCAGCTCATCCTGAATTGTAATTATCTTCTTTGCATGAATCTGGAGAACAGGTCTTCATTTAGTTTATTTTTATAAAACCGTCTGGTTCTACTGATGGCAAGACATCACTTGGATGAGCTACACAGAAACTAAGGAACTGTCAGGGTAGGCCTGCATCATTGGTATTGCTATCAAAATGTAATTCCTTTTGCATAAAGCTTTCCTACTATTTGTTCACTTCCTTTATAGTTTCTTGTATAGAATGTAGGGGGCTGAATAAAATTTATGGAAAAGTGTATTTTAGACCTAGTTTTTTTTTTCTTTTTTGCGGGGAGTGAGATGGGAAGGGGCTGGATCTCACTTTGTCACCCAGGCTAGAGTTTAGCGACACCATCACAGCCTTGACCTCTTGGGCGCCACCTCAGCCTCCTGGGTAGCTGGGACTACAAGCATGCACCACCATGTCTGGCTAATTATTTAAATTTTTGTTGAGATGAGATCTCCCTGTATTAACTAGATTTGGACCTATTTTCTGATGGCCATTTTTACTGAGGTTCTCCAGACTCAAAACATTAATGTATCTCATTGTAGGAGAAAATATGTATTTTCAAAAACATTGGTAGCCGATTATGAATGGATGTTATATCTTCCCTGTGGAATACAAGGAATACAAGTAATTTAGTTTTGATGGATAAAATGACAATCTTTTTATATTATATTGCTTTTTCTGATAGATCAGATTTGAGGTTGGGTATAGTTTATAAATTTTATTAAATGGATATTTCAGAGAGCTATGATTAAGATTCTAGGAAATTTTTTAGCCAGGGAAGCACATAGAATCTTGAAAGTATTCATCACTTGTGAACACTTTTTATCAATAATTTTAATTTCAGGTTCAAATTTATGATTTATTTAATCTCTGCTTGTTGGCAGGCATTCTATTTATATTATATTTTTTTCTTTTTCTTTTTCTTCCTGATTTGTCTTCAATATGATATACTATAAATTTTGCTGTAAATTTCCATCATGTTTCTAATATTTGAGTGAGACAGAATTTCACCAATGGAGAATGTTTTCTGGTGCTTTTAAACCTGAATCATGATTTATTATAATGAATTGTTTCTGGACTATGATCACTCTTCCAAGGTGGGTAAAGGCAGCATTGTGCCCCAGGATACCAGGGGGAAAGATAGGAGTCTATTTCCTATGGCAGAAAAGATTGTAATCACTTCTACCTGCCGTGGCCTATTGGTTACAAGAATCAATACAAACAACTTCTCTCCATAGTCCATTTGCTTTATCGGTGGCCCTCAGGTGAGCAGTCATCTCAATTCGCCTGGCACTGTGGATTCCCCAGAGGGACTTTGGACTTTTTTTCCCACTTTTTTTTGTTTTCAATTTTAGAAATCTTACTGGTTTGCAGTGATACCTCATTGTGGTTTTGATTTGCATTTCCCTGATGATCATTGATGTTGAGCATCCTTTTACATGCTCGCTGACCACTTGTATATCTTTTTTGGATAAATGTGTATTCAAGCTGTCTTCCTTATAGCTAAATAAAATCAAATAAAACCCCCAAATCCCACTTCACATAAGGTGAAGTAAGTTTCCAGCTGCAGAGTGGATGAACTTTTAGGTTGCCTGAGCATCCCCTTTTCTGATACGTCTGAGATAAATTAATCTTCTGATGACAGCATGGTTGTCATGGGACTAATCTGAGGTCCAGGTGTTGTACAGTGAGATGATAAACAGATCCAGAATGCTTCACCTAGCAACTCCACTCAACTTTTGTAATAGGTTGGATTTTGAGCTCCTGCAGGTCAGGTAAGATGCCAGTCAACTTGGCCCTTGGTCCTTCTCTCATGGGTCAGTTCAAGCATGTAGTATAATTATTCCTCCAAGTGGCAAGTCAGCAAGAGGGGATGGATGAGGTCAGCTACAGACAGGACAACAGAAAGCAAGAGAAGCCTATTGTCTGTCATTGTCATCTTAGTTGGCTACCTTTGAAGCTGGTAGTAATAGGGACTGCTGAGTGCCCTGGAGGGGTCAGTGCTTTAAGACATTTTTGTTCAATAACTTCCTATGATTTAGTTTATTGGCTTAGTAGAAAACATTATGGAATACTGAGTAAAAAAGTTCAGATGTGTGGGGAGGAAATAAGAAATGTCCTGGAATAGGGAGTGGTGGATGAGCCTTCCTAGGAAAAGCTTTAGGGGACTAGAGGTTGTGTAAAAGGACTGGGCCACATTTCAAGGGAGAGAATGGATGAAGGGGTATTGTGGCCATTGTTGTTTTCTTCTTCCTCCTCCTCCTCCTCCTCTTCTTCCTCTTTTGAGACAGAGTCTCACTCTGTCACGCAGGCTAGAGTACAGTGACACGATCTCAGCTCACTGCAACCTCCGCCTCCCCACTGCAGCGCAAGAGGGTTCAAGCTATTCTCCTTCCTCAGCCTCCTAAGTAGCTGGTATTACAGGGATGCACCACCACACCCAGCTAATTTTTCTGTATTTTTAGTAGTGATGGAGTTTCACCATGTTGGCCAGGCTGGTCTCAAACACCTGACTCAGGTTATCCGCCTGTCTCATCCTCTCAAAGGCTGAGGATTGCAGGCATGAGGCACCACACCCAGCTGTAGCCATTGTCAATCCTGTTTCCTTCTCACTCACCCAAACTACAGACTAACACAGGTCTTGTCAAACAATCCATTACCATGCTGCTAACTAACACAGGTCTTGTCTGACAATCCCTTACCATGCTGCTCCAGAGCAAGAAAAGGTAAGATGGGAAGAAGCTGTGCTCAGAGGGAGGGGACTCGTAGGATTGATGCACCAATAATACAAAAAGTTTTCATTAGGGCACATCAATGTAGGAGTCCTTCACTTTGTAGTATCCTTTAAGAACTTCTCCTGGGACCGAATTCCTCTGGACTAGGACAGTCTGGGCTGTGGGCAGCCCAGGAACTTCTTGGAAGAAGTGAAGGGCTCTTCAGTTTGTCAGTATCTGTTTCCTTGCTCTTATATATGCAGTCCAAGAGTGCATTACCAATAACTACAATTCTTGAACTGTAACAATAATAATAATTGGTTGAAAGCTAACAATATTCCACATGTCTCTAGTTTCCCCAGATATTTTTCGCCAGTTCGCTTTCCCTTTCTCCGCTGATATTTTGAAACCCTTAAAGAAAAGCTACCTGCACACTGGACAGAAGGATTTTGTCTCTGTCAGTATAGACCCTTCAAATGGTGACCTAGTGACAAATGTAACACCAGAATCTAAGATCTAGGATCTTATGCCTTCTCTTTTTACTTATTTTTTCTTTTGAGACCTCTCTTTTGAGAGTCTTGCTCTATCACTCACGCTGGAGTGCAGTGGTGCGATCTTGGCTCACTGAAACCTGTGCCTCCTGGATTCAAGTCATTCTCCTGCCTCAGCCTCCTGAGTAGCTGGGATTACAGGTGTGCACCACCACACCTGGCTAATTTTTGTATTTTTAGTGGAGACAGGATTTCACCATGTTGGCCAGGCTGGTCCTGGACTCCTGACCTCAGGTGATCTGCCTGCCTCAGACTACCAAAGTGCTGGGATTACAGGCAGGAACCACTGTGCCCAGCCCCTCTTCTCTTTTTGAATGTTAATTCACAGGACTTCTTCCTGTTGGCTACACCAAACAATATTGTATCTATTCTGGTTTTGTTTGTTTGTTTGTTTGTTTCCAATTTAGAAAATATCGATCCTTTTTGTTTCTGTGGTTGGAAGAAGAAACAAAGTTGTGAGCTGCAATGGAGCTGTATGTTTGTGTCCACCACCTCCCAAATCCTTCTAAAAAAAAACTCATAGGTTGAAATCCTAACCCGCAGTGTTATAGAAAATGGGGCTTTGGGGAGATAATTAGTTTGCGAGGGTGGAGTCCTCATGAAGGGATTAGTGACCTTGTAAAAGGGACTCCAGAAAGGTAGCTTGTCCTATTTCTGCTATGTGAGGAAATAGCCATCTGCAAACCAGAAGAGGGTCCTCACCAGAACCCAACAATGCTAGCACCCTGATCTCAAACTGGCAACCTGCAAAACTATAAGAAATGTCTGCTGTTTATAAGCCACCCAGTTTATGGGACTTTATTATAAGCAGCCCAAACTAAGGCATGGGCAATGAAAAGATCAGGATTATTTGAAGCTTTAATCTATTGTAGTAACTGTTTTCATGTTGTACATAATACATTGGTTTAACAAACTGTAATAAAATTTTAAAACAAAGAAGACATCTATTCCAAGAATCAATTAATTACATTAATTTAACAGACACTTGCTAATTCATTCAAAAAAATTGCTGAACACCTAATATGTGCTAGATATTTTTCTAGGTGCTGGAGATCTAACAGTGAAAACAAAGAGCAAACCCTGGCCCTTGTGAAGCAAATTGTCAGAAGCTCAGCTGAGTCAGGAGAGAGAGAGCTGTCAGAGTAACCGGTTATAGCAACAAGCCAAAGATGAAAGAACGGAGCCTTTAATCACTCACTGCAATGGCAAAAGCAAGAGCTTAAAGCAGTTTTATGGACCCTGAAGCAGGAGGACAGTGGTGAGTGCTTGGAGTGGAAAAGTCCTGGGTGATGAGTCAGAGTAGGTAAATGTAACATCAAGGTCTCCCTCCTCCCCGCATAAGGAGGCTTTGGCAAAGGCATCTGAAAAGGACATCTACCAAGGTTTGCTAGTGACCTAGCAATGAAGACTTTGGGGCCAGGAATGTAAATATAGGAAAAGCGTGACTGACCAGGAGAACATGAGTCCTTGACTACAACTTCCTTCAGAGACCATAACCCACTGGCTGTGCACCAAGTGTCTCTCAGAGAGCGGCAGCTTTCTGTGTGAGACCTGCCAGGTAATGCCTTCATAATTGACTATAGTCAGGCCTGAAAGATCATACATTTGGCTTAACTAAAAGCCAGACTCCTCACTGACATTCTAGACAGTAAATACACAAGTCAAATATATGCTATATTAGTGGTAAGTGCTAACCGAAAGGTAAATGAATAAATAAATAAATAAATAAGCAGGGAAGGCAGATAAGGAGTAAATGAGAGTTAGGGAGTAGGAGTCTGATAGCAATTTTAGTCAAAGGCACGCAAAGGAAGCTTCATTGAAAAGGTGACATTTGAGGCTGGGCGCGGTGGCTCAAGCCTGTAATCCCAGCACTTTGGGAGGCCGAGGCGGGTGGATCACGAGGTCGAGAGATTGAGACCATCCTGGTCAACATGGTGAAACCCCGTCTCTACTGAAAATACAAAAAATAGCTGGGCATGGTGGCGCGTGCCTGTAGTCCCAGCTACTCAGGAGGCTGAGGCAGGAGAATTGCCTGAACCCAGGAGGCGGAGGTGGTGGTGAGCCGAGATCGCGCCATTGCACTCCAGCCTGGGTAACAAGAGCGAAACTCCGTCTCAAAAAAAAAAAAAGAAAAGAAAAAAAAGAAAAGGTGACATTTGGTGAAGCACTTCAGAAATTGAGACTTGCAGCTACCTAAGAGAAGAGCAGGTCAGTCAGAGGGAACAAGAGGTAAAAATTTCCGGAGGTGGAAGCCCATTTGTCTTAAGTGGAACAAGGAAAGGGAGAGGAGCAGGGCTGATAGAGACAGAGAGCTAATGAGGCTTTGGGTCTTGCAGAACCCTGTAGCTGCTGCAGGAACATGAGCTTTTTCTCTGAGTGAGATGGGAAGCCACTAAGGACCTTGGATGAATAACATGCTCTGACTTTTAGATGCCCTCCTGAGAATAGATTTGGGAGAGAAGAGGAGGGGCTGTTAAGGGCAGAAGCAGGGAGATCTGTTAGAAAACTACTGTAATAATCCAGGAAAGAGATGATGTTGGTTTGGACCAGAGAGATGAGACTGAAAGTAGGGAGAACTGGTTGGATTTTGGATATATTTTTAATGTAGTGCCTCCCATTTCATTCATTGTAAACACGTTTCTCCGCCTTACATCTTAACGTGTCTAAAATCGGATTGCGTCTTATATTGGGATGGCATCCTATAATTGCTGTCAAGCAGGTGGCAGCTGTGATGTAGTTGGTTATTAGTTGAAAACATTACAGTGATACTATCTGGTAATTGCCAGCATCAATCCATAATACAGATATGTTGTCAAATTCAGGTTTTATGTCATTAAATTTCAAAGCTTAAGATATTTGCTCAGAAATACATCATAAATGTGGCTTCTCTGCTTATGTTCATGAACAGTACCTTATTTGTAACCCCCATCCCTTTTCACTCCAAAGCTGATCCTGTCATTCCATGTGTATGTCTCTGACACAGTGTAGGACTGCAGAATTCATTCCAAACTTGACAGCTTCATACAAGACTGTCAGAGTTGGCCTTTTGTTACGTCTTCAGCCTCCTTTCTCTCTACTCTGTAATTTCATGTTTTCTCCTTAAGTTGCACTCAATTCTCAGTTTCCTCAGGGACCAGGACCTTGTCTTAGCTGTACACTTTTCCAGTTCTTTTATCTGTCTTTCTCCCATTGGCTATTCATCCTTAAAGATCCAGGTCAGATGACACCTCTTTTGTGAAACTTTTTTGACCCTCCAAGCAGACTTTTGGCATCCCCTTGTACGTAGTACACCTTAAACAACACTGGTTTGAACTATGCTCTTCCACTTATATATGGGTTTTTGTCAATAAACACAGTCGATCCTCCTTATCCTCAGGTTCCACATCCACAACCAAAAGAGGATGAAAAATATAGTGTTCTTGATGTGAAACCCATGGATACAGAGGGCCAGTCTTCATACAGGCAGGTTCCCCAGGGCCAACTGCAAGACTTGAGTCTGCCTGGATTTTGCCTTCATAGTTGCCTGTAGTAAGGCCTGAGAGATCTACAGGGGTCCTGAAACCAATGCCCCAAGAATATTGAGGGACAACTGTAATATACTTGGCATAGAACAATTAGGCAGTATTTGTAAGTACCTATTTTTATTATATTGGATGTGATGAACCACAGTTCCCTCTTCTGCAAAATGTAGATAGTAATAGTAAATTGCATAAAGGTGTTTTAGGTGTTTTGAAGATTACTTAAAATAATACATACAAGCAGACCAGGCACAGTGGTTCATGCCTGTAGTCTTTCTTTCTTTTTTTTCTTTTTCTTTTCTTTTTTTTTTTTGAGACAGAGTTTCGCTGTTTTTACCCAGGCTGGAGTGCAATGGTGCGATCTCGGCTCACCACAACCTCTGCCTCCTGGGTTCAGGCAATTCTCCTGCCTCAGCCTCCTGAGTAGCTGGGATTACAGGCACATGCAACCATGCCCAGCTAATGTTTTGTATTTTAGTAGAGACGGAGTTTCACCATGTTGACCAGGATGGTCTTAATCTCTTGACCTCATGATCCACCCGCCTCGGCCTCCCAAAGTGCTGGGATTACAGGCTTGAGCCACCATGCCCGGCCCATGCCTGTAGTCTTATCACTTTGGGAGGCCAAGGCAAGTGGATCACTTGAGGTCAGGAGTTTAAGACCAGCCTGGCCAACATGGAGAACCTCCATCTCTACTAAAAATACAAAAATTAGTCAGGCATGGTGGCGTGCACCTGTAATCCCAGCTACTTAGGAGGCTGAGGTAGAATTTCTTGAGCCCAGGAAGTGGAGGTTGCAGTGAGCCAAAATCATGCCACTGCACTCCAGCCTGGGTGACAGAGTGAGACTTGGTCTCAAAAACAACAACAACAAAAAGTACAAGCAAGAATAATGTTTAATACTTAAGTGCTCAGTAAGTGTTTGTTTGTTTATTTGTTTTTTTTGGCACAGGGTCTCACTTTGTTACCCAGGCTGGAATTTAGTGATTGATCATAATTCATTGCAACCTCAAACTCCTGGGCTCAAGCAATCCTCCTGCCTCAGGCTCCTAAGTAACCAGAATTACAGGTTCATGCCACCTTGCCCAACTAAATTTTTTATTTTGGTAGAAATGGGGGTCTCACTATGTTGCCTAGGCTGATTTCAAACTTCTGACCTCAAGAGATCCTCCTGCCTAGGCCTCCCAAAGCACTGGGATTATAGGCATGAGCCACCATGCCTGGCCATACTTTGAAAAATTTGTATTACATTATGAATATTAATATGTCTTAGATGATCGTATTTTAACCCCATGTGAAAATAACAACATCTACTTTTAAGCCTTAGAATGGGATCTGTCTCATCTGGGATCTGTCTCATCACAGAAACTTCTAGTAAATTCAATGAAAAAGAAAAAAGCAATACAAAAAGGAGATAACCTCATTTCATTTTTCTCTTGGTGACAAAGAGCTGCGATCTATGATTATGTGAATATTCTAAATATAGATGCTGATGACCCAAAACCTCTTCTCAAATTTCATTTTTTCTAATAGCTTCTGAAAAATACTCTCAGGAGTATCAACTCTTGGTGTCAATTAGGTAGTTTGTGCAATTTACAGTACTTCATTGCATTTAATTATAATGACTTTAACTCACAAGTTCTTTCATGTCTAGTCTGCTTTGGTCATGATAAATGCATCATTTAATTACTTATTTAGTCTCTTTTCTAATAACAATCTCTGCTCACTGTAACCTCTGCCTTCCAGGTTCAAGCAATTCTCCTGCCTCGGCCTACCGAGTAGCTGGGACTACAGGCATGCGCCACTATGCCTGGCTAATTTTTGTATTTTTAATAGAGACAGGGTTTTACCGTGTTGGCCACACTAGTCTCGAACTCCTGACCTCAGATGATCCATCTGCCTTATCCTCCCAAACTGCTGGGATTACAGGCATGAGCCACCATGCCCAGCTAGATAAGCAATTTAATGAATTGGTTAAGTCACTAAAATAGACATTATTGCACTGGGTCTGTGTTCATTCTATAATATATGACTTTGAATAATTCTTTGGCACGTTCTCCAATCCATAACTTAGTAGTTTTCCTGATGGCAACATTAACATTAATGAATGCTATGGTTTGAATGTTTGTCCTCTCTAAAACTTGTATTGAAATTTATTTTTTAAATTTGTTTTTTGGCTGGGCATGGTGGCTCACACCTGTAATCCCAGCACTCTGGGAGGCCAAGGTGGGCAGATCACAAGGTCAGGAGTTCAAGACCAGCCTGACTGAGATGGTGAAACCCCATCTCTACCAAAAATACAAAAATTTGCCAGGTGCGATGGCAGGCACCTGTAATCCCAGCTACTCGGGAGGCTGAGGCAGGTGAATCCCTTGAACCCAGGCAGCAGAAGTTGCAGTGAGTGAGCCAAGATTGTGCCACTGCACTCCAGCCTGGGCGAGAGAGTGAGACTCTGTCTCAAAAAAAAAAAAAAAAAAAAAAAAAAGGAAGGTCGGGTGTGGTGGCTCACACCTGTAATCTAAGCACTTTGGAGGCCAATGCTGGTGGATCACCTGAGGTTGGGAGTTCAAGACCAACCTGACCAACATGGTGAAATCTCGTCTTAAAAAAAAAAAAAAAGTAAATTTGTTTTTGTTTTCATGTTGAAATTTGATTGCCTTTGTAACAGTGTTAAGAAGTAGAAACTTTAAGAGGTGGTTAGGTCACAAGGGCTACATCCTCATTGGTGGGATTGGTGCTATTATAAAAGGGCAAGTTTGGCCTCCTCTGTCTGTCTGTCTGTTTCTCTCCCTCTACTCTTGCCCTCTCACCTCCCTCCATATGGTAACACAGCAAGAAGCCCCTTGCCAAATGCTGGCACCTTGATATTGGACTTTCCAGCCTTCAGAACTATGAACCAATAAATTTCTGTTTATTATAAATTACTCAGCCTTAGGGCTGGGCACAGTAGCATGTGCCTGCAGTCCCAGCTGCATAGAAGGTAGAGGTGGAAAGATTCTCTTAAGCCCAGGAGTTCCAGAATGCAGTGCACAATAATCACACCTGTGAATAACCACAGCACTGCAGCTTGGGCCACATAGGGAGTTCTGTCTCTAAATTTTAAAAAATTGAAATAGAAATAAATAAATCACCCAGTGTATTAGTCTGAGCTTACAATTCAAGATGAGATTTGGGTGGGGACACAGCCAAACCATATCACTCAGTCTTAGGTATTTTCATAGCAGCACAAAATAAACTAAGACAATACAGTTTTAACACGTGATTAATAAATTCCCCTAGGGATTTTAAATAAAATTCTTCCAAAAATTCATCTTGATTGGTACACTATTGTTCTTTTTACTTACGATGGCTCTCCTCCTCTTCCTTCTTTCTCTTGTTTGGGACCCTGAGAAACTATAGAGTTTATTGGGTAAGTGAAAGTGTTGCATGCATGTATTATTTTCAAATTAGTGTAATCAACCTGAGATGTAAAGTGCACTTTAGGAAACATTCCCCTTCCCTGCCTTCCTTCCCTTCTTCCTTCCTTCCTTCCTTCATTTGTTTGTTTATTTGTTGTTTGTTTGTTTTTTGACAGAGCCCTGCTCTGTCCAGGCTGGAGTGCAGTGGCACGATCTTGGCTTACTGCAACCTCTGCCTCCCAGGCTGAAGCTGTTCTGGTATGTTTCTAATCTCTCCTTTCCTCCCTTTCTTTCTTACTGGTGACCTTGATTCATGATTGATGGGAAAACGAGCAAACAAGCACTCTCTCACCTCTCTAGCATGCTGAATTGGGAGCCATTTTTTCTTTCATCCTACTCCTATAGGAGGAAGTGTCTCTGCTCCTAGCTAAAGGTCAACCCTCCACTTCTACTCTGAATCTTATCTCCTTTTTTTTTTTTTTTTTTTTTTTTGAGACGGAGTTTCGCTCTTGTTACCCAGGCTGGAGTGCAATGGCACGATCTTGGCTCACTGCAACCTCCGCTTCCTGGGTTCAGGCAATTCTCCCGTCTCAGCCTCCTGAGTAGCAGGGATTATAGGCACACACCACCATGCCCAGCTAATTTTTTTTGTGTGTGTGTTTTTAGTAGAGACGGGGTTTCACTATGTTGACCAGGATGATCTCGATCTCTTGACCTCGTGATCCACCCGCCTCGGCCTCCCAAAGTGCTGGAATTACAGGCTTGAGCCACTGGGCCCGGCGAATCTTATCTCCTTATAATTTTTGAAGGACTTTACTCCTACAAATCGACCTTTCTCTCTTGCATTCTCGATTTCCCTCTCCAGAGGATTGTTTTCAACAGCAAACAAACTTGCTCCTGATTCCCCATTCCTATCTAGCTGCTGCCCAATTCTCCTGCTTTCTCACAGCAAAACTCTGCAAATGAATGGTTTTCCCTGTGACATCACCTATTCTCTCACCTCAATCCATTTCTATTACGCTTCTGTCCTCCCTACTACATCTGAGACTTTTTTTTTTTTTTTTTTTTTTTCTTTTTCTTTTTCTTCTCCACCTAGATTTCAGAGGACACCTGAGACTTGTAAAAGATTAGCCAGTGACCTTCATGTCACCAAATGCAATGGTCACTTTCCTGATTTCATCTTAACACCTCAGCTGCCTTTGTCCCAAGAGACCACTTTTTACCTCTTGAAACTCTGTTTTATCTTGGCTTATATAATACTCCACTCTCTTGATTTTTTTTTAAATAGCACTGTCTCCTTTATTGACTGTAGGATAGAAAATCTCATATGTATAGAGTTATATTAGGCCATTCTTGTATTACCATAAAGAAATACCTAAGACCGGGTAATTTACAAAGAAAGGAAATTTAATTGGCTTCTGGTTCTACAGGCTGTACAGGAAGCATAGTGGCATCTGCTTCTAGGGGAGGCTTCAGGAAGCTTCCAATCATGGCAGAAAGCAAAGGGAGAGCAGGAATAACACACAATGAGAATGGAGCAACAGAGGGAAGGGAGAGGCTGCACACATTTTCAACAACCAGCTCTTGTAAGAATTCACTCACTGTCACAAGAACAGCACCAAGATGTTGCTAAACCATTTCTGAGAAATCTGCACCCATGATCCAATTACCTCCCACATAAGAGCTGTTGAACTGTAATCCCCAATACTGGGTGGGGACACAGATCCAAACTATATAATATCAAACTCTAATCTTCCCCGGAATACTACTTGGCGTCTCTGCTTGGGTGTCTAGTTAGCGTTTCATACCTAACTATATATTATGATCGTCTTTCAGTATAAATGAATATGCATTTAGAATCCTCCTGCTCTTTCCTCTGCCTCATACTCTCTCCCCCTACCCTTTTCCTCTATTACCTGCCCCCAGTACATTAGGTCCCTTGAAGATTTCATAACACCTAATCGTTTTCGTTCTGAATAATTATCCCAGGTTATCTCTTTAACGTCAAACTTCCTTCTTTGGCCTCTAAGATCCCTGAAGCCAGAAATTTGCTGCATTGTTTACTGTATCCTCAGGGCTCAGCACAGTACTTTACACATATTTGGAGTTTTATAAATTTTTTTTAGAAGAAAGAATAAAGAGGTGGGGCTCAGGCCTGTAATCCCAGCACTTTGGGAGGTTGAGGTGGGTGGATCATTTGAAGTCAGGAGTTTGTGACCAGAGTGGCCAACATGGTGAAATCCCATCTCTACTAGAAATACAAAAATTAGCCGGTTTGTGGTGGTGCTTAACTGCATTCCTAGCTACTTGGGAAGCTGAGGCAGGAGAATTACTTGAACCAGGGAGGTAAAGGCTGCAATGAGCTGAGATTGTGGCACTGCACTCCAGCCTGGGTGACAGAGCGAGATTCTATCTCAATAAATAGATGGATGCTCTACATAACTTTTTTTTTTTTTTTTTTTTGAGATGGAGTTTCGCTCTTGTTACCCAGGCTGGAGTGCAATGGCGCTATCTCGGCTCACCGCAACCTCCGCCTCCTGGGTTCAGGCAATTCTCCTGTCTCAGCCTCCTGAGTAGCTGGGATTACAAGCACGCACCACCATGCCCAGCTGATTTTTAGTATTTTTAGTAGAGACAGGGTTTCACCATGTTGACCAGGATGGTCTCGATCTCTTGACCTTGTGATCCACCCGCCTCGGCCTCCCAAAGTGCTGGGATTACAGGCTTGAGCCACCGCGCCCGGCCCTTTTTTTTTTTTTTTTTTTTTTTTTTAAGACCGCTTCTCACTCTGTCACCCAGGCTGGAGTGCAATGGCATGATCTTGGCTCACTGCAACCTCCAGCTCTTGTGTTCAAGTGATTCTCCTGCCTCAGTCTCCCAGGTAGTTGGGACTACAGGCACGTGCCACTATGTCTGGCTAACTTTTTGTATTTTTAATAGAAACAGGGTTTCACCATGTCAGCCAGGATAGTCTCAATCTCCTGACCTCATGATCTTCCCACCTCGGCCTCCCAAAATGCTGGAATTACAGGAGTGAGCCACTGTGCCTGTCCTCTCCATAACTTTTAACGGTTACATAGCATTGCTTTAGGGATATACCATAATTTATTTAAAAAAATTTATCTCTTATCGTTGTGTAGCTAGGTTGTTTTCTATTTTTCACTGTTATAATCACTTCTGCAATGAACGTCCACATACCTAAATCTTTGGCTCATATTCACTCATGTGTTTAAATAAATCACTAGAAATAGAATCATTGTCTTAACAGTGAAGTATACATTTTTAAGGCTCTTGCTATGGGGTGGTAGTCTGCAAAGTTGAACACCATTAACTCCTTTCTTCCCTGTACAAACAAGCCATTCATCCTTTAGAAGGTGATGGCACTTCCTTATCCTTGGATGACTTGCCTTTAGAATACAGTGGAAGTAGGGCCACCAAATAAATGCAGGACACCCAGTTATGATATTGCGATATAATAAGAAATATATATATATATATATATATATATATATATATATATATATATATATATTTGGTCTTCATCCCCAGTTCCTGGCACATAGCTCCTAAAACCCATGGAAATTTCTTAATTATAGAAAAAAAAAGAGCATCTTTTGTCATTCATAGCAAGCCCCTTCCAACCAGGGAAATGACATTTAGAAAGCCCTAGAATGAGAAGCTGCTTGTCAAGGGAACTACCCAGGTGATTCAGGCTTGAACAAGTTGGACCCTTTAGCTCATCCTCTGACCTGCAAGGAGGGGAGAGGGGCTAGAGATTGTGTTGAATCACCAACGGCCAATGATTTAATTAATTGTAGTATGGCAGTGTAATGGACTGCCATGTGAATCTTACACAGCAGGGTTTTGGAGAGCTTTCAGGTTGATGAACACATGGAGGTACTAGGAGAGTGGTGACCCAGAGAGGACATAGAAGCTGCATACCCCACCTCTATACCTTGTCCGATGCATCTGTCAACTGAAGAATGATGAGGTTCATCAAATTGTAAAGGAGCACTTTATTCCTCATAAAGTGTTGCAGCCTGCAGGTGGCCACTCTGGCAGGCTGAGAAATGAAACCTCTGGTTAGAAGCTGGATACAGACACTTTGAGGGAGTGGCAAAAGGAAATAAATTTATGTTGGGTGGGGGCCATGGATCCCATGGTTAGGGTGGATAAGAAATGCAAAAGTCTGGCTGGATGCAGTGGCTCACGCCTGTAATCCCAACACTTTGGGAGGCCAAGGCAGGTGGATCACTTGAAGTCAGGAGTTCAAGACCAGACTGGCCAACATGGTGAAACCCAGTCTCTACTAAAAATACAAAAATTAGCAGGACGTGGTTGCAGGCACCTGTAATCCCAGCTACTTGGGAGGCTGAGGTAGGAGAACTGCTTGAATCTGAGAGGCAGAGGTTGCAGTGAGCTGAGATTGCTCCACTGTACTCTAGTCTGGGCCAAGAGTGAGACTCCATCTCAAAAAAAAAAAAAAAGAAATGAGAAAGTCTGAAAACACATCTCAAAAGGCCAATCCTAGAATCCACAATACAATGCAATAGTGATGTTATTTACACGAATAATTGGGCGAGTTACAAATCTTGCAACATATATAGCAATGGCTGGTTATCCTTTATACTTGCACTTTTAGCAGAATTTAGGCCTCTCTCATTACCATAACCTTGTGGACTTTCATTAGTTTTACAAAGGCGATTTAGTTTTGGGAAAGACTATTATCATCCTTAAGGTTAGGCAATAAACTAAATTCCTCCCAAAGCTGTCTTGGCTTATACCCAAGAATGACCAAGTACAGTTTGGAGATTAGAAGCTAGATGAAGTCAACTATGTCAGATTGCTGTTACTCTCAATTTTGCAAAGGCAATTTCATTATTGAACCTGAAGAGGTGGTTGTGAGAGCCTCTGATTTGTAAGCAAGTCATACAGAAGTTGTAGATAAGTGCCCACCACTTGTGACTGGCATCTGAAGTGTGGGTGGCTGGGGGCAGTTTTGTGGAACTGAGCCCTTAACCTGTGGGGTTTGCACTAACTCTGGGCAGTTAGTGTCAGGATTGAGTTTAATGGTAGGATGCAGCCAGGTGCAGTGACTCACTACTGTAATCCCAGCACTTTGGGAAGCCGAGGCAGGTGGATCACCTGAAGTCAGGAATTTGAGACCAGCACCTGGTCAACATGGTGAAACCCCATCTCTTCTAAAAATACAAAAGTTAGCTGGGTGTAGTGTCAGGTGCCTATAAAGCTACTTGGAAGGCTGAGGCAGGAGAATTGCTTGAACCTGGGAGGCGGAGGTTGCAGTTAGCTGAGATAGTGCCATTGTGCTCCAGCCTGGGCAACAAGAGTAAAACTCCACCTCAAAAAAAAAAAAAAAAATTGTTAAGTTGCTCAGGCAATGTCCACTAAGAAGTGGGGAATTGGTTGGTGTGTGAAAACCAAAAAAAAATCCTACACATTTGGTGTCAGAAGTGTTGGGTGAGGAGTACAGAAAAATAGTTTTTTTCTTTTACCAGTTAAATTTGAATGTCAAGTAAACAGAAAAATGGGACATACTTACACTAAAAAAATTGTTTATCTGGAATTCAAATTTATCTGGTCATTCTGTATTATTATTTGTTCAATCTGGCAATAATAGATATAATGACACTATTTCAGTTCTAGGTGTAGCCTTAAGAAGCCTCACAGTTTCTCCTCTTGCCCTTTAGAAGCCAGCTACCATGCTCTAAAGAACTTTGGGCTGAACTACTGAATGAAGAAAGGTCACCTGGAGAAGCCCTGGAAGATGAGAAGTGATTTTATATATTCCAGTCCCAACTGGTCTCCCAGCTCCAGGAATAGAGGGTCTGATATGTCCAGGTAAGTTTTTAGATCTGCTATAGATGTATTCTTCTTGCTGTTGAATGGAACGTCTATTGTGAGTTTCCTGTCCCTTTCTCACTATTGTGTTCCTGGTGTGGGTGAGGGAATTGGGGATATCTGAGGAGGATCAGAAAACAGTTTACAGATCTTTAGATCCAGGAAAGCTGTACCAGAGGAGCTACATCCCCATCTGAACAGAGAACTAATCATGAATACTAGGCCTGATGCTTTAATAGGATAAGAATCTGCAGTACCAGGCTGGGTGCAGTGGCTCATGCCTGTAATCCCAGCACTTTGGGAGGCCGAGGCAGGTGGATCACAAGGTCAGGAGATCGAGACCATCCTGGTCAACATGGTGAAACCCCGTCTCTACTAAAAATACAAAAAATTAGCTGGGCATGGTGGCGCTTGCCTGTAATCCCAGCTACTCAGGAGGCTGAGGCAGGAGAATTGCCTGAACCCAGGAGGCGGAGGTTGCGGTGAGCCAAGATTGCGCCATTGCACTCCAGCCTGGGTAACAAGAGTGAAACTCCGTCTCAAAAAAAAAAAAAAAAAAAAAAAAAAAAAAAAAGAATTTGCAGTATCTTGGGGGGAGGGGTTGAGCATATTTTGCCTGTGGAAAGAATGTAAACAATTTGTGGAGGGCAGACTGCAGTTGACTAAAGGTGGCCACGGTTTTATTGCCACTTCTCTAAACAAGAGATGGAGTCTATCTGTCTCCACCCCCACCCACCTCCCCCATTAGCTCTGGGCTGGCCTTGTGAGTTGCTAGGACAAACAGAAGGCAACAAAATTGCTGTGTGACTTTCAGGTAGTAGTATTCTGGAAAACTAGTTCTATAAAAACATTTGTTAAAGCCCTGGTTTATAGCATTTGCCAGTTTCTGTGGTGTAAATACTCCCACCATGGCTGATTTCAAGTAATCAGTGTGGTATCACTGACCATGGAGATGGGAATAGACGAGCACAATTGGCTTTCATGAGCCTGTACAAATTGGCTCCAGCATTTCCCCACTCTCAGACCTTGTCCTTGAGAGCTCTGTCAGCTTCCATTTTTGCTTCCTTGAAATCCACCCAACATGAAGGATCTTCAAAATAGGCTCATGAATGATGAGAGGCCAAATGGAAAGAAAGAACAAGTACAAAAGGAAGGAAGCCTTAAGCATTTTTGCCTCAAATTGGCTCCCAGCTAAGTATAGCTGTATTAGGAACCCTGGCCAACATTACATGGAGCAGAAGAGTACCTCATCATTCCATAGAAATATGAGAAATAATAAATTGTACATTGAAGCCACTACATTTTGGAGTGATTCTGAAATTAGCAATAGATTAAAACATATTTTGCCAAGCTGTCATTAAATAAAGCTGTATCAAGTTTTACTTTACACTTTTATGGGAGTAAAAGTGCCTTATTCTTCCAACAGAAGTCCACACTGCACATTACCATCACCAGTTTGACAAATTAAAAAATAACTACATTGCAGTTTAAATTACATTTCTTTGAAAATGAATGTGAACATTTTTTCATATGCTTATTAGTCATAAGCTGAATTATACCCTCAGTCCATTTTCCTATTGATTTGTGGGAGTTTCTTCCATTTTAATAATGGTAATAATAAATGGAGAATATTTTACAATATGTATGACATAGTTTACTTGTATGTTCTTTGCAGTAAAAAGCTTAAACTATTCATATAAAAATGAGGCCTGACTAGAGAATGTTCTGAGTGTTTCTTATAATGCCATCATATCCAGTTTTGAATTTGTTCATTTTTAGCATTCCTTAAATTATTCTGAATAGTTTCCTTGGATTTTCTCTACTAGTTATTTTCTTTGATGGAATCTTTAGCTGAAACCCAGTGCAAAATACATCTCCCTTACCACTTTAATTTGAACACCACTGGCTTAACCCACTGTAGTAGGTTAATTCTTTAGTTACTCTTTTGTTAAAACCAATGAAAAGTCTTGGATACGTACTGCCGTTACATTTCACACCAATTTAAATTTTGCAAATTTGAAACAGCATTATATAAAAATGTTATTAGTTTGTACAAATTATAAATAATGTAAATTGTACCTAAACAAAAAGTACTAAAATTGGACTGGATTCTAGATCAACAACAAAAAAGGGTGCATTAATGGAACAATGGAAATTAGGAAAACTCAAATAAGATCTAGAGTTCAGTTAATTTTATCAAAGTTGTTTTCTTAGTTGTGACAAATATACCTTGGTAATGTAAAATGTCAGCAACAGGGAAAACTGGGTGAAGGAGTGTGTGGAAATTCTCTAAACTGTGTTTGCAACTTGTCTATAAGTCTAAAATTATTCCAAAATGAGAAGTCTGTTTTTCTAAGCATTTAAATATTTGCTCTAAGAAATGTTCTACAGTGTTATAGGCCTATGTGTTCTAAGAATACTTCATGTTATATTTATTCCTCTGGAAGAATACATTGTCTAGAATTAGGCAGGTTTTGAGTTATATTAGGTTCTCAGGACCTCATCTCCTAAATATAATTACTGTCATGTAAATTATATATCCATATCCTATTTTGAAAACTAAAATAGGAATAACTGAAAATCAAAACCTGAATCATAAATATATATATATACATATATATATATATATATATATATATTTTTTTTTTTTTTTTTGAGACAGAGTCTCACTTTGTCACCCACGTTGGAGTACAGTAGCATGATCTTGGCTGACTGCAGCCTTTGCCTCCTGGGTTCTGTGGGAGTGATTCTGAGGTAACGATTCTTCTACCTCAGCCTTCAGAGTAGCTGGGATTACAGTTGTGTGACACTACACCCTGCTAATTTTTGTGTTTTTTGTAGAAATAAGGTTTCACCATGTTGACCAGGCTGGTCTCAAACTTCTGGCCTCAAGTGATCTGCCCGCCTCAGCCTTCCAAAATGCTGGGATTACAAGCGTGAGCCACTGCACCCAGCCCTCTGAATCATAAACTAAAAGAAATCCTTATTCCCAATAAAAACCAAAAACAAAACCCAAACTCTGTCTTTTCCAGTTTCTGACATTGGAATTGTGGCAGTAAAGTCTTATCATGCTATAGTGATCTTTGGACTAGTATGTGAGTAGAGGCCTGGCTTTAAGTGTGAAATCTGGAGACAAGGTCCCAGGTAGGGCCTTTGTCTACCTCTAAGAGGTGGAAGTGTAACCACATAAATCCAAATCTTGCAGCTGCAATTACAGATCTTTATGAGAAATTGGGCTTTACGCTGGGCAAGGTGGCTCACACCTGTAATCCCAGCACTTTGGGAGGCTGAGGCGGGCAGATCACCTCAGGTCAGAAGTTCGAGACCAGCTTGACCAACATGGAGAAACCCTGTCTCTACTATAAATACAGAATTAGCCGGGCGTGGTGGAGCATGCCTGTAGTTCCAGCTACTCGAGAGGCTAGACAGGAAAATCACTTCAGCCTGGGAGGTGGAGGTTGTGGTGAGCCAAGATCACACCATTGTACTACAGCCTGGACAACAAGAGAGAAAAGAAAGAAAGAAAGAAAGAAAGAAAGAAAGAAAGAGAGATTGGGCTTTACTCATGAAGTTGGTAAGAAGACCCTCTTTTTCCATGCTTTTGTATTCTCCTCTCCCATCACAGCAAGTGTCTTGGGAATGAAGGAAGGGGTTTTAGTGCATTGTTTTACATTCCTCTGTATGTTTCTTTGCAGATAAAATGTATCTTTTTATGGGCCTCACAGTTGTAAAAGAAATTCCAATAATTTAAGTTCTGGGTGTTTCAGGTTTTATGGTTCCTACTGTTTCCCCCTCTAAGTAGAGTATATATTTTGCAATGCCTTGATACACTCCCCTGTGCCTCATTTCTTCTACAGGTAATAGCCACTGATATTGAGTGGCCTCTGAATAAACAGTACAATCATATTTTGCACTAATATGAATTAGCAACAGGGAGAGATGAAAAATATTATTAAAGTCTCATCTTATGCACACAAGTTGAAATAATGTAAATACCTCACACTAAAATTTGTTTATTCCTCATTAAATAGTAAATTTGATATAAGAAATGCACTGCAATGGCCTAGGTTTATGTACACAGAGACCATTATTTCTTGCATTACATTCATTCTTAAGGGAAAAATCTGTCTGGAATTATGCATGTTTTGAGTTATGTGAGGTTTTCAGAAGCCTGTCCTAGAGTGGATCTGGAGTAGCTTGGGTGATTTAACTTCCCCAGTGGGAATCTGTTTTATTGTTACTGATGTGATTTCTAATGGCAAAAGTTTTGATTGCTTAGTCCTGTGCTCAGTATTGTGTTGAATACCTGTATGGAGTACTCAGTAATGTGTATTACTCCATTACATCTGTGAGGCAGGTATTATTACTTTCATTCTATAAATGAAAAATTATATGCTTGGCAAATTTAAGTAACTTCTTTTTTTTGAGACAGAGTCTCACACTGTCACCCAGGTTAGAGTGCAGTGGTGCAATCTTGGCTCACTGCAACCTCTTCCTCCTGGGTTCAAGTGATTCTCTTGCCTCAGCCTCCTCAGTAGCTGGGATTACAGGTGCCTACCACCATGCCTGGCTGATTTCTGTAAGTTTTTAGTAGAGATGGGGTTTCACTATGTTGGCCAGGCTGATCTTGAACTCCTGACCTCAGATGATCCACCTGCCTCAGCCTCCCAAGGTGCTAGGATTACAGGCATGAGCCACTTTGCCCGGCCCAGAAACTTCTATGCTTATGCTTGAACCTATGTATCTACTTTAATTAATTAATTAATTTTTGAGATGGAATCTCACTCTGTCACCCAGGCTGGAGTGCAGTGGCGCCATCTCGGCTCACTGCAAACTTCGCCTCCCGATTTCAAGTCATTCTTGTTCCTCAGCCTCCTGAGTAGCTGGGATTACAGGCACACGCCACCATACCCGGTTAATTTTTGTATTTTTAGTAGAGATGAGCATTTCATCATGTTGGCCAGGCTGGTCTTGAGCTCCTGACCTCAAGTAATTCTCCCATCTTGACTTGTCAAAGTGCTGAGATTACAGATGTGAGCCACCATGCCCGGCCCCTATGTTTCTACTTTAAGCAATTTCACATTGTTCATTTACTAATTTAAGTGCTGCTCTTCAAAAGGGAGGTTCATTGTTGTCAAAAAGATATGCCCAGAGAGATAGAGGGTTGACAAAATTCACCCCACAAATGGAATAAGCCAACTGTGCGGCAGACTGCCTATGTGGAATTGGAATTACATTTGTTCAACAACCAGAGGAGAGACAATGTCTTTACTGGCAATCAGCATTTTCTTATCTTTATTATCACCTGAAATTACTAAAGGCAAAGGAGAAGTCGAATCCTGCTGCAAGAGAGTCAGAGTGTTTAGAGTGTTTGCTTTAACCTTAAAAGGTGAAGTAATCAATATCACTGATGTTGGGAACTCGAGTCTCACCTTTATCCAACAAGTGCATACCTAGGGAAGGCAAAATACCTATATGCAAAGAAAAAGCAGTCTTGGATAGTTCTTTTATTTATTTCATTTACCACCTATTTTGAGGAGACCCTGTACTCCAGATCAATGTGTACATGTAAGAAATATACTTCCCATCTCAACGCTGTCCACACATGCATACATACATGAGTAAGTACACAAAAACACATGCAGTCACACACAAAACTGAAATTAAATTTCTTCAACATATTGTCTATCCCAACTATAGTTGAGCTATCTGAGTTTTTGGGTTTTTTTTTTTTTTTTTTTTAGACAACTCTGTCACCCAGGCTGGAGTGCAGTGGCATGATCTCAGCTCTGCAACCTCCGCTTACTGAGTTCAAGAAATTCTCCTGCCTCAGCCTTCTGAGTAGCTGGGACTACAGACATGTGCCACCATGCCTGGCTAATTTTTGTATTTTTAGTAGAAATAGGGTTTCACCATGTTGGCCAGGCTGGTCTCTAACTCCTGACCTCAAGTGATCTGCCCACCTCAGCCTCCCAAAGTGCTGGGATTACAGGCGCAAGCCACCACACCAGGACTGATTTTTAAACTTCTATTTCCTATTCTATTTTCTTGGTTATGAATCACTAAGTTAGTTTCATGACCTTCTCTAGAGGTTTGAGAGAAAAATTAAAAATCATTACTGTAGAAGATTTCAGGTGATTCAAAGGGAAATAATGGCTATTGGCCAACTGAAGCACATATAGTCCACTGAATTATCAACATAAATCCAAACAAAATGCTGGTCCTTTCAACAAATGGTGCTGGGACACCAACTGTATATTTGAGTGTAATGAAATGAAATTGAAGCCCTACCTCACGTAATGTATATAAAAATTAACTCGAAATGGTTAAAGACCTAAGCATATGAGGGTAAAACTATTATACTCTTAGATGAAAATATAGGCATAAATCTTCATGACCTTGGATTAGGTGGTATTTTCTTAGATAGGACACCTAAAACACAAGCAACAAGAGGAAAAATAGATTGATCGGACTTAATCAAAATTTAAAACTCTTATGCTTCAAAATACACTATAAAAAATGGAAAGACAACTTACAGAATGGATTTTTTTTCAAATTATTCATCAGATAAGGGATATATGTCTAGAATGCATAAAGAACTCTTGCAACTCAAAAATAAAAAGACAAACAAGCCAGTTAAGAAGCAGACAAAAGATCTAACCAGATACCTCAAACATCTTTTGTGTGTGTTTGATGAGGGAAGGAAGAAAGAGAAAAAGGAAGAAACAAAAAAAGGAAGGAAAGAAGAAAGGATGAGAAGAAGAGAAGGAAGAAAGGAGGGAAAGAGAAATATTTTCTTTTCTTTTTTTTTTTTTTCAGGACCAAGTATTTTATTATTTTCACCAACAACCAATAGAGTAACAGAAATTGAAATTGACAGCAACTGAAAGCAACTTGTTCACATTATGGTGCGGCCACGACACCCAAACCCCACAAGCTTTTCATTCAAGATTGCTTCAGTGGTGTACCTCTAGGGAATAAGTCCCTTAAGTATGCTGATAAATTAAGCTCCTTGAATGCTGCCTTGGGTTAGGAAATCCAGTATTCGGCAGATTGCCTAATGAAGCTGGGTAAAACCCAGTTAAAACAGCAAACTTTCAGGGCTGACTTCCTTGTGCCCAGGTAGACCCACCCAAAAGCATGATTTACAGTAAGGCTTAAAACATGAGCTGAAGACTAAAATGACAGTATGTAAACTTCAACAGCCAAGTTGTCCAAGGAGTGGAAAATTCACCTTCTAGTGTTCAAGAGAGATTCCACTTATATATACCTTATTCTTTACTTGGACCTATAACTTCAGTTTGGAAGTGAGCAGAAACATCTAGTTTTCTGGCTATAAAGAAGGCCTCCTCAATTAACTTCTAATTTTTAGAATGTCATTGCAAAGCAGGCTCACAGCTCAGAAAACACCATTCAGTCACACTGATCAGACTGGGGCGGTATTCAACTCATCACTGGTATATTTTCTTTTTTTCTTTTTCTTTTTCTTTTTTTTTTTTTTTTTGAGACGGAGTTTCGCTCTTGTTACCCAGGCTGGAGTGCAATGGCGCGATCTCGGCTCAACGCAACCTCCGCCTCCTGGGTTCAGGCAATTCTCCTGCCTCAGCCTCCTGAGTAGCTGAGATTACAGGCACGCGCCAACATGCCCAGCTAACTTTTTGTATTTTTAGTAGAGACGGGATTTCACCATGTTAACCAGGATGGTCTCGATCTCTTGACCTCGTGATCCACCCGCCTCAGCCTCCCAATATGCTGGGATTACAGGCTTAAGCCACCGCGCCCGGCTCTTTTTTTCTTTTTGACCAGGCTGGAGGCTGGAGTGCAGTAGTGCAATCTCACCTCACTGCAGCCTCTGCCTCCGGTTTAAGCAATTCTCCTGCCTCAGTCTCCTGAGTAGCTGGGACTACAGGCGCATCCTGCCACGCTAGGCTAGTTTTTGTAGTTTTATTAGAGACGGGGTTTCACCATATTGGCCAGGGTGGTCTTGATGTGGTGATCTGCCCACCTTGGCCTCCCAAAGTGCTGGGACTGCAGATGTGAGCCACCCCACCCAGCCAAGGAAGATTCTTTCTTATAGGTTTTTGAGCACTAGGTGTTTTTTTTAGGGAAGGAAAGAGAGACTTGGGAAAAAGGACCTTGGGTGAATTTCAAGATCAGTATCAGATGGTTATTCATTATCACAGAATCTCTGTATCTTCTATTAGGAGGGGATCGTGACCCAATTCCTTCACTGAATAAGATAAACAATGTCCCAAAGGTGTAATGACTTTCTCAAGATCACAGGTCCAATATGTAAAAAGTTAGTGTTAGCAGAGTTCAAGTCTCAAATATTGTTACAAAATAGGAGAAAATGCAGAGAACAGAAGGACAAAGACACAGGAAGTAGGGGGATGTTAAAACACAAAATAAACATTTGCCATGATAACTAACCTTTGTTCTCCTGGACAGAGGTATACATTTTGCAGTATTGTGAAATAGTGGTCAGGATGGGAATAACTCATGGGTGTTAGGCCAGAATCACCACATGAGTACTGTGGGGAGCAGTAAATTTTTTAAAGTTTTATAATACAAAATACTCACTGTTCTTTTAGTGCCCTCTGTAGTTCTCTTCAGAATCGACTTAACGTGGAATGATTTCTACTGGGTGCCTCCTCTGTGCTCTTGATAAAATACTTCCTTCTTTCATGTCTCTACCACTACCAGAGATCTGAATTTCTCATTTTGTATTCTGGGAGAAAACCTATTCTGCAGGAGGATTATCATCTCCCCTGCCCCCAATTATTTATATACTATATATAAAACATATTTTATATATATAATTTTATAACCAAACTGTATATTCATTGAAGAAAATGTAGAAGATATGGGAATAAAAGCAAAATTTTTAAATCATCTTTTTAGTCTCACTACTAGTTATTAATACTGATAATATTTTTTGCATTTCCTATCAGTCTTTTTTTTTTTTTTTTTTTTGAGGCGGAGTTTCGCTCTTGTTACCCAGGCTGGAGTGCAATGGCATGATCTCCGCTCACTGCAACCTCCGCCTCCTGGGTTCAGGCAATTCTCCTGCCTCAGCCTCCTGAGTAGCTGGGATTACAGGCACGTGCCACCATGCCCAGCTAATTTTTTTTTTGTATTTTTAGTAGAGATGGGGTTTCACCTTGTTGACCAGGATGGTCTCGATCTCTTGACCACGTGATCCACCCGCCTCGGCCTCCCAAAGTGCTGGGATTACAGGCGTGAGCCACCGCGCCCGGCCATCCTATCAGTCTTTTACACACACAGAGATACACACTTTAAAACAATTAATTGGGCCAAATTATACAAATATAACATATTATCACTTGCTGTTTTCATTTAACAATGTGTCATTGCCACCTTTCTCTATCCTAAAGTAATCTTCTACAGTAATTTAATTATCTCAAATTGTCTAATGTGCCAAAAAATATTCAGATAATTTACTAGTCTTGGATATTTTTGTTGCCTCCAATTTTTCCTAATATATATATAAAAAAATGCAGCTGAATGTGGTGGCTCACACCTGTAATCCCAGCACTTTGGGAGGCCAAGGCAGGTGGATCACCTGAGGTCAGGAGATTGAGACTATCCTGACCAAAATGGTGAAACCCTGTCTCTACTAAAAATTAGCTGGGCGTGGTGGCGTAGGTCTGCAATTCCAGCTACTCAGGAGGCTGAGGCAGGAATATTGCTTGAATCTGGGAGACAGAGGTTGCGGTCAGCTGAAATCCACCACGGCACTCCAGCCTGGGCAACAGAGAGAGACTCTGTCTCAAAAAAAATTAAACAAGCAAGCAAACAAACAAAAAACAAACAAATAAATAAAGCTACAGTGAAAGTCATTGGAGCTAAATCTTTTGTATCAATGGTGATTGTTTACTCAGGATAAATTCCTAGAGGTAGGTCAAAGGTAATTACATAACTAAGCACAAATAGGTAAGTACATAATTTAAAAGTTTTGATATATACTGTCAAATTGTATTCCAGAAAGATTGCGAAACTGCCAGGCATGGTGGCTCAAGCCTGTAATACCAGAACTTTGGGAGGCCCAGGTGGGTGGGTCACTTGAGGTCAGGAGTTTGAGACCAGCCTGGTCAACATGGAGAAACCCTATCTCTACTAAAAATACTAAAAATAGTCAGATGTGGTGGCACACACCTGTAGTCCCAGCTACTCAGGAGGCTAAGGCAGGAGAATCGCTTGAACCCCAGAGGCAGAGGTTGCAGTGAACCAAGATCATGCCATCGCACTCCAGCTTGAGTGACAGAGCAAGACTCCATCTCAAAAAAAAAAAAAAAAAAAAAAAAAGCAAAATGTGCCTCTGTATTTGTGTATATTTGTATGTGTGTGTATATAATGTGTGTGTATATGTGTGTATGTTTTACCCAGCATTATGGGAAACTGCTTAGATTAGGTCACTATATTAGAGTAACTCAGGTTGCTATAATAAAAAATCTCTAAAATTGCAATGGTGTAAACATAATAGAAATTTACTTTTTGTGCATGTAGCTGTCCAATGAGGGGTTCTTGGTTAACATGGCTTTCTCCATAGGGTAATTTAGGGATTCAGACTTTTCTATCTCGTGGGAATTTTCTGGCACTTCTCTACTGTTGTATCCATCTGATGGGGACACAGAGAAAAGAAAATATATGATGACAGCATAAATTCACATTCCATTGACTAGAACTCAGTCATATGGTCAGTCTAACTGCAAAGGAGCATGGGAAATGTAATCAGCAAGGGCAGCCGCAGTAGCCAAAAAAGGATACATCTGGATAAAACAATGTAGCAGCCAGAAAAATAAGAAAAGAGAGAAGAATCAACTAGATGCAATAAAAAATGATAAAGGGGATGTCACCACCAATTCCACAGAAATGCAAACTACCATCAGAGATTACTACAGACAACTCTATGCACAGAGACCAGTAAACCTGGAAGAAATTGATACATTCCTGGACACTTGCACCCTCCCAAGCCTAAAACAGGAAGAAGTTGAAACCCTAAATAGACCAGTAAAAGGGCTGAAGTTGAGGCAGCAATTAATAGCCTACCAACTAAAAAAAGGCCAAGCCCAGATGGGCTAACAGCTGAATTCTATCAGACATACAAAGAGGAGCTGGTACCACTCCTTCTGAAACTATTCCAAACAATCCAAAAAGAGGGAATCCTTCCCAAATCATTTTATAAGGGAAACTATTCCAAACAATCCAAAAAGAAGGAATCCTTCCCAAATCCTTCCCAACATCATTCTGATACCAAAACCCAGCAGAGACTCAACAAAGGAAGAAAACTTCAGGCCAAAATATCCAAGATGAACGTAGATGCAAAAATCTTGATTATAACACTTTAAGAGACCCTGAGCCAGAACCACCCCATTAAGTCACTTTCAAATTCTTGACCCACAGAAACTGTGTTAGGTAGTAAATATTTCTTGTCATTTTAAGCCATGAAGTTTTGAGATAATATGTTTTGCAGCAATAGATATCTAATACAGGCTTTGGCATACCTTCAGCTGGAATACTTTATGTCAAAATTTCTACATGATTCCTATACTTCCTTAAGACACCTGCTCTGAAGTCACCTTATAATAAGGAATTCTCTGATAGCCTGTGTGAAATAGCACAACCTCTCTACTGTGACATCATGCTCACTCCCCCTTTCCCTGATTTATTTTCCTTTAGTGGCATTTACAATCACCTGATGTATTATATATTTGTTTACTATCTGTGTCTTCACATTTAAATAAAGGCTTTTTGAGAACAGGGATTTGTCTCAGCCACTGCTGTATCTCTAAGGCTGACAATAATGCTGTATCTCTAAGGCTGACAATAATGTCTGTCCTACAGGGCATTCAACAAACATTTATTGATGAAGGAAAGAAGGAAATTAAAAGTCAATGAAGAATCATCATGGAATTATGGAATCAGGCTGAGCATATGAGGCTCAGCTTAGGCCTTGAACACAATAATGACAGATTGTTATTGGAGTGGTATATTCCAGCTCGGGTCTAGGCAACTATACCAAAGAGAGGTATGCAAAATGACAGCCTTGCAAAAGAACAATGAGGGACTGAACAGGTAGAAGAGGTTGAATTGATGAGGCAATGCCACTAATGCCAAGTCAAAGAGGGTCTTTCAAAATTGCAAAAACAGGAAGTATGGTTTTAAATAAATTACAAAACTAACTTCGGAATTACAGGGCTCAATTTTTGGCCAGGCGCGGTGGCTCACACCTGTAATCCCAGCACTTTGGGAGGCTGAGGTGGGCAGATCATCTGAGGTCTGGAGTTTGAGACCAGCCTGACCAACATGGAGAATCCCTATCTCCTCTAAAAATGCAAAATTAGCCAGGTGTCGAGATGCATGCCTGTAATCCTAGCTACTTGGGAGGCTGAGGCAGGAGAATTGCTTGAACCCAGGAGGCGGAGGTTGTGGTGAGCTGAGATTGTGCCATGGCACTCCAGCCTGGGCAACAAGAGCGACACTCCGTATAAAAAATAAAAAATTAAATATAAAGAACTCAATTTTTTTTATGTTCTAGTGTTTGTCCATAAAAAGCCAAAAGATTTCATAGAATTTACAGTCTTACTATTCCTTTCTATTTAGTATGTAACTGCTTATTTAATAATAATTGAAAGTCATTAAGTATTTAAAATAAAAAAGATTATCTTGGCTAGGTGCAGTGGCACCACCACGCTCAGCGAATTTTTGCATTTTTAGTAGAGAAAGGGTTTTACCATCTTGGTCAGGCTGGTCTTGAACTCCTGACCTCATGATCTGCCTGCCTTGGCCTCCCAAAGTGCTAGATTACAGGTGTGAGCCACCACACCTGGCCGCAAGACTTATCTGGTAGCCACATCTATGTCGGAAGAGCATTTTAAGTCTGTGGCATCCATACCTGAAACATTGGTTGCTGTGCCCTGTGCAGTTATACATTCATGTTCTCTAGCCAGTGGTAATGGAGGCTCAAATGGACCCTAGAAAAGGCAGCTAAGAAGGCACATCATTGCATGATCCAGGAAATATCTTCCATGGCTCTAGAGTTGAACATTATTGAGGCTGAGCTGGCTGTACTTTCTAGTGCTGATGACTGAGTTGTATTTGGGAAGAGGAGCGTGATGGCTGTTAATTGAAGCCTGGCAGGAACTCTCAGAGATGTTGGTGGGAGGGTGACAGAAACAGCTGAGCTGTTCGTCTTATTTGGCATAAGGACCAGCGTGTGTTAATCTGTGTTGCGGAGCTGTTTGTCTTATTTGGCATAAGGACCAATGTGTGTTAATCTGTGTTGCAGTTGTGTTCCCTGAAAAACAGGCATTGGGAATCTGAGATTTGCCTGTAGGGAGTCTATGGGGGCTGGTGCATGGTGGATATTTTGGACATCAATATCTGTGGGGGAGTGAAGGACACAGGAATGAGCAGAGGAAAATGATGAATTAATGTGTAGTCACAGTAAAGGACTCCACTGATCCCTGGAGGCTGTGGACCTGTAAGTTGTTGCCAGCTGAGGCAAGCATGCTGGGCTTTCATTCCTCTCATCCTCCCACTTCCCATCTTTAGGTAAGGGCTGCCTCCAGGGCAGTAACCTTGGGTGAGGCAGCTCTGGTGATTGAGCCGAGAGCTGTCAGCCCTCAATACTCCCAGCAGCTAGGAAGGTGAATGATGTATTTCTGAAAAGACGGTACCAGGTGAGGGGAGAAATAAATCTTACATATCAAAACTGCATCCTCTAAAATCTTACATCTCACAACAGCATCCACTATATTCTAAGGCACAGACATGTCAGATAAGAGGCATTTCTTATAAGTTTACAAAATTGGTGAGGAAACCTCTCTGCAGTTCTACATACCGACTGCATATAAAACCTAACATCAGGCCGGGTGTGGTGGCTCACTCCTGTAATCTCAGCATTTTGGGAGCCTGAGGCAAGTGGATCATGAGGTCAGGAGTTCAAGACCAGCCTGACCAATTTGGCAAAACCCCATCTCTACTAAAAATACAAAAATTAGCTGGGCGTGGTGGCGCATGCCTGTAGTCCCAGCTACTCAGGAGGCCGAGGCTGGAAAATCGCTTGAACCTGGGAGACAGAAGTTGCAGTGAACCAATATGGTGCCACTGCGCTCCAGCCTGGGCGACAGAGAGGATGTTGTCTCAAAAACAAACAAACAAACAAACCCTAACACATCATTCAGGGTTGCCCAGTAACTGTGTTGCCCAGACATACTGCTCCTATTCTCATGACCCCATCATAATTGTAATGTAGCTTCTCTCTGTGCATGACTTCCTCTTCTCAGCCTCCATTTTAATTGTTCTCTTTCCACTTCTTCCAACTGTTCTTTTTTTTTTTTTTTTTACATTTGTGTTTTCTGAAGAGAAAATGTAACTGAATCTCTGAGTTGCCTTCTGATACAGAATGTTCCAGTTGAATTGATCTTATGGGTGAGGCCAGCTTAAAATCTACCTCCAAATCTTAAAATTCACCTCCAAATCTCTAAAGAACCTGTCACAATATTGGCCTTAGTTACAAGATCATAATTAGTAATAAGATGGAACAGGAAATACAGCTTTTTAGCTGGGCACATTGGCACTGTGAATAAAATCTGGTTCTTTTGGAACAGAAGAAGGACAGAATGAATATTTAGTAGGTGATTAGAAGTCACTTTCATGTCCTTGCAATTCAATTTTCTTTTTTTTTTTTTGCTACAGAGTTTCACTCTTGTTGCCCAGACTGGAGTGCAGTGGTGCCATCTTGGCTCACCACAACCTCCACCTCCCAGGTTCAAGCGATTCTGCTGCCTCAGCCTCCTGAGTAGCTGGGATTAAAGGCACCCGCCACCATGCCCGGCTTACTTTATTGGTATTTTTAGTAGAGAACGGGTTTCACCATCTTGGCCAGGCTGGTCTGGAACTCGAGACCTCAGGTGATCCACTGGCCTCAGCCTCCCAAATTGCTAGGATTACAGCTGTGAGCCATTGCGCCTTAGATAATTAACTGATTACACTTAATTATCTAAGGGAAAATTATGGAAAATACTAGAGGGAGTGGAAATGAAGAAAATTCTTTTTTGGGTAAAATAGCTATAGCTGTTCTATAGTAGAAAAGGTTTATGTATGTTGAATACTAATTCTAATAATAACTTATAGAGAGCTACAAGGTTTTCAGAATTGTTTCAGAGACCATTATACAAGTTGATGGTCCTAACAGTGCTGTGTGATAGGTGAAACAGAGATTGTAGCCTTTATTATATAGATGATAAAACTGAGGCAAAGGCTGGCCATGATGGATCACACCTGTAATCCCAGCACTTTGGGAGGCCAAGGCAGGTGGATCACCTGAGGTCAGGAATTTGAGACCAGCCTGATGAATATGGTGAAACCCCATCTCTACTAAAAATACAAAAATTAGCAGGGTGTGGTGGCATGCCCCTTTAGTCCCAGCTACTCGGGAGGCTGAGACAGGAGAATCGCTTGAACCTAGGAGGCGGATGTTGCAGTGAGCTGAGATCGTGCCACTGCACTCCAGCCTGGGTGGCAGAGCATAATCTCATCTCAAAACAAAACGAAACAAAAACTGAGTTATAGAAGAGTAAATGTCTTCCTCAAGGTCACATGGCTAATTAACCTAACTCATTCTCTAGTTTTCCTACTTTAACATCATGCAGAAGTATTGTGGGAAGGAGATGCTTCCACAGAGGGCTTTCATAGTGTTGAGATGGGAATGGGAGTTACTACATGTAAACATGGCATCAAAGACAAGTCATTTGCCTTCTCCCCAAGCTGTTTTTCTTCTGAATCACTGTATATTTATTAAATAGGACTGGAACTTCCCCACCCACTGTTTAGGACTCCCGTTCACTATAGTGTAACAAAAAGTGTTGGCATCAATTCCAGAAACTGTGTGGATTTGAAATCCTCCATAAGGCACAATATCAATGTGGTAGTTATGGGCATCTGGTCACATAATAATGTAAGTGTTAGTGGCCTGTCCTCTATCTTTATTCATAAAGAGAGATCAACAAGAATCAGATTATTTAGAGTGGCACATTGTTCAACAATAGACACAGTGGACATGAAAATAAGTGGTTACCCAGAGTTTAGGGAAATTGAAAATGCTGCATGCATTTTACACATTCAGATGTCATGCAATTCATATTTTCATTTAGTTATTCATTTGCGTTGTGCTTGGATTAAAGATTTTGTAAGTGACAAGGAAAGAAATTCAGTCATCGTACTGTGCCTTAAGGAAAAATGTGGTTATTAAAGCATGTTAATTTTTAAGTGAAAAATAGCTGACTCTTTTCCTGGAAGGATGTGACCAATACAACCATTTAAAAGTAAATTGTTTAAGTCACATAACCAGCACCCAGTTGAAGTTTGTGCTGTATTAGGTATTGAAAGCATTTTATGAAACTCTAAAATTACTAACAATATATCAAATGCAAAGTATCTGTAAATTCAAACCATATATATAATTGCATAGTAGTAATTTAAGGAAATGAAACTTTCTCCTTCAAATTCTTACTAACATAGTAGTAATTTATTCAGGCTCTCTAAATGTTCAGTAACAGTAAAGACATATTACATGCCAAATTCATGGTACTAGAGGTGTTTCTGGTGCCCTTGTCTTTCACATTACATAGCTTTTCGGGAAAAAAATTTTTAATTTTTTAAAAATTTATTTTTATGAAAAATTTCAAACACACATAAAAGTAGAATAATATGAACTCCCCATATACCTATCATCCAGCTGCAACTATGATAAATTCTTGACTAATCCTCTTTCAGCTATACTCCATCTCCTTACTATGCCAAATATTCTGAAGGAAATATTTTCATCTATAAATACTTTAGTTAGTATATACCTCTAAAAGATAAGAGACTCTTTTAAAAATATAACCATGGGCCAGGCGAGGTGGATCACGCCTGTAATCTCAGCACTTTGGGAGGGCCAAGGTGGGCAGATCACCTGAGGTCGGGAATTCGAAACCAGCCTGACCAACATGGAGAAACCCCATCTCCACTAAAAATGCATACAGTTACCTGGCCGTGGTGGCACATGCCTGTAATCCCAGCTACTCGGGAGGCTGAGGCAGTATATCACTTAAACCTGGGAGGCAGAGGTTGCGGTGAGCCAAGATCGTGCCATTACTCTCTAGCCTGAGCAACAAGAGCAAAACTCGGTCTCAAAAAGAAACAAACAAAAAACAAAAACAAAAAAACAAACATGGTGGTAGATTATAGATGGTCTTACATTTTTTCTACTTCTCCCATTGAGAAGGGCAGTCTAATTCCTCTCATCTTGAATCTCAGCTGGCCATAGGGACTTGCTTGATCAGTAGAATGTGGCAGAAGTATTATTCCAGCACTTCTGAAGTTAGGTCTTAAGAAGCTTTGAAGCTGCCATCTGGACCTCTTAGGGTACATTCTTTGAGAACTCTAAACTTCCATATAAGAAGTCTGGAAACCCTGAAACTGCTACACTGATGAGATCACATGTCAGTGCTCTCGTATAAAGTCTCAATTGAGCTTAGCCTTCCAGTCTTCCTCTCCATGGCATGAGACATGTAAGTCAAACCATTTTAGACCTTTCAGCTCTGCCCATCTGCCAAGTGAATACCACCAAGTGACTTCGGTTAGTGCCAGAATGAAGCAGAAAAACCATCCATTTGAGCCCTATTCAAAATTCCTGGCTCACAAAGTTGTAAGATTTAATAATGGTGGTTGCTTTAAGCCACAGAGTTTTGGGATTATTTGTTATGCTGCAATAGATAAAACGGAACAACCACAGAACCATTAACACTCCTAAAATAATTAGCAATAATTCCCTAAAATATCAAATATCCATTGTTCAAATAACAAATAATCTTTTGAAATAATTGTATTATTATCATTATTATTATTATTTTGTAGAGACAAGTGTCTCACTATATTGCCCAGGCTGGTCTTGAACTCCTGGGCCCAAGTGATCTTCATGCCTCAGCCTTCAAAGATTACAGGTGTGAGCCATCATGCTTAGCTACAAATAATCTTTTTTGTTTCAAAATTTTCTCGAATATTTTGTTTTAAGTGGGATCTAAATAAGGTCTATACATGGCAATTGATTTTTAGATTTTTTTTTTTTTTTTTTTTTTTTGAGATAGAGTCACACTTTTTCACCCAGGCTGGAGAGCAGTGGTGTGTGATCTTGGCTCACCACAACCTCTATCTCCTGGGTTCAAGCGATTCTCCTGCCTTAGCCTCCCAAATAGCTGGGATTACAGGTGCATGCTCAGCTATATTTTGTGTTCTTAGTAGAGACAGGGTTTTGCCATGTTAGCTAGACTGGTCTCAAATTCCTGACCTCAAGTGATGTGGTTGCCTCGGCCTCGCAAAGTGCTGGAATTATAGGCATGAGCCACCATGCCTGGCAGATTTTTCTATTTCCTAAGTCTCTTTTAATAGTTTTCTCTATTTTTCTTTCTGTTTCAAATTATTTGAGAAACCATATCATTTGTCCTCAGAATTTTCCATCATCTGGATTTTAGCATTGTTTTCTTGTTGTTTGAGACAGAATCTTGCTCTGTCACCCAGGCTGGAATGCAGTGGAATGATCTTGACTCACTGCAACCTCACCCTCCCAGATTCAAGTGATTCTCCTGCCTCAGCCTCTCGAGTAGCTGGGACTACAGGCATGCACCACCATGCCTCACTAATTTTTGTATTTTCAGTAGAGACAGGGTTTTCCTACATTGGCCAGGCTGATCTCGAACTCCTGTCCTTAAGTGATCCTCCCACCTCAGCCTCCCAAAATGCTGGAATTACAGGCAGTTGTGATCCACTGCACCCATCCTGGATTTCAGCATTGTTAACACATTCTCCTATTGCTGTGTCTCCTGTAAGTTGGTAGTTAGATCTAGAGCCTTCATCCATTTCACGTTTGATCTTTGTCAAGGCTATTTCACAGTGGTGGTGTATACTTCTGTCAGAGACACATCATATCAGATTGTCTCTTGTTCTGTGATGTTAGTAGCTGTTGATAATCATTGCCTTGATCCATCAATTAATTTGGGTTGCAAAATGAAGCTTGTATTAGTTAGCTATACCTGCATAAGAAAAGAATCAAAGAATCTTAGCAGCATACAGTAATAAATATGTATTTCACTTCTTTACCATCACCTTCACTTCATCTTGTGGGCCAAAGCAAGTCATATGGCCAAATCCAAATTCAATTACTACTGTGATTATTGGTAAAATTGCTCCAGCTTTTGCCAGGAGGAGCCTCATGAAGAGGTTTCAGAATCTTTTTGACATGGCCATACTCATCTTTGATAACTTCCTGGCTTCTGGTATGACAGGATATTGCAGACCTGAAATCATGCATTCAGCGCTTGATGTTATAATGGATAGGTAGATCCAGTGACGGAAGTTCAATTTATTTTTTAATGTATCTGAAGAGATGTTACTTTTGGAAGACTAAGCAATTTGGTTACCAGGATAAATTATGTGTAAAAATATGCTGTAAAAATTCAACATATTTAATCTGGCAGTATAATTATTTCCATTGTATTTCAGAAGGAAAGCCAAGCCATATTTGTGGGGGCTGACTACAGAGAGAGATCTCTGTCATGTCTCCTATCAGCCTTCATCCCTCCTCAGCATTGAAACAGAGACTTTTTTTTTTTTTTTTTGGCAGAATCTTGCTCTGTCACCAGGCAGAAGTGTAGTGGTGAGATTTCGGCCCCCTGCAACCTCCGACTTGAAACAGGGTTGTTCTATGTGACGTCTTGCTATCAATGCTGACCACTAGAATTCATCTTTGGCTTTAGCCAGACCTTTGTGACAACAGCTACATCTCTTCTATAGTCAAATGTATTTAATTCATTGTTCAATTCAATTTAAAAAAGTACTAATTGAGCTCTAGCATTGAGTAAAAGCAACCAGCTAGGCTCTGTATGAAATATAGAGTAAATAGCTAAGAAAAATAAAATATATTCTCTGCTTATACAGACAAGATGAATAGACAAGATAAAGGCAGGAAAAATTAAATTATGACCTGGATAATATGTAAATACATGTTCAAACAAGTGATACTAATGCTTTTCCCAGGGCGTTTCAGAAGAAAGTGAGATCAATTAGCATAGCATAGTCCGAGGTGGATTTATGGAGCAGTTATTCCTTTATCCATACCCTAAAGAATGGATGTCATTTCCATGGGCAGAGGAAAGAAAGGGAATAAAGAAACATGGAAGCAGTTATAAAGGTGGAGGGACAAATGGCTTGGAGAACAGTGATTAGGCCAGCCACCTTAGAATAGAGGGTTCTGATGAGGAAGTTGGGCAGATATGTATGGAACACATGGGCTGGAATCAGTTTCTTGGCAAGCTAAAATGTTAGACTGGAGAGATTAGATTTCAGAAAAGCATCTGTGCCCTTCACGTCAGCTGCTAAGGTCTTTGCTCTTACCCAGTAGCTAGCATATTTATTGTGGCAAAATGTCCAGGAGTATGATTAAAGGCATGAGAGTTCAAAGTGGTAAAGAGGACACATGCAGAATAGAGACTCAAGTAAATGGTGAGGAAAAGGAGGTAGTAAATTCAGAAAGGGGAGTCTGTTCATTCATTGAACAAATATTTATTGCATACCTCTAGGTGCAAGGCATGTGCTAGGCACTGAGAAGGGAGAACAGCATTTTTAAACAACCAGCTAATGGTGTGAATAATTGAAGGAGAATCAATACCTTCATGCAGATAACTTAATAATTTAATCCTTAAGAGTAGAATTTCAGATGTGATGATCGTCTAGGAGAGATTTTTTTCTTTATCAAAGTTGCATTTCCTGTTGTCTCAAATAATCCTGTGTGTTCAGACACCTACTCTGTCACCACTGTGTAATGTGAAGCTGAAAAGTGAATGGATCTCCTCCAGACTGAATTTCTCTCTCTCTCTCTGCTCTTTCATATTCCTGGCCTTTAACAGCTCCTAGAAGGACAAGGGAGCAGTAACAGCAAGAGTTCTGCAAAGCTGAAGATAATGGTTCCAACAACGTCAGTTGAAGCTAGCTACACTGGAGCAGAGGGCTTCTTTAAAAAAACTGTCAAGTAGTGTTGGAAACAGATGCTTGGTGCCACACACAGAAAAAATCAGCACTGAGACAGAGGATCTCTCAGCAAGCAAATTTTACTTCCTGGACTGCAGGAAGGGTACTCTTGCTAGCCATCTTGCCACGAAAATACAATGAACAAAGAAAAAGCAGGCATATTTATTTCTAATGCATTTCGGGTTGTCCCTACTGCTGTGTCTGACCTCTGTTAGCTGGAGCCTCACAATCTAAACTAAAACCCAATTGGCTAACAACTTAAAACTTTTTAAAATAGGTAAGGGGCATAGGCTGTGAGCTGGAACATGCCTGTGAGCACATCCAGCACAGATATCTAAAGTACAAGGACATGTACTACGTGCCTTAGTACACATGAATTTATGCTTTAACAAGAAAGGATGGCTGGGTGCGGTGGCTCAAGCCTGTAATCCCAGCACTTTGGGAGGCCGAGGCGGGTGGATCACAAGGTCGAGAGATCGAGACCAACCTGGTCAACATGGTGAAACCCCGTCTCTACTAAAAATACAAAAAATTAGCTGGGCATGGTGGCGCGTGCCTATAATCCCAGCTACTCAGGAGGCTGAGGCAGGAGAATTGCCTGAACCCAGGAGGCGGAGGTTGCGGTGAGCCGAGATCGTGCCATTGCACTCCAGCCTGGGTAACAAGAGCGAAACTCCGTCTCAAAAAAAAAAAAAAAAACAAGAAAGGAAGCTTTAAAGAGGAACTCTTCTACTTCCCACAGGGGCATTTGTCATACACTTATTTTATCAATAGGCATTAATTGAAGCCAGGCCCAGTGACTCACTCCTGTAATCCCAGCACTTCAGGAGGCCAAGGCAGGATAATTGCTTGAGGCCAGGTGTTTAAGACCAGCCTGGGCAATGTAGTAAGACACCATCTGTAAAAAAAAAAAAAAAAAGTTTTCTTAATTAGCTGGACGTGGTGGCATGCTTCTGTAGTCCCACCTACTCAAGGGACTAAGGGTAGAGGATGCTTTAACTCAGGAGTTTGAGGCTGCAGCGAGCTATAATTGTGCCACTGCACTCCAGCCTGGGTGACAGAGCAAGACCTTGTCTCTAAAAAAATAAAAATTAAACAATAAATATTAATTGAGCTCCTATGCTTTAGGCACTGATCAAGGTGCTGGAAATGCAACAGTGTACAAGATAGAAAAAGTTTCTGCACTCATGGGGCTGATATTCTGTTGGGAAAACACACACACACGCGCATGCACACAAACACACTCACACTCTCTCTCTGTAATTCTAGTTAGGGATAAGTGCTTTTTTTTTTTTTTTTTTTTAAGATAGAATTTTGTTCTTGTCGCCCAAGTTGGAGTGCAGTGGCACAATCTCGGCTCACTACAACCTCTGCCTCCCGGGTTCAAGAGATTCTCCTGCCTCAGCCTCCAAAATAGGTGGGATTACAGGTATCCACCACCATGCTCAACTAATTTTTTTTGCTATTTTTAGTAGAGAACGGGTTTCACCATGTTGGCCAGGCTGGTCTTGAACTCCTGACCTCAAGTGATCCTCCCACCTTGGCCTCCCAAAGTGCTGGGATTACAGGCATGAGCCACCACACCCGGCCAGAAGAAGTAACTTTAGATTGGGTGGATTCAGAAAAGCCCCTCTGAGGAAGTAATGTTGGAACATTTTGGAAATAATGGAGAAGAGAATGCAAATGTCCTAGGCAAAGAAAAATGAAGGAACAGCAAGAAGGTGCTTTGGCTGGAATCTTGCAGGCTGGGGTTAAGTGGGAGAGGTAGGTAGAGAGCAGTGTATTTAGGACTTTGAAGGTTTCAATAAGAAATATGGATTATTCACTGTGCTGGGAACAGTGGGAGGCTTCTGAGAATGAGAGTGATGTAATCTGATTCACATTTTTAGAAGATCTTCCTAGATATTTCAAGTTTCGAGAATAGACTCTAGGGCAAGAATGGAAGCAGTTCCATCAGGAGCAGTTCTGGTAGTCAAGGCAAGAGGTGATGGTGGTTTGGGACCAGAGTGTGAAGGGAGGATGTGAAAAATGGCTGGACTCAGGAAATGTTTGTTTGGAGGGTAAGAGCTGGTAGAACTGGTTGATGTACCAAGGTGTGAGGAACAGAGGTGAATAAAGAGCAACCCTTCCCCACTTTAGCATGCCTTGAAAGTTCCTTTACTGAGATAATGAAAGGCTGGTAGAGGAGGGGGCTCAGCACTCACTAAATGTTTATTGAATGAATGTATCAAACAATTAATGATGTTCCAAACTTGGAATGATGAGGATGATCAATTATTTTCACTATTATGAGATAAGAAGAGTATATAATAGTCTAGAGTCAGTCTAGATCATAGTAGAGTTTATCTAAAGTTTCAGGGGTTAAGGGTATGATAGGATCATCTGAGTCTGAGGAGTTGGAGGCTACAGTGAGCTGTGATTGCATCACTGCACTCCAGCTTGGGTGACAGAATGAGACCCTGTCTCAAAAAAAGAAACCTTTGAAGAAATACAGAGTACTTAGGAGTGCCATAGCATCAAATATTAAAACCATAGTCTAAAGAAATTAACAACACAGTGGAGGTCAAAAGATTTTCAGAGCTTGAGGTGAGGGATTAAAAAAGAAAAGAAAAGAAAAGAAAAGAAAAGAAAAGAAAAGAAAAGAAAAGAAAAGAAAAGAAAAGAAAGAAAAGAAAAGAAAAGAAAATTAGACCCTTTGTCCCAAGGCTTCTGACTTTTTCCTTGGCCATGTTCTTTGATCTACCACTTTAGAGATTCAAGGAGGTGTGGGCAAACAATTTTTTTTTCTTGACAGCATTAGAATAATAACCAGACTCTTTAGCTAAAACAGGAGCTAGAGAAACCCACCATCCACGTTTTATAGTCTGTCATCTAACTGCAGATGTGAAATAAATTGCCTAATTTTATTTAGAGAGACAAGCACAACTTTTCCTTAATTGGTTTAATTCCATCTTACATATGAACTTTGCTGTAGCCACATAAGTAAATCCTGTTTGTAGTAGATGGCAAACATGTAATTTCCATTCCAGGAAACTTTTTTTGCTGGATGCATTCAAGCAACCACCGAGCTTAAGTTAATTTTCCTCATAATATTTTAGGGATATATATATATATATATATATATTTTTTTTTAAGACAGTCTTGCTCTGTCGTCCACGCTGGAGTGCAATGGCACGATCTCAGCTCACTGCAACCTCTACCTCCTGAGTTCAAGTGATTCTCCTGCCTTGGCCTCTGGAGTAGCTGGGATTATAGGTGACTGACGCTACGCCCCACCAATTTTTTGTATCTTTAGTAGAGAGGAGGTTTCACCATGACGGCAAGGCTAAGTTTTGAATTCCTGACCTGTCTCTGCCTCCCAAAACGCTAGGATTACAGGGGTGTGAGCCACTGTGCCCGGCCAGATATATGTAATTAAAAGATTTTTTATTTTGAAAATGTAAGGCTGGGCGCAGTGGTTCATGCCTGTAATCTCAGCACTTTTGGACATGTCTTATATCGCTGGAGTAGGAGGGAGAGAGCAATTCGGGAGGTGCTACCCACTTTTAAACAACCAGAGGCCAGGCATGGTGGCTCACATCTGTAATCACAGCACTTTTGGAGGCCGAGACAGGTGGCTGTAATCCCAGCTACTCAGGAGGCTGAAGCAGGAGAATCGCTTAAACCTGGGAGGGGGAGGTTGCAGTGAGCCGAGTTCGAGACATTGCACTCCAGCTTAGAAAATAGAGCGAGACTCAGTCTCAAAAAAAAGAAAAGAAAAAGAAAATGTAAATCTATGAGACAGTTGCCAAGAACAGTATGATGAATCCTCATACACTCTTCCTCTCAATTCTCTAACTGCTAGCATTCTGCACTATTTGTTCTACCACCATTCCTTTACATCTGTACATAATAAAATACATACATACATATTATTATTACTACTACTAATGTTGTTGAACTCTTGATGAGGAAGTTGCAGATGCTGTAACACTTTCCCCTTTCCTGATGTGTCTCCTGGGAACAAGGATATTCTCTTATTTAACCACAGAACACTGATCAAATTCAGTATATTTAGCTTGGATATCATATTACCAACTAATGCACAGTCCATATTCAAATTCAGCAGTTGCTCCTATATTTTTTAAAAACATTGTAAAATTTATTTTAATTGATATTTATTTTAATTATCATGTACATGTTGTCTTGAAATATGTATACATTGTAGAAGGGCTAAATTGAGCTAATTAGCGTATCCATTACTTTGCACACTTATTTTTTTATGATGAAAACACTTAAAATCTACTCTCAGCAATTTTAATAACATAATACATTGTTATTATCTCTAGTCACCAAGTTGTACAGTAGATTGCTTGAACTTATTCCTACTATCTGTTGGAAATAGATGCTCGGTGCCGCAAAGAAAAATTAGCACTGAGACAAAGGATCTTTCAGTAATGCAATTTTTACTTTCTGTACTGCAGGTAGGGTACTCTCACTAGCCATCTTGCCATGAGAGCACTAACTGAAATTTTGTCTTCTTCGATCAACATGTCCCCAACCCTTCCTCCCTGCAGCACCTGGTAACCACCATTCTCTTCTCTGGTTCTTTAAATTCAACTCCTTTAGATTTCACATATAAGTGGGATCAGGTGGCATTTGTCTTTCTGTGCCTGACTTTTTTCACATAGCATAATGTCTACCAGAATCATCTATGTTGTCACAAATGACAAACTTTTTGAAAGCTGAATAATATTCTATTATATATATATAATATATTATTCTAATGCATTGTATATGCATAATTATATTTCGAATGCATTCATCTGTTGATGGACACAGGTTGATTCTATATCTTGGCTACTGTGAAAAATGATGTAATGAACATGAGAACACAGAATATCTATTTGAAATAAAGTAGGACCTCCATATCCATGGGTTCCACATCCATGGATTCAATCAACCATAAATCAAAAATATTCAGAAAACAAAACAATAAAAATAGCAATACAATAATAACAATAAAAAGACAATACAGTATAACAACTATTTACATAGCTTTTACACTGTATTAGATATTGATGTGATTTCACTCTGTCCCTACCCAAATCTCATCTTGAATTGTAATCCTCTTAATTCCCATGTGTCAAGGGAGGGACCTGTTGGGAGGTGACTGGATCATGGGGGCAGTTTCCCCCATGCTTTTCTTGTGATGGTGAGTGAGTTCTCATGAGGTCTGATGATTTTATAAGCATCTAGCACTTCCCCTGCTTGCACTTCTCTCCCTCCTGCCGTCCTATGAGGAAGGTACCTGCTTCCCCTTCTGCCATGATTGTAAATTTCCTGAGGCCTCCCCAGCCATGTGGAACTGTGAATCAATGAAATGTCTTTCCTTTATAAATTACCCAGTCTCCGGGAAGTTCTTTACAGCAGTGTGAGAATGTATTTATACAGGTATTATAAATGATCTAGAGATGACTTAGAGGTATATGCAAATACTATTCCATTTTATATCAGAGATTGAGCATCTGCTAATTTTGTTATCCTCAGGGGTTTCTGGAGCCAATCCTCTGAGGGTACCAAGGCACAACTGTACTGATTGAATTTCCTTTGGATATATATCTAGTAGTGAGATTGTTGGATCATATGGCAGTTCTATTTTTAATTTTTAAATAAACCTCAATACTGTTTTCCATAATTGGCTATATTCATTTACACTTCCACCAAGAGTGGTCAAGGGTTTCCTTTTTCCCACATCCTCTCTACCACTGTTAACTTTTGTCTTTTTGATAACAGCCATTCTAATAGGTGTGAGATAATACCTCACTGTGGTTTCAATTTGCATCTCTGTAATGATCAGTGATGTTGAATGTTTTAAAAATACGTCTGCTGAGCATTTATGTGTCTTCTTTTGAGAAATGTCCATTCAAACCTTTTGTCTATTTTTAAATAATTTATTTTATTTTTTATTTTTGAGACAGAATCTTTGTTTGTCATCCAGGCTGGAGTGCAGTGGCATGATCTCAGCTCACTGCAATCTCCTTCTCCTGGGTTCAAGTGATTCTCCTGCCTCAGCCTCCTGAGTAGCTAGGATTACAGGTGCCTGCCACCATGCCTGGCTAGTTTTTGTATTTTTAGTAGAGATGGGGCTTCACCATTTTGATCAGGCTGGTCTCAAATTCCTGACCTCAGGTGATCTGCTCTCCTCAGCCTCCCAATGTGCTGGGATTGTAGGAGTGACCACCACACCCGGCCTGCCCAGTTTTTAATTGGGTTATTTGTTTTCTTACTATTGAGTTGCTTGAGTTCCTTATATATTTTGCATATTAGCTCCTTTTGATATAAATCGTTTACAAATATTTCTCCCATTCCACAGGCTTTCTCTTCACTCGGTTGATCATTTCCTTGGCTGTGCGAAAGCTTTTAGTTTAACGTAATCCCATTTGTCTATTTTTGTTTTTCTTGCCTGTGCTTTTGAATTTGTATCCAAAAAATCATTGCCTAGATCACTGTCAGAAAGGTTTCCCCCTGTTTTTTGTTTGTTTGTTTGTTTGTTTGTTTTGTTCTTTTGAGACAAGTTCTCACTGTCACCCAAGCTGGAGTGCAGTGAAGCATTATAGTTTACTATAGCCTTGAACTCCTGGGCTCAAGTGATTCTCTCATCTTAGCCTCCTGGGTAGGTAGGACTAAAGACACGTGCCACTTCACCCAGCTAATTTCGTCATTTTTTATAGAGATGGGAATCTTGCTATGCTACCCAGGTCTTGGTCTTGGTCTTGAACTCTTGAGTTATTCTCCTGCTTCCACCTCCCAAAATGCTGGAATTACAAGCGTGAGCTACCTTTCATGCCTGGTTCCCCTCCTCTCCATTTTATTCTAAAAGTTTTATAGTTTCAGGTCTTACATTTTAGTCTAATCCATTTCGAGTTTTTTTTCTAATATGACATGAGAGATAAGGGTCTAATTTCATTCCATATGTGGATATTGAGTGGTCCCAACATCATTTATTGAAAAGACTGACCTTTCCTCATTGTGTATTCCTGGCACCTTTGTTGAAAATCAATTAACTTTAAATGAGTGGATTTATTTCTGGGCTCTCTATTCTGTTCCATTGGTCTATGTATCCATTTTTTGTTTGCTCGTTTTGTCAGTACCATGCCATTTTGATTACTGTATCTTTGTAGTATATTTTGAAACCAGATGGTATGATGCCTCCAGCTTTGTTCTTTTTGCTCAACATTGCCTAGGCCATTTGGGGTCTTTTGTGGTACCATATGAATTTTAGGATTTTTTTTTTCTATTTCTGTGAAGAATGTTATTGGAATTTTTATGGGAATTGCATTGAATCTGTAGATCATGTTTAGCGGCATAGAGATTTTAACTATATTAATTAGTAGCATGGAGATTTTAACTATATTAATTCTCCCAATCTGTGAACAAAGAATATATTTCCATTTATTTGTGTCTTCTTCAGTTATTTATTTTTCTTTTTTAGATAGGATCTCCCTCTGTCACCTAGGCTGAAGTGGAGTGGCACAATCTCAGCTCACTGAAACCTCTGCCTCCCAGGCACAAGCTATCCTCCCAACTCAGCCTCCCAAGTAACCGGGACTACAGGCATGCCATCATGCTGGGCTAATTTTTGAGATGGGGTTTTGTCATGTTGCCCAGGCTGGTCTCAAATTCCTGAGCTCAAGCAATAAGCCTTCCTCAGTCTATCAAAGTGCTCTGATTACAGGCATAGTCACTGTGCCTGGCCTCTTCAGTTATCTTCATTAATGTTTTATTTTTTTCAGTGCTCATCCTTATACATTAATATTGGCTTCCTCATTTCTGTTGCAGTTTTTGTTTTTTTTTTTTTGAGACGGAGGTTACCCAGGCTGAAGTGCAATGGCGCGATCTCGGCTCACTGCAACCTCCGCCTCCTTTGTTCAGGCAATTCTCCTGTCTCAGCCTCTTGAGTAGCTGGGATTACAGGCACACGCCACCATGCCCAGCTAATTTTTTGTATTTTTAGTAGAGACGGGGTTTCACTATGTTGACCAGGATGGTCTCAATATCTTGACCTTGTGATCCACCCACCTCAGCCTCCCAAAGTGCTGGGATTACAGGCTTGAGCCACCGCGCCGGGCCTTCTGTTGCAGTTTTGAGATGTTTACATTGATCTCAAGCATTTCATTTTTAAGTGAGGATTCCTGGCAGGTGGAACCATCCAGGGAAACTTTAGCTTACTATGCAGTACATCTGTGTATAATGTATTTATACTAATTGACCATGGTATCTCAGCATTGGCGCTATTGACATTTCCAGCCAGATAATTCTGTCAGGGGAACTGTCCTGTGTATTATTATAGGAGATTTAGCAGCATCCCTTGCCTCTACCCACTGGATGCCAGTAGCATTTTACCCTCTGTGGCAATTCTTTTTTTTTTGAGACGGAGTTTCGCTCTTGTTACCCAGGCTGGAGTGCAATGGCGCGATCTCGGCTCACCGCAACCTCCGCCTCCTGGGATCAGGCAATTCTCCTGCCTCAGCCTCCTGAGTAGCTGGGATTACAGGCACACGCCACCGTGCCCAGCTAACTTTTTGTATTTTTAGTAGAGATGGGGTTTCACCATGTTGACCAGAATGGTCTCGATCTCTTGACCTCGTGATCCACCCGCCTTGGCCTCCCAAAGTGCTGGGATTACAGGCTTGAGCCACCGCGCCCGGCCGCAATCAAAAAATTTCTACAGAAATTGCCATATGTCTTTTGAGGGGGTAAAACCAACCAATCAAGAGCCACTACATGAGACTGAGCTCAATAACAAAGAGGATTTCTGGGGGCCTGCATGTTGGAGCCTGGGGAGGTCAGCTCCAATCTCCTCCCTGGGGTCTCCCACAGGCCTTAAAAAAAAAAGAGAGAGAATTTCTGATTTACTTACTGTTGCATGGCAAGTACCATATCAGGCACAGAGTAGGTGCACGATAAAGAGCTAAAGTGCTAGATTTCTGCTAATTTGTTCAATAACCCTAGTATGTTTGTATTGAATTATATCAACTCCAAGTTTTCCCAGGGATTGGGAACTGTGAGCCAAATAAACTTTTTTTATTTTTATTTTTTTATTTTTTTTTTATGACAGGGTCTCACTCTTTCACCCGGGCTGGAGGGCAGTGGCGTGATCTTGGCTCACTGCAAACTGTGCCCCCAGGGCTTTAAGTAATCCTCCTACCTCACCCTACCAAGTAGCTGGAACTACATATGCATTTTACCAGACTTTGCTAATTTTGTAATTTTTGTAGAGACAGGGTTTCACCATGTTGCCCAGGCTGGTCTTGAACTTCTGGGCTCAAGTGATATCCCCACCTTGGCCTCCCAAAATGCTGGGATTACAGGTGTGAGCCACTGCGCCCAGCCCACCTCTTTTCTTTATAAATTACTCAGTCTCAGGTATTCCTTTATGGCAACACAAACAGACTAAGGCAGATTGTTTCAAAATGTCCAGAAACTCGACACTTTTTTGCTATAAAAAGTGGAGCCGCATTTTTCTCCTGTTGTATATGGGCCAGACTCAGTGACTTGCTTCTAATGAATAGAATATGACAGTGTGACTTTTGAGCCTAGGTCATAAAAGATCCTGTGGCTTTTTTCTTGCTCTTCTTATACTTCTTGTTCTGGGGATAGCCAGCAAAGCATCATGTCATGGAGATACTCAAGAAGCCTGTGGAAGGGCGGGGCACAGTTCCTCATGCCCGTAATCTCAGTGCTTTGGGGGGCTGAGCTGGGAGTATCGCTTGAGGCCAGGAGTTTAAAACCAGCCACACACACCCACACCCACATGCACACACACCCAACTTAGCCAGGCATGGCAGTGTGTGCCTGTAGTCCCAACGACTTGGGAGGCTGAGGTGGGAGGATCGCTTGAACCCAGGAGCTCAAGGCTGCAATGAGCTGATTGCACCACTGCATTCCAGCTTGGGCAACAGAGTGAGACCTTTTCTCTTAAAAAAAAAAAAAAAAAGTCTGTGGAGAAGCCCTAATGGGGAGGAAATAAGACCTTGTGCTAACAGTCAGCAAGGAACTGAGACCTTTTGCTGACAGCCATGTAAGCAAGCCATCTTAGAATCAGATCGTCCAGTCTCAGTCCAGCCTTCAGATAATAGCAGCCCAGGCAACATCTTGAGTCTCATAAAGAGTCTCTGCACCAGAACCACTGAGCTATATCCTCAATTCCTGACCCACATACATTGTTAAATAATGTTTTACGCTGTTAACTTTCAGAGTGATTTGTTACACAGAAATGTATAATTAGTATATTTGTTTCTTGCATGAACTGGACTTTGTAGGGCATGAAGAAAATGTTATTCTTTATTACTTTTTCTCCTATAAACTTGTTTACACTATTAGTTCTTTGCTGTCCCAGAATAAAACAGTAGGAATTTGCTTAACTTTTCTGAATATCCTTAGATATTAGTAAGTCCATTTTAGTCTAAAAGTTGTAACTTCTAACTCTTACTCAATTTAAGCTACGCCCCTCTGCCAGCCAAGGCCTATTTCAGGCCTGAAAGCCTGCAGTTGGGAAGAAAACTTGCCTCGTTACTTTATTTCACATCTTTCTCTATTACCCAACTCATGAGGCTATTTCTAATGCCTCCATAAGTAGGAGTCAGAGTAGAGAAAGGAGGTCAGGTAAGAATCAGGAAAGGTCTTACTTGACTGCTTTGGGTGTAATCTGGCTTTTGTGCCTTCTGGAAATGGTACAGTGGTATGTGGGAATTGGCCTGCACTGACTCACAAGAGCTGACAGTTAAATTAGTTAAATTGGGATTGTTGAAAGGAGATTGTTAAATCCAGCCATCATATAATTAAATGACAAGGCCAGGCATGGTGGCTCATTCCTGTAATCCCAGCACTTTGTGAGGTGGGTGAGTCATTTGTGCCCAGGAGTTTGAGACCAGTGTCGGCAATGTGGCCAGACCCTGTCTCTACAAAAAATATTAATACAAAAATTAGCTGATGTGGTAGCACATGCCTGAAGTCCCAGCTACTCAGGAGGCTAAGGTGGGAGGATTGCTTGAGCCCAGGGGACAGAGGTTGCAGTGAACTGAGATCATGCCACTGCACTCCAGCCTGGGTGACAGAGTGAGATCCTGTATCAAAATAAAATAATAATAATAATAAAAAACACCCAACAAATGAAATTACATGTAAACTTACAATTAAATAAATGTATTCAACTTGAAGGTAATAAGTACTCATTATCTCCAAATTATTTAACTGCATTTACTATTACTTACACTCTTATCTTGAGTTTACTTCTGTCTAATTGTAGTTGCAGAGTGGAAATACTCTATAATGATGTCCCGTTGTGCATCTTTTCTCAACTCCGTATTCAGTGACATCACATTAGTAGACTGAACTTGGCCTTCGTGGGAGTCAAGAACCATGGAATCATAACACAGACATCAGAAACACTACATATATGGGCTGTTTTCCTAGAGATCTGGTTGTGAAATCTTTACTGGAATACCAAACACACATTTATGCTCTCAGAGAATGCTTCTGCTGGGAAATATTGTAGATTCCAGATACAGATCTCTGTTTTCACAGAATGTTTCTGCTGAGAAATATATTTCCTGTAGTTTCCTGGACATGGGTCCTGTCTGGTTCACCTGGTGATTGAGTCATTCTCTGTTAGGGGCACTGCATCCCTGTAGGCAGCCCTAGTGGACAGAATCCTTCATATCATAAGAAACCCATTATGGCTCTTTCCTACAAGATCCACTTCTGGCCTATGAGAAATTCATTTTCATTTGCCCTGCCCAGAAGTACACGCCATTCCCATCCAAGTCCCATTTTCTTTTTCTTTTTTTTTTTTAATTGCATTTTAGGTTTTGGGGTACATGTAAAGAACATGCAAGATTGTTGCATAGGTACACACATGGCAGTGTGATTTGCTGCCTTCCTCCCCATCACCTGTATCTGGCATTTCTCCCCATGCTCTCTCTCCCCAACTCCCCACCTGATGCTGTCCCACCCCTTGTCCCCCTCAACAGACCCCAGTGTGTGATGCTCCCCTCCCTGTGTCCGTGTGTTCTCGTTGTTCAACACCCACCTATGAGTGAGAACATACGGTGTTTGATTTTCTGTTCTTGTGTCAGTTTGCTAAGAATGATGGTTTCTAGGTTCATCTATGCCCCTACAAAGGACACGAACTCATCGTTTTTGATGGCTGCATAATATTCCATGGTGTATATGTGCCACATTTTTCCTATCCAGTCTATCATCAGTGGACATTTGGGTTGGTTCCAGGTCTTTGCTATTGTAAACTGTGCTGCAATAAACATTCGTGTGCATTTGTCCTTATAGTAGAACAATTTATAATCCTTTGGATATATACCCAGTAATGGGATTGCTGGGTCAAATGGAATTTCTATTTCTAGGTCCTTGAGGAATCGCCATACTGTCTTCCACAATGGTTGAACTAATTTACACTCCCACCAATAGTGTAAAAGTGTTATTATTTCTCCACATCTTCTCCAGCATCTGTTGTCCCCAGATTGTTTAATGATCGCCATTCTTTTTGTTTTTTTTGAGATGGAGTTTCGCCCTTGTTACCCAGGCTGGAGTACAATGGCCAGATCTCGGCTCACCACAACCACCACCTCCTAGGTTCAGGCAATTCTCCTGCCTCAGCCTCCTGAGTAGCTGGGATTACAGGCACGCACCACCATGCCCAGCTAACTTTTTGTATTTTTAGTAGAGACGGGGTTTCACCATGTTGACCAGGATGGTCTCGATCTCTTGACCTTGTGATCCACCCGCCTCGGCCTCCCAAAGTGCTAGGATTACAGGCTTGAGCCACCGCACTTGGCCAATGATCGCCATTCTAACTGTCATGAGATGGTATCTCAATGTAGTTTTGATTTGCATTTCTTTAATGACCAGTGATGGTGAGCATTTTTTCATATGTTTGTTGGCCTCATGTATGTCTTCTTTTGTAAAGTGTCTGTTCATATCCTTCACCCACTTTTGAATGGGTCAAGTCCCATTTTCTTATCCGGCTATCAGAGTAGCAAGCTTCAGTATCCTCTAGCTGTAGCCTCACCCCAAGATCAGGGCACCAGTGTTCCTTAAACTTGAGAGAATATATGCCAAGATCTTTGTATGCTTTCTCAAAGTGTCCAACCCCCACTTTGCTTGGCTTGAAAGGGAAGAATACCACCCAAATCCCTGTAGGGATGCTGATAGTGATATTCAGATCATGTGACAACTCTTCAAATAAATTCATACTTACCCATCTCTTCAACTCCTCTTATGAATTCTTAGTCTACATATAGGCAGGATATGTGTGGTGTGCTGATGGTAAAGCTGTCTAAGACAGTCTCCTTATAAATTCCACATAGTCTAATACTTCATGTTACACCATGACTATCTTTGTTAACTATTTTTTGTTCTGTGCTTTCATTATTAAGCAAATGGGCTTGCTGCCTGAAGCACATGTAAGCCAATAACCACAGCACCGGCTTCGAGAAAAGCAAGGCTTTATTGCAAACTGGCCCGTAAGGAAACAAGAGTCAGGTTCAAATCCATCTCCCTTATTTGGAGTTTGGGGCAAGTTTATGGGCTCAGAGGGCAAGGAAAGGATTTAGAAATGTGGGCTTGGCAGGATCTGATTGGAAGGCTTCAAATTTGACCATTTACCAAATTCTGGCATTCAGGTTTAGGTCATATTCCAGTCTTGTTGGTCTGAGGAGAGAAATCATTGGTTCCAGGTATTGTTGAGGTCAAAGCTTTTTCTACTGTGCATGCCCAGGCAACATGATCTTCAGTTTTTGACTCTGATATACCTACAAGGTAATGCAACATTTATTATTAACAGAGTAGACCTAGTTTGGGCTGGTACTGCCTCTATACTTTGAGGGACTCTTTTCGAAGCAGAATAAAAGAAAAGTAATATCTAATAACATGTTACACATGTCACGGCCTTAGTCTTTTTTTTTTTTTTTTTCCTCCAAATCTTTTTCTTTGGGGCTTAAGGCAATCTGGGATGTTCACTGATTACATGGGCTGAGGAAGGGTCCCAGGGACTATGAGGCTCAGGCTGATTTGTTCACTTAATGACAAGAAGCAGATAGGCGTTTAAGTCGAGTGCTGGTATAAAACTTCCCCTTTACCCTCTGAAGGATAACTGAAAACTCATAAAAGACAGGTTAATAGGTGAAATGGTATGCAAATGTATTAACATGCACCATGCCACCTGCCATTTGAATGATCCATGCCAGCAGACTATAGCATGGTAATGTAATGAATCACAGAGTGATTACCCCAAGCGCAAAGTGGGGCACAGAAGCTTTCAGAACATCTTAAGGTTACAGAAAGAATGGGGGGTTTTGATTGTGGCAAAACAGGTTTTGGGAGCAAAATACATTACAGATGGGGAAGAAGAGGAGGACTGGCAGAAAAGATGGTCTTGTTATGTAGAGGAAATCTCACAGATAGCAGCCCTCAAGAGAGATTAGATGGTAAATGTTTCTTGCAGATCTTTAAAGGTATTAAATTCTGTTAATCTTCCTTAGATCTGGACAAGAAAGGGCCTCAGAGAAAGCCTGGCTGTATCAATGCAGATTTTCTCTACAGATGCAATTCTCCCCCCACAAAGGACAGCTTTTCAGCTGTTCTCATATTTCCAGCCCTTCTGAATAGCCATCTTGAAATATGTTAAAGAATTCTTTTTTGGGCTGAAATATTTTGGTTTCCCTTAGCACAAATTACAAGAAAGAGCCAAAGTTGTACTGGTGAGTGGTATCAGATATCAGGAGCAGAGTAAATGCCAAAAGATATTGTTTGGATTTGTGTCTCCACCCAAATCTCATGTCAAATTGCAATGTTGGAGGAGGGGCCTGGTGGGAGATGACTGGATCATAGGGGTGGATTTCCCCTTGCTGTTCTCATAATAGTGAGTGAGTTATTACAAGATCTGATTGTTTAAAAGTGTGTAGCACCTACTAGAGGTTCTCTCTCCTACTCCAGCAATGTAAGACATGCCTGCTTTCTCCTCGTTACTTCTACCATGATTGAAAGTTTCCTGAAGCCTCTCCAGCCATGTTACCTGTACAGCCTGTGGAACTGTCAGTCAGTTAAACCCCTTTTCTTTATAAGTTATGCAGTCTCAGGTAGTTCTTTGTAGAAATGTGAGAATGGACTAATACAGAAAATTGGTACTGAGGAGTGGGCCACTGGCATAAAGGTACCTGAAAATGTGGAAGTGACTTTGGAACCGGGTAACAGGCAGAGGTTAAAACAGCTTGGAGGTCTCAGAAGAAGACAGGAAGATGATAAAAAGTTTGGAACTTCCTAAAAACTTGTTAGATTCTTGGGACCAAATTACTGAGTGATATGGATGACGAAGTCTAGGCTGAGGTGGTCTCAGATGGAGATAAGGAACTTACTGGGAACTGGAGCAAAGATCACTTTTGTTATGCACTAGCAAAGAGGTTGGAAGCATTGTGCCCCTGCCCTGTGAAACTTTGAAAGTGAAAGTGATAATTTAGAGTAACTTGCTGAAGAAATTTCTAGGCAGCAAAATGTTCAAGACATAGCCTGGCTGCTTCTAACATCTTAAGCTTATATTTGTGAGCAAAGAAATGACCTGGAAATAGAAGATATTTATAAGAGAAGCAGAGTGTAAAAGTTTAGAAAATTTGCAGCCCTGCCATGTGGTAGAAAAGAAAAAACAATTTTCTGGGGAGCAATTCAAGCTGGCTGCAGAAATTTGCATAAATAAAGAGGAGCCTAACATTAATGGCCAAGACAATGGGAGGCAATGCCTTGAAGGCATTTCAGAGGCCTTCATGGCAACCTCTCTCATTACAGGCCTGGAGGCCTAGGAGGGAAAAATAGTTTTACAGTCTGAGTCTAGGGCCCCACTGCCCTGAGCAACCTCAGGACACTGCTCCCTGCATCCTAGCTACTCCAGCTTCAGCTGTGGTTAGAAGGACCCCAGATACATCTTAGGCCACTGCTCCAGGGGGTGTAAGTCATAAGCCTTGATGGCTTCCACATGGTGTTAAGCCTGCAGGTGCACAGAGGGCAAGAGCTGAGGTGTGGGAGCCTCTGCATAGATTTCAGAGGATGCATGAAAATGCCTGGATGTTCACAGAAGTCTCCAGAGCCCTCATGGAGAACTTCTACTAGGGCAGTGCAGAGGGGAAACATGGGCTTGGAGTCCCCATACATTGTCCTAGTGGAGCCATCTTCCAGACCCCAGAATGGTAGATTCATCGACAGCTTGCATCATGCACCTGGAAAAGCTGCAGGCACTCAGTGCCAGCCCATGAAAGTATTCAAGGAAGCTGTACCCTGCAGAGCCACAGGGGCAGAGATGCCTAAGGCCTTGGGAGCACACCCCTTGCATCAGTGTGGCCTCAATGTGAGACATAAATTCAAAGGAGATTACTTTGGAGCTTTAATAATTAATGACTGCCCTGCTGGCTTTCAGACTTACAGAGGGCCTATATCCCCTTTATTTTGGCTAATTTTCCCCTTTGGAATGAGTTCATTTACCCAATGCCTGTACCCTCATTGTATCTTGGAAGTAACTAATTTGTTTTTGATTTTATAGGTTCATAGTCATAGGCAGAAGGGAATTGCCTTTTCTCAGATGAGATTTTAGACTTTTGAGTTAATGCTGAAATGAGTTAAGACTTGTGGAACTACCAAGACAGGATAATTGTATTTTGCTATGTAAGAAGGACATAAGATTTGGGAGGGGCCAGGAGTGAATGATTTGGTCTGGATTTGTATCTCTGCCAAAATCTCAGGTGGAATTATTATCCCCAGTGTTGGAGGAGACGCTAGGTGAGAGGGGATTGGATCATGGGGCAGACTTCCCCATTGCCGTTCTTGTGATAGTGAGTGAGTTCTCATGAGATCTGGTTATTTATTATTTATTTATTTTTGAGGCAGGGTCAGGCTCTGTGACCCAGGACAGAGTGTAGTGGCATGAACTTGGCTCACTGCAACCTCTTCCTTCTAGGCTCAAGTAATTCTGTCATCTCAGCCTCCCAAGTAGCTGGGTGATATGGTTTGGCTCTGTGTCCCCACCCAAATCTCATCTTGAATTGTACTCCTATAATTCCTACATGCTGTTGGGGGTACCTGGTGGGAGATAATTTGAATTATTGGGGTGGTTCCCCCATACTGTTCTTATGTTAGTAAGTCTCAGAAGATCTGATAGTTTTATCAGGGAATTTCACTTTTGTATCCTTCTCATTTTCTCTTGGTGCCACCATGTAAGAAGTGCCTTTTGCCTCTTGCCATAATTCTGAGGCCTCCCCAGCCCTGTGGAACTGTAAGCCCAATTAAGCCTCTTTTTCTTCCCAGGCCCGGGTATGTCGTTATCATCAGTGCGAAAACAGACAAATACACTGGGACTACAAGCATCTGCCATGTCTGAGTAATTTTTGTAATTTTCATAGGGACAGGGTTTTGCAATGTTGCCCAGGCTGGTCTCAAACTCCTGAACTCAAGTGATCCACCTGCCTTGGCCTCCCAAAGTGCTGTGATTACAGATGTGAGCCACCATGCCTGGCCTCTGGTTGTTTAAAAGTGGGTAGCACCTCCCACCATTGCTCTCTCCCTCCTACTCCAGCCATATAAGACATGTCTGCTTCCCCTTCACCTTCCACCATGACGGAAAATTTTCTGAGGTCTCCCTAGCCATGTTACCTGTACAGCCTGTGAAACTGAGTCACTTAAACCTCTTCTCTTCATACATTACCCAGTATGAGATAGTTCTGAGATGGCAACATGAAAATGAACTAACACACCAAAGATGGAAGATGAGGGAACAAGTTAGAAGCTGAGGTCAAGACCACATTGGGAACTGGGTGTGGCTGTCAATGAGTTCCTCTTACCATGCTCTAATCTGCTGGCATGGGCCACTCAGCTGGCAAGGGGCTTGGTCAACTGCTGGAAGGCACAAGGTGGGCATAGACAGTGCCATTTTAAATTGCTCAGGAGCCAATCAGGTGGACCTTTTGCTTTTTTTTTTTTTTTTTTTTTTTTGAGACGGAGTTTCGCTCTTGTTACCCAGGCTGGAGTGCAATGGCGCGATCTCGGCTCACCGCAACCTCTGCCTCCTGGGTTCAGGCAATTCTCCTGCCTCAGCCTCCTGAGTAGCTGGGATTACAGGCACACGCCACCATGCCCAGCTAATTTTTTTTGTATTTTTAGTAGAGACGGGGTTTCACCATGTTGACCAGGATGGTCTTGATCTCTTGACCTCGTGATCCACCCACCTCAGCCTCCCAAAGTGCTGGGATTACAGGTTTGAGCTACCGCACCCGGCTGGACCTTTTGCTTTCTTATCCAATTCCCTACCAACCTTGCCTTCAACAATAAGAAACAATAAAAAATGATACTCAAGTGAGACCATTTTCAAAATTAGCATTGATTTGGTTTGCAGCATGGTACAGAGTACCAAGAGATGTAAACCAAAAATAGAATTCCCTAATCAACGGAATCAACCCCTTCTCTTGTTCAAAGATATTCCAAACTTAACCAGAAAAACTATTTCAGGCCATGATGGGAAGTGAGAGTCAGACATACCTCATTATTCCCTCCTCCCCTTGGAATTCAGGCACAGCTGACCAGCATTAACATTAACATAGAGATCTTAAAACTGATGAAACACACTTTTGTAGACACCAAATTTCAGCCTGACTCTGGTATAGCATCACATGACAGATAGTGGGCCTTGAAATAACTCAAAGTATTTTACCCAAAATATATTACTTTGATAGAGGATACTAGAGAAGTACATTTAGATTCAGTATCTTCTAACTTAGCAAATACCTGCCCAATTCGATAATCAGTTTTGTCTGTAACATGATTTCCCTAAGGGCAGGCTCCATGCATTTTGTATTACTTCCACAATACTTCCACCTCACTGGGTAGACATCAAGTGGACACTCAGTACTTTCTAATCTACTAAAAGCCTTTCTCTCGTACTTAAATACCCTCAGGTTTTCATCACATACAAATTAAAAACTCTCTTGCCTAGTTTCCAAAGCACGCTTCAGTCTCTACAGAACTCACCTGACCTATCTTATTTCCCACTGCTTCTCTGCATATTATGCCAAACCAGTTTTATACTTGCCTCTGAACACATCTTTTTTTTTTTCTTTGTCATAATAGTTTTACTTACTTGGAAAAAAATTCCTCTTCCCCCCTTATTAAAATCTTACTCATCATTGAAATCAAACTTGGATTCCACCACTTTTTAAAAGTCTTCTTTATCAATAGCTACCTGAGTAGGTCATTCTAGGACTCTGGTCCATCCCCTCAAGGGCATGGCATTCAGTGGGGTACATATTTGGGTGAGGCACAATTAATATAAGCAGAGTTAATTTGGGCCAAGCTTGAAGATTGCAACCTAGGAGCATAGATTCAAGTTGCCTTGAATATACACTCTGATTAGTAGCCATCATCAAGCAAACACTGCCTAGGGATGCTTATTCAATGGATGTTTGGAACTTTTATTCAAATCTCTGTGAATATATTACTTGTCCAACTTGCCAGTAAACTCCTTGAAACCTATGACTCGATTGCATGCAATAACACTTAATACCTTAGATATCTTAGAACCTCCCAAGCTTATGATGTTCACTACAGCATGATTTACTCCATAAAACGTAGTAAGGTGGCTCATTCCTGCAATCCCAGCACTTTGGAAGTCTGGCGGGTGGATCATTTGAGGTCAGGAGTTCGAGACCAGCCTAGCCAACAAGGAAAAACCCTGTCTCTAGTAAAAATACAAAAATTATCCAGGTGGTAGTGGTGCACACCTGTAATTTTAGCTACTTGGGAGGCTGACGCAGGAGAATCACTTAATCCTTAGAGGCAGAGGTTGCAGTGAGCAGAGATTGAGCCACGACATTCCCAAAGAGTGAGTGAGACAGGCCTTATCTCAAAAAAAAAAAAAAAAAAAAATGTAGTAAGGTTCAAATTCAAACTAACTCTTTTATATAGAATAATTTAAAAATATTGTTAAACTCAATCCATGTAACTACATCTTAGAAAGAAATCAAGTCAACAAACATTTGTCAAGCTGATCATGTGCCCAGTATTCTGGCAGGTACTATAGAAAATAAGATGACATCCAGTAGACTCTTGTGACAGACTGAATATAGAAATGGACAATGATCAGAGTGTATATAAAAATAGAACTCTGACCTACAACCTCTCCAGGAACTAGTGCAGAAAGACACAGCAATCTCTGCAGTAGCAATCTCTGACTTGATCAACTGCCAGTTTCCTTAGTTTTTGTCCTGTTTCCAGCTTAGTACTAACCAGAGAAAGCCAACTATGTACCCCTAACTGACCACATAGGATGCCATGCTTCCACTTAACCTGCCTCCAGCTTCCCCATGCCAACATCAAATCAGGGCATACCTGAAGTCTTTCCTTTTTTTGCATTATAAAGCTTTCACATTTCCCTGCCTGCTTTCCAGTCTGACAAACACAAGTGATGGTAGCTGACTGCCTTGCTACAGCAAACTTTGAATAAATATCTTTTACTTGTACTCATTTGAGTGTTCTCCATTTATTTCTGCTCTTGGAATTACAGAATTATTATAGGTGGTTTTAATGATTAATTTAGACCCCCAACGACTCAAGACATAGTGATTTATAATTTTATTGGGTTTGAATTTGAATTGTATTAGGGTTGAGACTGATATGTGACAGTTAGTGACTGCCCTGTACACACACACAACTTTGCTTTTATATACATACTGCGACACATGAACTTTACTGGGGAAATTATATTCTCTAGAGTATATTTTGAGGGATTTTTTTTTGAAGGTGTCAGACTTAACATCTGATGTATCTTAAGGGTCTACTATTGAGAGATTTCAAGAGTGATCAACTTTGAAGAGAAAAAATGAATAAAATTAAAAGATCAAGACTGTGGGACTTAAAAAAATAGTGCTACTCTGTTGACCTAAAAGGAAGAAGCTGAAGCAAAATTAATATAAATAGAGTTAATTCAGGCCAAGCTTGAAGACTGCAGCTTAGGAGCATAGATTCAAGTTGCCTTGAATATACACACGAATTAGTAGCCATCACAAGTGAATCTTTAAAGGCAAAAAAGGGGACAAGGAGTGGGCTGATACCAAGTTGTATACAATAATTCTTATTTGTTTATGGAAATAACACTTATTAGTGATTGGTTACATTGTTAAGCTATAGGATGTGGGTTATAGTGTCCAATGTGACATTAGATTAATTTATAGCTACCTGTGGCATAGGCAAGCAGTTTCAAGAGATGAATACATAGCTCAAGAGAAGTAGGCTGTGATTGTTGTCTCATTTTAATGTTCCTCTGGGCCTGACAATTTAAAAGAACTACATTCCTCAGATAAAAATTATTTTCTTTTCTCACCACTAAATAACCGAAATAGAGACCTAGGAAAGGAATTAAGTATAAGGAAAAGATCAAGAGACAGCAAGATGTCCCAGTTCATTGCACGAACATTAACTACCAGCTATAGAATGGTAGGCACTATTCCACATGTGGAGGATAATAGTGAAGAACAAAATGGACCAAAATCCTTGCGCTTGTGGAACTTATATTTGAAATAATATGAAGATTTAGTCTTGGGCAAGACATAGACATAGGGATAAAAAAAGGAATGCCTGAGATGCTCAGGATGATGCCACAGCACAGAAACACACTAGGGCCTATTGTTACAGCAGTCCAGTGGAATTTCCCTTAAAGAACCCAGGGAAAAGATATTAATGGAAGTTAAACTAGGTTTTCAGACTAGCTGAAGACAGTCTGCCAGAATTACTTTATCCATTACGAGAATATCCACAGCTTGTCCTTTAACAGATGGTCTGGAGACAGGTGGTCATAATGGTAACTTACAAAGTACTATCATTTGCATTATTTTAATTCAGAAACCAATATTTATAGAAGAAACTGAGGCACAGTAGAGAGTGGAATAATCCCCAAGATTACAAAACAAATTGTAGTCAGATTAAGAATTGTCCTCTAGCTTTCCTGACCCAGATTCTGAGAGACATTTATGCTATTTTTTTCAGACTATACATCAACAATGTAGCATAAAGAATTCGTAGGCATATTACGAGCTGATACCCTAAAAATGCTAATGAACTAAAGAAACTGGTGCTAGAATAATTTGACTAATGTCTGCAACCAAATTTCCCTTAAGCAGTAATACCAAGTATTTGGTTAAGATTTTTTTATTCTGCACAATAGATTTCTGAACGATTTATTAGAGGTATTCGATGCTGATAGTTTATTTGAAACGGATTCGATCAATTAAAAATGTTCATTGGTATTGTTTTATTAGTCGCTAGAATATGCATTCAACTTCACTGAAACAAGACATAAAAGGTAAGAGGTACACTACATCGTGACTATAGGAGTAAGAAAATTTAATTTCTTCACACCATCTGACCAAGATGTTAAATTACAGAGCTCTTTAGTCTTGATTTTGTTTTCTAGATAGAAATCAGGATGCTGTACAAACTTTTCTAATGGAATAGTCAAAATATTTAAGGAAGAAATCTCTACAGTTTAACAAATCTGTACATTTGGCAGGGCGTAGTGGGCCTGTAATCTCAGCACTTTGCGAGGTCGAGGTGGTCGGATCACTTGAGACTAGGAGTCCGAGACCAGCCTGGCCAACACGCGAAACCCCGTCTCTACTAAAAAGTTTAAAAAATTAGCCGGGGGTTGGTCGCTTGCGCCTGTAATCCCAGCTACACTGGAACCTAGGCTGGAGAACCACTTGAGTCTGGGAAACGGAAGTTGCAGCGAGTTGAGATTGTGCTACTGCACTCCAGCCTGGATGGTAGAGTGAGACCCTGTCTCAAAACAAACGAACAAAAAATTGCTAAGGTCTGTGAGGTTCTTATTATGAGCCATGAATTGCTTGAAGTCCTTCACATATGTAAACTCATGCAACCCTGGCATACACACAAAAAAGCAGATATGGCAGGTACTATCATTATCTCCATTTTTAGACGAGGAAACCGAAGGCCAGAAAACTTGAAGTAGCTTTCCCCAAGTTGTAGCCTGTAACTCCTAGAGCCGAGCTCTTGTTTATATATAAAAGGTTTCAGGAAACAAATGCACTCGGAACCACTTCGTGTTTCGGTCCTCTCATCGAGAAAGGGCTACCCGAAGGTCCAGGTTCGCAGTTTGTGAGACGGAGCTGCCAGCTTTCGTTCTAGGGTGAGCCACCTGGAGGTCTGGCCACTCCCTCGTCCATCGCTCTGCCCCAGACACCCACGCTCGCTTCCCTCTTCTCCCTCCACCTCGGCCTACTTCCCTTCTTCCTATCTTCGCTCCTTTCGCATCGCCACCGTGCACCGTCGCTCGGTGCCCACCGCCCCGCTTTACTTCCCTTGGCTCTGCCTAGCCACGCTAAATACGCGACCCCAGCGCTGTCCGCCGTCGCGCCTCCATGACGTCACGCGCGCCGCCAACTTCGGGCTAGGGGGGCGGGGCCGCGGGGGCTGGCCAGCGGGGGCGGGGCCGGGCCGGGGCAGGGGGCGGGGCCGGGCCAGGGCCGAGCTCGCGGCCTCTGCGGCCATAGCTGCCTGCGCCGTCCCTTCCCCTCACCCGCTCCCCGCCCTCCTGGGCCGAGTGGAGTTGGGTGGCGTCGGCGGCGTCTCCCTGAGGGGCACCGCGGCTTCAGGAGCTGGGCGTCCAGTGCGGCGCGATGTCAGGTGCAGTGACGGCTGTGTGAGTCCGAGGCCGCGGCCGTGGCGCTGGTCGGCTACGGGGCCTGGCCCGGGTCCGCTCATGGTGCCGCCACGACGCCATCGCAGGGCAGGAAGGCCAGGTAGGCAGGCAGGGAAGGGCCCCGACATCACTGGAGCCCAAACCGGGTCGGAGTGCCTACCAGCAGCACCGCCTCCAGCCCTGGGTGGCAGCCGGAACGTCTTGACCGGAACCTTGAAGGTCTCCAGGGGCGGAGGGAGCGGGAGCTGACAGGGGAGCTGCGGTCCTGCGCCCACCCTGGCAAGCCGGGAAGCCGAGCTTGCGCCCTGGCCTCGGCTTCCCTGGGAGGCGTCGCTGCCTTAAGTTTCTTCCCCCGTCCAAAAAAGGAGGCGGCTTCCTTTTTCCAGCTGTTTCTTCTAAAATGATTGGATGTATTGACCGGAGTGGGTGGGGGAGCTTGGTGAATCCTTTTCTGTTAGTTACCACGTGAGGAGATTGGAAAGGTGCCTTCAAGACTCTCAAGAAATCACTTACTCTCCGATAACGAAATTCCACTCCAGGAGGTCAGGGCAGAAAAGACACTTTTAGAAACAGTGTCTAGACGCCGTCCCTAGGGGTGGACTCCTCTGGAGGGAGAGGTGAATGCAGTTCTGTAGTTATGAAACTCGGAGAAGCTATTTTCCATTAGTTAACTATTCTTAAATCTGCCATATGTTGAATATTGTTTTTTCCCCCTTATCGTGTCTTTCTCTAAGTAAAATCTGAAGCGTACAGTGGATACCATGAAAGTATAGAGAAAGGTGGCAAGTATGTTTAACACATTTTGGTCCTTCATTTGCTTTCAGTTTGAAGGTGAAGAGTGAAAAACGATGTGATGAATCTTACCTTGAAGTTGTTGACATTTTCATAGCATCATTTTCGTGGTTGTTTTTAGGGGCGCTGAGTTCTTCACCTCCTTTTAGACTGAGATTTGCCAAGTTTTGTGGCATTGCTCTTGAAGATCTCAGAAAGGCTCTTAAGACAAGGTAAATTCCACATGTTTATCCACTATGTAACTTTCACACTGAACTTTAGCTAACAAATGTCAGATGTTTTTGTTATACTAATTTTCTCATTTTTAATGGATATTTTTCTAAAATCGTCTCTAATGTGATTTGTATTTTTTTAAAAAACAGACTGCAAATGGTGTGTGTGTTTATCATGAACCGAATGAATTCCCAGAACAGTGGCTTCACTCAGCGCAGGCGAATGGCTCTTGGGATTGTTATTCTCCTGCTTGTTGATGTCATATGGGTGGCTTCCTCTGAACTTACTTCGGTATGTATCTTTGGTCCAGGAATGTTACATTACCGCCACAGTGTTACTGTTAACTTGTAGTAACTGTAGCCATTACAATCCCCTGCTTTCTAAAAGCAGTATCTTAAATGCTATTGAATTTTTTTTAATAGTGAATTATTACCACTTCAAGTTAAAACTGAAAGGATGATCTTTTTTTATTGTTTCATATAATTTTCTTGTGTCTTTAAGGAGGGTTACTTAGAGAGATTGTATGCATATTTTCTAATATTTGAAAGTGTTTCTCTTGGCTTTTTTTCTCAACTTAAATTCTTTCTGTAAATACTTTCTAGTGAAATAATTATCAGGATGCAAAACAATGTCAACATTTAGTAGAATGGTAGTCAAGTGGTAGTTAGGTGTAAAGTCTTGATTTAGGTTTAGTTTTTAGGAAAGAATACTTTGGGGTACTGAGTACTTCTTATTCCAGCCTGATATACATAATGACTTCAAGTCTCATTTTAGGCGATGCCAGTTTAAGTACTGTAAAGTTCCTCATCAACTTTTAGGTAATAATTGAGTATCCACATGTTTAAGTTGTCCAGATAGAGTATTACATTAGGATTTGCAAAATGGAGATTTTTTTGAGTTCTTTTGTATTTATTTTTACATTTATTAGCTGGAATTCTTTTAAGTCTTTTTAATATGACCATATTAATCTTTTTTTTTTTTTGAGATGGAGTTTCACTCTTGTTACCCAGGCTGGAGTGCAATGGCGAGATTTCGGCTTACTGCAACCTCGATCTCCTGGGTTCAATCAATTCTCCTGCCTCAGCCTCCTCAGCAGCTGGGATTATATGTGCCTGCTACCACACCCAGCTAATTTTTGTATTTTTAGTAGAGACTGGGTTTCACCACGTTGGTCAGGTTGGTCTCAGACTTGACCTCTAGTGATCCACCCACCTTGGCTTTCCAAAGTGCTGGGATTACAGGCATGAGCCACTGTGCCCGGCATCTTATTAATCTTTAACACTTTCTTTCCACCACAAGATGCCCTGGGCTCATCTTGTACATTTTCTGCTCCTTACATGGATTTGGCCATTTTTTTGTAGGAGCCATTGTTTATTTTTTGGTTCTTTTTTGGAGAGGCAGGGGACAGAGTCTCACTCTGTTGCCCAGGCTGGAATGGTGCAGTGGTGCCCTCTTGGCTCACTGTAACCTCTGCCTCCTGGGTTCCAACAATTCTCCTGCTGCAGCCTCCTGAGTACCTGGGATGAAAGGCGCATGCCCTTATGTGCCGCAAAGTTTTGTATTTTTTGTAGAGACAGGGTTTCGCCATGTTGGCCAGGCTGGTCTTGAATTCCTGACCTCAAGTGATCTACCCACTTTGGCCTCCCAAAGTGCTGGGATTACAGTTGTGAGCCACTGCACCTGGCCTGGAGCCTTCGTTTCTTTTAGTGTTAAAATGGTGCTGACCACCATACATCCTAGAGGTGCATGTTCCTCCTGGGTTGTCATATTTTTTCTACACCTTTTTAGTGCATGTAACTAGGAATTTTCTTTTCTTAGGGTATAAAAAATTGTGAGTTTATATTCACGATATACTAAAAACAAACAAAAAAATAGTCTACCTGAAGAAACTTCCATTACCTTGAAATTTGTCAGTTTTCTTTTGGTGGTCTTATGGCATCCTGAACCCTGCTCTTGGTACCTGGCACATTATGCTGTATTCTCTTCATATACATGTCTCCTCTATTAGATGTTAAGTTCTCCAAGGGCAGGGTAACTTTCCTTATTTCTCTTTTCTTTTTTTCTTTATGAGGTAGGGTCTTGCTCTGTCGTCCTGGCTGGAGTGCAGTGACTTGATCATGGCTCACTGCAGCCTCAACTTTTGTGGGTTCAAGGGATCCTCCTGCTTCAGCCTCCCAAGTAGCTGGGACTATGGGGTGCATGCCACTACACCTGGCTAATTTTTCTATTTTTCCGTAGAGACAGAGTTTTACCATGTTGCCCAGGCTGGTGTTGAAATTCTGTGCTCAAGCAATCCACCCACCTTGGCCTCCCCAAGTGCTGGGATTATTGGTGTGAGCTACCATGCCTGGCCCTGTCTTGTTTTTCTTTAGCTCCTGACATATTTACTGTTTCATAGTAGGTTTCAATGAATGTTGAAACAAACTTATTTTTGGAGGGTGTTGCTGCTTTGTTTGGTGATATCCTTTTGTATGCAAGATAAATATAGTATTCAGAAATGAATCTAAAATATTTGTGTTATCCCTTTGACTTTTCCTTTCCAAGGGAACTTCTAAAGAGTTAAAATCATGTAGTGACTTTATCTTGGAGACGAGTAATAAGGTTTAAGGTCATCTCATAGTTGTCTGTGTAACTTTTTCTTCTGCAGTATGTTTTTACCCAGTACAACAAACCATTCTTCAGCACCTTTGCAAAAACTTCTATGTTTGTTTTGTACCTTTTGGGCTTTATTATTTGGAAGCCATGGAGACAACAGTGTACAAGAGGACTTCGAGGGAAGCATGCTGCTTTTGTAAGTTTTTAATTTTAAGTGTCTGTTGGGAAGGGGAGTTTAAAGATGTATTCGTTTCTTTAAGGACAGTCAGATTTTAAGTTGTTAAGTGAGTGAAGATACAAGAAAACCTACTTTTGCTCCAAATTTTAAATTTGTTCTTCTGATCAACTTAGTGTCAATATTTTGTGAGAACTCTTACCCCAGGACATTTTCTGAGTTGTTTAACATTGTTGAATTAGCCCAAATCAATTAATGCGGAGATGAGGAGGAAAGTAAGGAATAAGACAAATGTCAAGAGTCTATCATTTGCAGATTGGATAAGAACCCTCTAATTGTTAGGTGGATTCTGGAAATAAATTCAAAGTTTTATATATTAAAATGAAAATATATTTCTGGGCGTACTTTAGATGTTTGGCTAATCAAATTATATTCTTTGATGTAATATAACATGCTCATTCACAGTGTTGAAAGAAATGTGAGTTTATATAATGATAAGTCTTCCTCAGAAGTAGAAATTTTGAATTATTGAGAATGAAGGATTATAAAACTTTTTTATATTAATCCTTTTAAAAATTCTTATTTAAATATATATTTAATGTGAAACATACCATTTTAACTATTTTTAAATGTTTACTAGTAGTATTAAGTACATTTTGCTGTACAACCATCAGCTCCAGAATTTTTCATCATCCTACATAGTCTGTACATAGACTTAAAAATAATCCCTATTTGGTCTTTACTCCAAACCCTAGTAACCACTGTATTATTTTCTGCTTCTATTAATCTTTTTCTTTTGTGTGTATTTTTTTTTTTTTTTTTTTTGCGTGTGGGTTAAAATAGTATTGTTTCTTGTCTTATCTAATAAGTACATTCTTTTTAAAATTATTTATTTATTTTTAGAGACAGGGTCTCACTTTGTTGCCCAGGCTGGAGTGTAGTGGTTTAATCATAGTTTGCTATAATCTTGAACTCCTGGGCTCAAGCAATCCGCCTGCCTCAGTCTCTTAAGTAGCTGAGCACATAGCCACATACTACCATGCCCACTAATTTTTGTATTTTTTGTAGAGACAGTGTCTCACTATATTGCTCAGCCTGGTCTCAAAGTCTGGCCTCAGGCAGTCCTCCCATCTTGGCCTCCAAAAGTGCTGGGGTTACAGGCATGAGTCACTGCACCCAACAATCAGGGGCTTTTCAATAATTGCTTTCTGAAGTTGGACTTGGTGGCTCTAGCCTTTAATCCCAGCACATTGGGAGGCCAGGGTGGGCAGATTTCTTCAGCTTCATGAGTTCAAGACTTGCCTGGGCAACATAGTGAAACCCTGTCTCTTAAAAGAAAAATAAATAGGTCGGGCATGGTGGCTCACACCTGTAATCCCAGCACTTTGGGAGGCCAAGGCAGGCAGATCATGGGTCAGGAGATTGAGACCATCCTGGCCAACATAGTGAAACCCCATCTCTACTACAAATACAAAAATTACCTGAGTGTGGTGGTACAAACCTGTAGTCCCAGCTACTTGGGAGGCTGAGGCAGGAGAACTGCTTGAACCCAAGAGGTGGAGGTTACAGTAAGCCAAGATTGTGCCACTATACTCCAGCCTGGTGATAGAGCGAGATGCCATCTCAAAAAAAAAAGAAAGAAAGAAAGAAAGAAAAATAAATAAAAAACAAAAATATTTTTTATTAGTTGAAGCCTGAAATGTGTACTCATGTACACACACAAATTTAACTTACCAAAATATGAGTATATGTTTTTTACTTTGCGCAAGTAATACATATACATTGTAGAAATTACATATACATCGTATCACATGTGGGAATAAATTGTATGTGTATTAGCATAGGTATATTGTTGAAAATTTAGAAAATACAGAAGAACAAAAAGGAAAATAAATTGTACCATTCAAGGAAGAACCACTGATGATATTTTGACGTATATCCTGCCATTCTTTTCATGTGTGTATTTTTTATTTTTTACAAAAATGTAATTGGGCCTGGTGGAGTGGCTCATGCCTATTATTTCAGCACTTTAGGAAGCTGAGGTGACTGGATCACTTGAGGCCAGGAGTTCTGGACCAGCCTGGCTAACATGGTAAAACCCCGTCTCTACTAAAAATAAAATATTAGCCAGTCATGGTGGTGCACTACTGTAATCTCAGCTACTTGGGAGGCTGAGGCATGAGAATTTCTTGAACCTGAGAGGCGAAGGTTGCAGACAGCTGAGATTGAGCCATTGCACTCCAGTCTGGGTGACAGAGTTAGACTGTCTCAAAAAAATAAAATAAAAACAAAAATGGAATTGTTTGTTTTTAGGGTTTATCCATGTAGTAGTAGATCTGTACTTCATTCATTTTGTTGTTGTTGTTGAGACAGAGTCTCACTCTCTTGCTCAGGTTGGAGTGCAGTGGTGCAATCTTAGCTCACTGCAGCCTCTGCCTCTCGGATTCAAGTGAATCTGCCTCAGCCTCCTGAGTAGCTTGGATTACAGGCATCCACCACCATGCCTGAGTCATTTTTGTATTTTTAGTAGATACAGGGTTTCACCATGTTGGTCAGGCTGGTTTTGAACTCCTGACCTCAAGCAATCCACCTGCTTTGGCCTCCCAAAGTACTGGGATTAAAGGCATGAGCCACCGCACACAGCCAAGTAATGTCTTTTTTAGAGCTTTTAATTCTTATTGCTAAATTACAGTCTGTAATGGTTGCATTAATTCTCATCTTTGTTAGCAGTGTATAATTAAACATGTATTAAACACTCATTAAGTCTCATGATTGAACCTTTACCAAAATCCCAACATTTGCCAACTTGACAGGTAAACGGTGGTATCTTGTTTAATGTACCTGTTTGTGTTTACTTTTGTATATTTTTTTTTTTTGGAAAGTAGAGCTCCTGTGTGTTGTCTATGTCTTATTTTTCTATATTGACTGCCTTTTTGTTATTGATTTGTTGGGGTTCTTTTATAGCATGGGCTCTAGTGTTTGAATCTTGTTCTATCGCTTGCCAAGTTTTGACCTTGGGCAAGTTATTTAACCTCTTCAGACTTTCAGCAGAGATAATGATAGACTAGCTGTGGATATGAAATGAAATCCTGCTTATCTAGCATTAGTGCAGTGATTCTCAAAGTATGGTCCAGGCCTTGAAATCATTCAGGCTTTTTTTTTTTTTTTTTTTTTTTGAGATGGAATCTCGCTCTGTGGCCCAGGCTGGAGTACAGTGGCATGATCTGTGCTCACTGCAACCTCTGCCTCCTGGTTCAAGTGATTCTCCTGCCTCAGCTTACCAAGTAGCTGAGATTTCAGGTGCATGCCACCATGCCTAGCTGATTTTTGTGTGTTTTAGTAGAGATGGGGTTTCACCATGTTGGCCAGGCTGCTCTCAAACTCCTGACCTCAAGTGATCTGGCTACGTCAGCCTCCCAAAGTGCTGGGATTACAGGCATGAGCCACTGTGCTCGGTCTCATTCAGGGGTTTTTGAGATCAAAACTAATTTCATAATAATACTAAGATGTTACTTCACCCCACCCCACCCCACCCCTTTTTTTTTTTTTTTTTTTTTGAGGTGGAGTCTAACTCTGTCGCTCAGGCTGGAGTACAGTGGCACGATCTTGGCTCCCTGCAATCTCCACCTTTAGAGTTCAAGTGATTCTCCTGTTTCAGCCTCCCAAGTAGCTGAGATTACAGGTGCTTGCCAACATGCTCAGCTAATTTTTTTGTATTTTTAGTAGAGACAGAGTTTCAGCATGTTGGTCAGGCTAGTCTTGAACTCCTGATCTCAAATGATCAACCAGCTTTCGCCTGTTACGTTACTTTTTAACTAACCCATCCCTCCTTTCCCTACTTATCTGAAATGTTATAATCATGTTGTGAAAAGTGCATGCTTTGATGTTAGACTAACTTTTTAATCCTATCAGGATTAAAAATCTCTCACCCTCAAATTCTTAATAAAATGAGAATAATACCTTCGTAGCAATGGTGAATATGTGGCATTAGCTGCTATTATTAATAGTAACAGTTATCCTCTTATAGGCTGATTCTGGATTTTTGCTTCTATTTCTTTGAGTCATGTCTGACTAGTTGTACAATATAATGTAAGTTTAACTGAATTTTATATCTTGTTGTCTGTGTTTAGTTTGCAGATGCTGAAGGTTACTTTGCTGCTTGCACGACAGATACAACTATGAATAGTTCTTTGGTACGTGTTTCTTTTCTTATCAGGAATGGAGAGGTGGAGTTGAGCAATGGTAGGAAGAACTGAAACAGTTCTGGTGGCAGCAAAGCTATATTACAACATAGATATAGCTCAGTATTGAGTGCCTGTCATGTGGACTGTAATTTGGTACTTTTTTTCTCCTTAGGGATATCTGGGGCCTAGAGGTAAACAATTTAGCTACCTCTGAAGAGAGAGGGGAAGGGGAAACTGGTTAAGGAGTGAAAACAGTAAAAGACAATCCTTTGTTACTAATCAGCTTTTTCACTTCATGCATGATTATTATAATTTAGAAACAAATATTTTTGACACTGAGAGTATATAGGCAAATTATTCATTTGTTTATGCCACAAAATTTTTATAGTGACAAATATGTGTTAAATAGTTGTTCTAGGCTCTGAAAATACAGCTTTGTTCTAGTCTGTGAGTGTGTGCATATTTGCAAGGGGACAGGTAATAAATCAAATAATGACATAATCACTTATTTTAAGTGTTTATCATCTAGTTGGAGAGGTAGTATATAAAAATCTGGTTTTTTAAGATGATAACTCAGGCATCTCTTATTTTATTTTTTATTTTTAGATTTCTTTTTAGAGACAGGATATTGCTCTATTGTCTGGAGTTGAGTACAGTGGCACAGTTATGGCTCATTGTAACTATAATTTACTGAGCTTAAGTGATCCTCTTGCCTCAGCGTCCTGAATACAAGCATACTCCACCACTAATTTTTTATTATTTTTTTAGATACATAGTCTTGCTATGTGCTCAGGCTAGCATCTCTTTAAAATATGTTTTTAATGATACTTGCTTTCTTTCCAAACATGGCATTTTATCTAAGGAAAGTTTTAGTGACTCTAAAATTAATACCAATTTGTGAAGCACTGGCTTCGTGACCTTATTCACAGTAGAGTTTTTTTGTTTGTCTCGCTGTTTTTTAGAACTGCAATGACATGCAGAGTAGGTTACTAGGTACTATGAAGAATTTTTTTCCCCCAGTATCTTAAGCATCAGTAAAATAATACTTGTCTCTATCATTACAGAAGGCACAGTTGAGATGGCAGCATGTTCTTCTGACTACTCTTATACTAATTCTTGCTATTATCTGTAAGATGGATATGTCAAATTGCTCTAGGCCAGATGCTATAATGAAAAGTTCAGTATAACAAAGAGATTATGTCTCTTTCCAGACCTACTGTCCCTTCATTTACTGAATATATATATATATATTTTTATTGACAGAGTTCTATACCACAAGTTAAAAGATAAAGACATTAAAAAAGTTCTGTTAATTTTGAAGAATTAGCCTACTTGGAGATTTGTACCTTAAATACAGATCATCTGAAGGACATTTGCAAAAACAGTTGAGGAATTTATAACTACTTGGAGTAGCCTAGACAAACCTGGCTTTAATTCTTTTGTCTATACTTCGTTACTTTATTTCTCAGCTTGATTCTATAAAATTATTATTTTGAGATGGAGTCTTGCTCTGTCGCCCAGGCTAGAGTGCAGTGGCACAATCTCAGCTCACTGCAATCTCTGTCTTCTAGATTCAAGCAATTTTCCTGCCTCAGCCTTCTGAGTAGCTGGGATTACAGGCACCCACCACTACACTCAGCTAATTTTTGTATTTTAGTAGAGATGGGGTTTCACCATGTTGGCCAGGCTGGTCTTGAACTCCTGACCTCAAGTGATGTGCCCATCTCAGCCTTCCAGAGTGCTGGGATGACAGGCATGAACCACTGTATTGGCCCTATTCTATAAAATTTTTGTGAGGGCTAATGAGAAATATATGTTTAACTGCTCTAGACTTGGTACTCAATACATAGTAAGAATTGATAAGTAGTAGCTATTTTGTGTAAAGGTCTTCAAGAATTTTAGTTTTTTATTGAATTTTATATAATAAGAGGAGATAATTTGGTAAATATAAATACATATATGTACCCGATTATCAGTTTGTTGTCTGTCTTCCCCATTAGACTGCATGATCACTGAGGAAGAAACTGCTTTTATTCACTCTTACATTCCAAGGACTTAGAACAGTTTCTGATATAGTAGGAGCTCAGTGTTTGTTAAATGAATGAAAAGGAATGAGTGATAATCTGTTAGCTGAGATAGTATCTGTTAGCTAAGAGAGAGAGAATGTTTTAATGACATTTAAATATGAAATGTCATAATATACCAATACTGTTATATTACATTTCCAAACTGTAAACTGATTCTTTTCTGTCATTGTACCTGTTTAGATCTGTTGAGTTTCCTTTCTTAAGTCTTGAAAATGAATTTTGGAAAAGTTATGCTCTCTAAGCATAGTGGTGAACAACCACGTTTTAGATGGTATTTGTGTCTATATATCATCCGTTTAAATTTTAACCAGTCTTTTAGCTTTTATATTTGTTGCTTACATTTTTTCTATTACATTCCAGAGTGAACCTCTGTATGTTCCTGTGAAATTTCATGATCTTCCAAGTGAAAAACCTGAGAGCACAAACATTGATACTGAAAAAAGTAAGCAAACCTTAGAATTCCATAACTTGGAAATGGGTAGAAAGTTTAGCTTTATTCAAGCCACCTCAAAACTTAGTGATGATATGGGTTAAACGAAGTCATCCTGTAGTTCTTCTGCTCCATATGGTGTTGGCTCAGCCTGCAAGTCTTCTGAAAGTTTGACTGGATTGTGAATCTAATATAATACAATCATTTTTGTATTAGTTCAACTGGAAATTTTGTATTATTTCAACCGGTATACCTTTGATTTACTTTGTCTTACTCTGATCATAGGTGAACTTATACATTTATCAGTAAATTAAAACTTGTGACTTTTGTTGGAGAGGAATCATTTAATTATTTTGTTTTATGCCTTTTCTTTTAAATATGAGAACTCTGGTTTGATTATATATATGTACACGTGTGTATATATATATGCATGTGTGTGTGTGTGTGTGTGTGTGTGTGTGTGTGTGTACTTTTTTAAAAAAACAAATAATAGCCTCTTATTTATGCCCTCAGTGATCCTAGTAGCAAATTATAAGAGTTTTGCTGGTTCTGTGAATTTAGTAAAGAATGCCACCTTTAACATAATGTGCAGTATTTATCCATAATTTCCCTTGCAAGGAATGGACCTATAGAGAATTGTTCTGCATGTTTGCTCAGGAAACTAATTCTCATAAATTAGATATGCATGAGGAAAAATCCAAATAAAATTTTACTAGAAATACTAAAATAATAATCATACTAAAATCCTGAAATAGGCAGTTGTGTATATACAGTACATAATTGCAGAAACCTTGTTTAAATAGCAGTCTCATTTTAAACTTCTTACAACATTTTTGTAGATGAAAACGTTTTTTCTGTTAACTCTCTTAAGTGAAAAAGCTGCCTCAGGTAATGATATACCTCTGGTTTACTTTGACTGATCTTACTCTGATCATAGATGAACTTATGCATTTATCAGTAAATTAAAACTTGGAACTTTTGTTGGAGAGGAGTCAATTAATTATTTTGTATTACGCTTTTCCTTTTAAGCTCCCAAAAAGTCTCGTGTGAGGTTCAGTAATATCATGGAGATTCGACAGCTTCCATCAAGCCATGCATTGGAAGCAAAGTTGTCTCGCATGTCATATCCTGTGAAAGAACAAGAATCCATACTGAAAACTGTGGGGAAACTTACTGCAACTCAAGTAGCGAAAATTAGCTTTTTTTTTTGCTTTGTGGTAGGTCTTTTTATGATATGTTTGCATATGATGTTTGAAACTTGAATTTTAAGAAGGTATACATATCAACAATATAGGATTGAAATGTGAGACAATTAGATTGTTTAATCATAACTTTTAACTCTGCTACTCAATACCAGTAGGAAGTTAGGGTATCAAATTAGTAAATGCTTGATACAACTCAAGAGTTAGAATTCAGTAAGTCCTATAACACTTCAGCTATTTTTATATATATACACAAAATTATGAACATACACAATTTGGTAAGTTCTTCAGAATTTAGCATTGCCTTATGGTCAAGATTATGAATTGAGTTATTTTACACTGATATACATATATATATATATATATATATGCATATATATATATATATATATATACACACACACACACACACACATACACACACACACAAAGGCTAGTAAATATCCAAATAATAGTTTACTGTGCATTGATTTTTTTTTCAAATAAGTGTTTTGCAGTTTTATATTCATATAAATGAAGTTAAGTATTGTATTATCAAGTACTCAGTATATTTCTATAGAATTTCTGGTTCTATTATTTATATAGAAACTGAAAAACATGCTTAAGATTTCACACAGAATAATGATAAAGTATTGTTATTTTGGGCTAAGTTAAGATTAGAGACTTATCAGAGTTAGTGAGAACTCTAACATGCAGAATTTAAAAAATGAACTTCCGTGCTATTTTATGTATACATCAGGTGTCCCCAAACTACGGCCCGCGGGCCACATGCGGCCCCCTGAGGCCATTTATCCGGCCCCCTGCTGCGCTTCAGGAAGGGGTACCTCTTTCATTGATGGTCAGTGAGAGGAGCACAGTATGTGGCGGCCCTCCAGCGGTCTGAGGGACAGTGAACTGGCCCCCCGTGTAAAAAGTTTGGGGACACCTGGTATACATCATTTGAAGTAGCCTAATGCAACGTTTTTAAATATGAGCCTTTAAGATTCAAATGTATATTGGGCATCTTATAACACTAAATAGTGCAATACTAATGTCAATGTTGTTAGCCTGATTATAAAATTTTTTTGACTTTTATGATTTTGCCTTTCATACTCATTGAATAGCTCGTTTTTCTCCATTCCCTGGCTCTACTAATAACACTATTCTTTATAGCAGATTTAAAGATATGTGCAGATAATAGCCTTTTTAAGAATTCTTTTTTGAAACTATAATAAAATGTATGTAAAATATACCATTTTGACCTTTTTTTTTTTTCCAAGACAGAGTTTTGCTCTTGTTGCCCAGGCTGGAATGCAATGGCATGATCTTGGCTTACCACAACCTCCACCTCCCAGCAGGCAATTCTCCTGCCTCAACCTCCTGAGTAGCTGGGATTACAGGGATGCACCATCACACCCGGCTTATTTTGTATTTTTAGTAGAGACAAGGTTTCTTCATGTTGGTCGGGCTGGTATTGAACTCACAACCTCAGATGATCCCCCTGCCTCAGCCTTCTAAAGTGTTGGAATTACAGGCATAAGTCACTACACCTGGCCTTGATCATTTTTAAGTGTACAGTTAGTGGCATAAAGTACATTCACATTGTTGCACAACCATCACCCCATCCATCCACAGAATTTTTTCATCTTGTAAAACTGAAACTATTCATTACACTGTAACTCCTCATTCCCGCCTCCCCCAACCCCTGGCACCACTATTCTATTTCTGTTAAGATGGATTTGAGTACTCATAAGTACCTCATGTCGAATGGAATCATACAGCATTTGTCATTTTGAGACTGATTTATTTCACTTAGCATAATGTCCTCTGGGTTCATCTGGGTTGTAACATGTGTAAGAATTTCCTTTCTTTTGAAAGCAGAATGATATTTCATTGTACAAGTAGACCATCTTTTGTTTATTCATTCTGGTGTCAATAGACACTTGGGTCACTTTGACCATAAATTGTCTTTAAAAAATAGCAACTTAAAATACATTGTGAAAGCAGAGAGCTAACAGATAGTTTCAGTTTTATAAGATGAAAAAATACTGTGGATGGATGGGGTGATGGTTGTACAACAATGTGAATGTACCTTATGCCACTAACTGTACACTTAAAAATGATGAAAATGGCATATTTTATGTATGTTTTATTATAATTTCAAAAAATAATTCTTAAAAAGGCTATTATCTGCATCTATTTTTAAATCTGCTAGAAAGACTAGTGTTATTATAAAACAGTTTACATAATGTATTTCTCTCAGAGTTTTAAGTTAGGAAAAAGTTTGCTTTTTCCAAGAAAGGGGGATAATTCCTTTTAATAGACAATAAGCTGTGTTAACTTAGGTTTTCCTTATTGCCTTCCTGCCTTTTTGCCTACAGATGAGCTGTGTGCTCACCCAAAGTAGCTTTCTTCCTTTAAACTGAAGTTTCTGATAAAATCATCATGTTCCATAGCCAGCTCCAACTCCATTACCTATTTAATCTGGCCCTTTTTTTTCTTTTTCCTTTTTTTGAGACGGAGTCTCACCCTATCGCCCAGGCTGGAGTGCGATGGAGCAATCTCACCTCAATGCATCCTCTGCCTTCCGGGTTCAAGCGATTATCTTGCCTCAGCCTCCCAAGGAGCTGGGATTACAAGCGCGTGCCACCACGCCTGGCTAATGTTTTATATCTTTAGTAGAGACGGGGTTTTACCATGTTGGCCAGGCTGGTCTCAAACTCCTGCCCTCATTATCTGCCCACCTGAGCCTCCTAAAGTGCTGGGATTACAGATGTGAGCCACTGCGCCCAGCCTAATCTGGCTCTTATCTTTTTACTCTTGTTTTAATATTTACTATATATAGTTGGTCCTTGAACAACATGTGTCCATATTGTGCAGGAATGCTCGCACACAGATTTTCATCTATCTCTGCCACCCCTGAAACAGCAAGACCAATCCTTTCTCTTCCTCAGCCTACTTACTCAACATGAAGTTGACGAGGATGAAGACCTTTATATGATGATTCATTTCCACATAGTGAATATATTCTTTCTTATGATTTCCTTAATAGCATTTCTTTTCTCTAGCTTACTTTGTTATAAGCGTACAGTATAATATACATATAACATACAAAATATATGTTAATCATTACTTATGTTATTGATAGAGTTTCCAGTCAACATTAGGCTATTTGTAGTTATATTTTGAGGGAGTCAAAGTTAGAGCAGATTTTTTACTGCATGAAGGTTGGTCCTCTAATCCTATGTTGTTCAAGTGTCAACTGTGGATGCTTTTATTACACATTTCCTTTGTGTAAACTGGGTAGCATATAATTAATACATTTTAGTCCTGCCTTACACTCATTTAAAACAAGCAAACAGAGATCCCACGTAATAAAATAACATGAAGGGGGGCCGGGCGTGGTGGCTCATGCCTGTAATACCAGCACTTTGGGAGGCTAAGGTGGGTGGATCACAAGGTCAAGAGATCGAGACCATCCTGGTCAACATGGTGAAACCCTGTCTCTACTAAAAATACAAAAAATTAGCTGGGCATGGTGGCGCGTGCCTGTAATCCTAGCTACTCAGGAGGCTGAGGCAGGAGAATTGCCTGAACCCAGGAGGTGGAGGTTGCGGTGAGCCGAGATCGCGCCATTGCACTCCAGCCTGGGTAACAAGAGCGAAACTTCGTCTCAAAAAATAAATAAATAAATAAAATAACATGAATATTTGAGACTTTAAACTATTTTTATCACATATATAATTATCATATTACAAATCCTAAAGATTTTCTTGCTGTTTACCTAGCAGAATATATTAATCAAGTCATCATTAAAGTAAAGGCATTCCTTTGGGAAGTCAGAGGAATATGGTCCAGATATACAGTTGGCCCTCCAAATCCTTGAGTTCTGCCTCCTTGGATCCAAAGAACTGCAGATCAAAAATAATGAAGGTGAAAAAATAGAACAGCAATACAATGATAAAAATAATAGAGATTAAAAAACAATAGCATAACAACTATTTACGTTGTCTTAGGTTCAAGTAATCTAGAGGTGTTTAAAGTATACGAAAGGATGTGTATAGGTTGTATGCAAATGCTATGCCATTTTATATAAGGGACTTAAGCATCTTTGGAGTTTGATACCTTTGGGGTTGGGGTCCTGGTCCCAATTCCCTGCAGATACTGAGAGAAAATTAGGTTTTTGGAAACGTAGCTTAATAGAATGATAAGCTTTAGATAAGGTTAAGAGCAGTGCTGTTCAGTAGACACATAACATAAGCCTCAAATGCAGGCCGCAAACATAGTTTTAAATTATCTAGGAGAAGCATTTAAAAAAGGAAGAAGAAACAGATGATATGAATTTCAATATTATAGTTGTATTTAACCCACTATATGTAAAAATATTTCAACATGTTGATATAAAAATTATTGATGAATAATTCTTATTCATCAATAAATTTTGTAATAATGTGAATGTACTTTATGCCACTAACTGTACACTTGATCAAAATGGTATACTTTATGTATGTTTTATTATAATTTCAAAAAATCTTGAGAAGGCTATTTATATGTATCTTTAAATCTGCTATAAAGACTGGTATTATTATATAACAATTTACATAATACATTTCTCCTTTAAATTTTTTTTTGTACTGAAATCTTCTAAATCCAGTATGTGTTATACTTAAAAGACATTTCAATTCAGACCAGCCAATTTCAATTGCTCAGTAGACATGTGTGGCTAGTGTCTAATATATCGGACACTGTAGATCAAAAGGAGTTAATAATTACTGTATTTGCCAGTCTTCTCTGAATATCTTAAGTCTTATTAGGTTTATTTTTTTTCTGTAAAATATAATTTAGGTGATACTGGCTTTCTCAAGAATATCTCCTGCTATATATCCAAAGTAAATGAAATCAGTATCTCAAAGAGATGTCTGGACCTCCATGTTTATTTTATAGTATTCACAATAGACAAGATATGGGGACAACATGAGTGTTTATCAATGGATGAATATATAGAGTACATTTTCATGGTGGAATATAATGTAATATTCAGCTGTAAAAAGAAGGAAATCCTGCCATTTGCAACAACATGAATAAACCTGGAAGACATTATGCTAAATGAAATAAAGCAGGCATAGAAAGACAAATACTTAGAAATATGATCTCACTTATATATGTAGAATCTAAAATAGGAGTAAAGAGTAGAATGGTGGTTGCCAGAGGGTAAAATGCTAGGGAAATGGGGAAGTGTTAGTCTAAGAGTACGTAGTTCAAATTATGAGATGAATAAGTTCTGGGGACTAATACATATGGAGATTTCACATAACAGTACTATATTCTTTACATTTAATAAGAGCAGATTTTTAAATGTGTTCATCACATACACACAAAAAATGGTAACTGGGTGATGATGGATGTGCTAATTAATTTGACTATGGTAATCAACAGACAATGTTATATGTATATTAAATCATGTTATATACCTTGAACATAGATAATTTTTGTCAAATATTAACCTTTTATGACAACTTAAAATGTATTACTATTGAAATTATATAATATGTTAATTATTTGCTATAATTATTCATAAATGGTTGTCTTCAACTCTGAAATAATGAAGGGAGATGTATGGATAATTTTTATTGGAGGATGGTTGAGATGGGTCCTCTTTTGTGATGAGGGTGCTATGGAAACAAGAGCCAGAGAATGGTGTTCAGGGAGAGGTAAAGAATGGGAAGGTCATTCTCAAAAGAGTTCACAGCTAATGAAGAATTCTTATGATCTTTGCTTCTTATCCAAGTGATCTGTTTTTATTTCTTTACCTTGTATTAGTATGTACCCATGAGGTTGTTTGGAAAATGAGCACAATATTTAAGTTTTAAAATAGTAAGAGAAGTGGGTCAAGAAAGCTAATCACTCTGTGAGCATTATCTGTTCATGGAGCAAATCTCTGACAGATAAGATTAAGGGCAGAATTTGCTTCTTTTCTAGCACTTCATCTGCAGGCAGATTGTGGTTCTCTTGCCATATATGTTTGATATTGCCCATCTCACCAGTTGTTACTTCATTTTATCTAGATAGGCAAATGTAATTATCTAGGAAATCAAAGGATTGCAGATGGAATCAGAACCATGTTGCTACAGTTTCATTCTGGCATTAGACTTGAGTACAGTATGCACTGAATGAAGACTACTAGGCTGTTCACCACTTGCTGCCTTCTGTTAGTGCTCTACAATCATGTCTCTACTGCTTCTTTGCAATGTAAATACTAGTGTAACATCATTTAGCCACAAGCTCTGAGAGAGACCAAGAGATGCCCCTCTCCAATAGAGATAAGTCATTCAATGGGATAACGCTTCAAGTCAACCAGTGTTAAGTAACAGAGACACCAAAAACAATTAGACTAATAGTTTACTTTGCTTGACCCAGCAATCCACCCCTTGAGTACATGCTTTAGTGACACTCATGTACTTATACACCAGGTGGCAGGCATGTACTAGAATTAGAATATTCATAGTAGTGTTGTTTCAGATAGTTAAAAGGTGTTACCTACAAAAAATGGATGAATTATCAGTGAAAATTAATTTACTTTGGACATACACATCCTGCCAGACTTTATCAAATTAAGTCTTATTTCGTATTCTCCGTCCTAACCTAGATAAGTGGAAGAGAAGAATTACTTTTTAAAGAGTCCTGATAGCTGGAAAACTTCCTTCACTGTATCCAAACTTATGAGAACTCTTTGGGTTGTGTTTCTAAACTGAGATTCAGAAAAGCAATCACAATTAACCAGTAAATTAACAATTTTTTGGGCATTGACAATTTTTTAGGACCTTAATAAAATTTTAGGACATTTCTAAATTTCCAAAGTGAATATAGTCTTTTATTTTTCAATCTAGCTAGCCAGCTAGGTTCATCCATATCCACGCACATCATTTGGTTTAATAGATTTCTCATTATGCTGTATTTATCTGTACATATTCTAATGTTGGAGAGTTTTCCCAAATTTAAATATGATTTAGATAACAGAATATCAGCAGTACTTAGATAAAGCAATTTTAAAATTTAATTTAATTGAATTTTATTTTATTTTTTTTGAGACATGGTCTCTCTGTCACCCAGGCTGAAGTGCAGTGAGGCAGTCATGGAGCCTCAACCTCCCAGGCTTAAGTAATTCTCACACCTCAGCCTCCCAAGTAGCTGAGAGTACAGGTGTGCACTACCACACCTGCCTATTTTTTGTATTTTTTTTTTTGGTAGGAATGGGATTTCACTATGTTGCCCAGGCTGGTCTTTCTGTGCTCAAGCAATCCACCCACCTCAGCCTCCCAAAGTGCTGGGATTATAGGCATAAGCCACTATGCCTAGCCTAGGTAAAGCAAATTTTAAAATTGATTTGATACTTGATTTTACCCTCATTAAAAAAAAAAAAAAAAAAAAAAAAAAAACCTGAATGCTAATTGTTAACCAACTATTGTTAATTTTTAAGGGAAATTGGGTAGCAGGATCTCAGGTCTGATGATTAAAAACTTTTATCTTTTTTGGGAGCCTGTGATTTTTTTCAATACAAAGCAGCTTTTAAAACATGAGAACAGTATTTCGGAGGAGAACAAAAAAGGGAACTCTGAATTGTAATGATGGATGTAAACATGTCTTTCATTAGGGTTCACTGTGGTTTTCTTTTTCTTTAGTGGTTTTTGGCAAATTTGTCGTATCAAGAAGCACTTTCAGACACACAAGTTGCTATAGTTAATATTTTATCTTCAACTTCTGGTAAGAAATTTGTCTTTAAAAATCTGTTATTTTTATTTATTTTATTCATTATAAATGTATATATTTCTAGTATATATGTGTGTACATATACAACATTTTTATCTTGTTATAGCTTCTTAAATTAGTTCTAATATATAGTTGTCTATTATAATTGCCTTTGAATCTGTATACAGTCAGGTGCTGCATATGATGTTTCAGTCAACAACAGACTACATATATGATGGTGGTCCCATAAGATTATAGTACTGTATTTTTACTGCACCTTTTCTATGTTTAAATATGTTTGGATACACAAATACTTACCATTGTGTTACAGTTGCCTAGAGTATTCAATACAGTAACAGGCTATACAAGTTGGTAGCCTGCGAGCAATAGGCTATAGCATACAGCTTAGCTGCGTAGTAGGCTATACCATTTAGGTTTGTGTAAGTATGCTCTATGATGGTCGCACAAGGATGACACTGCCTAACAAGACACATTTGCACTGTATTTATCCCTGTCGTTAAGCATGACTGTAATTTCATGCCTTAGCCTGTGCTATTTATGTTCCTTCAAATACTTTACAGTATTTTTAATATAACAATCCATTACAGTTTTATAGGCTGGCTCTTTGTACTTGCCTTTTTCTTCACACATCCTTTCCAGAGATCTTTTTCTAGACCCTTTGGCTAAAATGTAATCGCTTATTTCAGAACTGTAATTTGTCCTATGATAGGTGTTTTATTTTTAAGTTTGAATCACCTTTCAAATCTGGAAGACAAAAGTATTTTTGAAGCTATTAAAATAACTTTAGAACATAGTTTGATTATGATGAGGTCAGAATGTTACTCTGAATAAGATTTAAGTTTCCTATTAGTTTAAAATAAATAGGACTGTACTTGATCTGTACTGTTGAAATAAACATGGTTTAGTTTGGAGGCTATTTTATGCATGAATGTTGAATATTACATTCCGGTCATTATTTAACTGTAGTCATTTTCTTAGTTAAGAGTGACAAAAAATAATTTAAAAGTTAGGCATATACTTTACTTATTTAAACATGAAGTTGGTAGTAAAAATGTTGACAGTATTTAAACTCATGTACTATTTTTAAATTCTTTTCTCCTCATAGGACTTTTTACCTTAATCCTTGCTGCAGTATTTCCAAGTAACAGTGGAGATAGATTTACCCTTTCGAAACTATTAGCTGTAATTTTAAGGTAAGAATATAGTGTGATAGTTAGTTTACTCTGCTTAAAAAACAATGTTATGATTTCTGATAGTAGTACCAGGATAGCTTATAAGAGCAAAGAAAGATGTGGATAAAAGAAGGTTTTAAATGGACATGATGCTATCAGCCCTGTCACTTCCTGCACTAGGTTTCTAAACCTTCCTGAGTAGGGAAACCAGAGGGAAAACCCAAGGCTGCTTTGGTTCCCATTTATATGTCTGTAGACTCACCAAGTATTGTACTGACATTCACACATAATGTGGCAGCTTAACTCTCATAATCATCCAAGTTTCTGTTTCTTTTTCTTAAGGCAAGTTCTCCTTTTTGTTTTGATTTTTATTTTTCCTTTTTCTACTTTTCTTAGAAAGCTAACATTCAGTTTTCTCTGATTGTCTGAGCCTCAGATGAGGTTTCAGTTGTTTTCTATATAATTCATTTCGCAGTTTTACACTACTGCATGTCAGTGTTGCTGTTAACTATACTTAAATATTTTATTTTATTTTTTTAACTTTGTGTATGTTTGTGTTGTCTTCTCTACTGGATTGTAAACCCTTGAAGGTCAAAGCCTTGATTTATATTTGTCTCATCAAAGACCTAGCATGGGGCTTTGCCCATAGACAGTACTCAAAAAAGATGTGTTGGTTTAATAAAACTGTTATTTTTATGAAAGAAAATCAGAGAAGGTAGCAGAATGATTTAATGGAGAGTAGTGTTCCTTGGTTACCAAAGCTGAGATCAAATCAGAGCTCTGGTTTTTGTCCTTGGGTAGTTTTCTTAAACTCTGAGAGGTTTCCTAGTTGAGAAAATAATATTGTCTATTATTCCTTGGAGTCTTGTTTTAAAGTTTAGAGGTAATAGCTACGAAGTATCTATCAGAGACTGGTACTGGGCAGTCATGTAAGACTTGTGGCTCTTATCCTTATATGTTACTCTTTTTTAGATATAAGGGTAAATTAACCATGGTTGCTCCAATGAGCAGCTGGTCGATCCAACTAATTTATCCTTTTCACTTTATGGCCACTAAGGATTTATTCTTTTACATGGTTGGCTAATGTTTTAAGTCAAGCAAATTTTTGCATTAGGGAAATATATTTGCATTGGAGAAGTAAATAAGGTTTTTTTTTTTAACTTTATTTAAAATATGTGCTAATTTATAACTTTTCTTCATGGTGTTTTAATAAAGACTTTATAAAGAAGGAAATGGATATAAAATATTAAACTTGCAAGTATTTTGACAGAGTACATTACTCCGTCTCATTAAAGTAGGTCTAGAACAGAGTTTGGCAAACTGTTGGGTCAGCTGCTGGTTTTTGTAAATAAAATTTTATTGCAACACAGCCACTCTCATTTATTTGCAAATTGTCTATGACCATTTTAGCACTACAGAGACAGAGTTGAATTGCAACAATGTGGCCCACAAACCCAAATATTTACTACCTTAACTTTTTTTTTAAAGAAAGTGTTACTTAGACATTTTTTGTGTAAGTATATGTTAAGACTTATGTATTAAACATTGTTTAATACTTTGTTTTGAATTGGCATTTTACTAAGAGATTCAATTTTTGAGGATATTAAAAGAATTTTACATAGCAACAATCTTGAAGGAAACCTAAGCGAAGAAATCTCATTTCATCAGTTGAGAGACAAGACAAGAGTGTGGCCTCAAGCCAAACAACTTGGAATCCAATTCCATCTCTATCATTACTAGTTTTGAGATCGTGGGCAAGTTCCTTACGCTTCTGTGCCAATTTTCTCGTCTGTATATTGCAGATAATAATAGGATTTCTCTCATAGGATTATTATGAGGATTAAATGAGTAGAACTTCTAAAGTGCTTGGAAAAATGTCTGATGTAAAACAGGAGGTGCTCACTATATTTAGCCGTTATCATAATTCATCATCAAAATGGAAACAAAATTCCTGATTTCTAATATATTGTGGATACTCAGTAAATAATAGCAGAATCTGAATTTGAACAACGATTATTACAGAAAATTGTGATGCTTTAATTGAAGGGTACGAATATTTAATGTAAGGACTACATTTAAGTTGTGATGACATCTTTTCATAAGGGAAAAAATATTTTCTTTCATATTCCTCTCCCACTGCCACCCTGGTCTTTCTGATCAGGGTGAGAGAATTAGGCTAATGTTTTTTTTTAATTAGCAATATTTCATCTACTTGAAAACTTGTTACAATATATAAGATTCATAGAATTATAAAGACAATGTAAGGTCCCTGAGGGCAGGAACCACATCTATCTTGATCACTTCTGTAACCCCGTGCTTTGCTCCTGTTAGATGCCCAGCAAATAACAATTGAGTTTATGAATGACCTCTGGTATCTTTACATCCTTAATTTAGTCTTATTTTCATCCACTAAAATCATGAGATTAGTGAAGTTGTTTAAGCACATAAGGATAGTTTTACTGTTAATTTAGATTTTACCAATAAGCAAGAGTAGTACCATTGCTGGATTTATATGGGTTTGATATATTTGTATAATCCAAAAGAAAGATTGGAAAGGGATGACAAGTTAGTTAATTCATTCCTAACTGAAAGACAGTGGATAGCATAACACATAAGAACACTAGACCAGAGTAAAACTGACTGTATTTCAGTCTCAGCTATGTGATCTTGATCAAGTTACCTTACCTCTTTGTGTATTAGGTTTCACATGTAAAATGGGAATGGCAGTAGGATTACTTCCTTGTAAGGTATAATATTGTACATTTTGTGAGGATTAAATGAGTTAATACAAATATCACACTAGATTATATTGATAATATTATTAGATATTATTAATGAAATTGCTAAATTATTTGACAGTTTTAACCAAAGTTGAGATTAGTCTTGATCACTTATAAATAATTTTTATCTTCATGATTAGCCTTTTCAGAATTCATTATTTTTGCTCTTCATTAATGACTGTTATTCTCATAGCATTGGAGGTGTTGTTCTGGTAAACCTGTCAGGGTCTGAAAAATCTGCTGGAAGAGATACAATAGGTAAGTACATGACTCTGCATTCTCTCTGCTAGAATATACAAGAAAGGTTTTTGTTAGAGTATACAAGAAAGGTAAACGTGCATGCTCATCTGCACAGATACACGTACAAAGGGTTGGCATTAGCAGGGTGTTTTTTTAAACTTTTCCTTCAGAAATAATGTAAAAAATTTTTCATAAATAGTTTAGTGAATTCTCATAACCTTCACTCAGATTTTTCAAATGTTATCAACTTACGTAACCTATTGTACAGTTATTAAAAAGCCATTTCTAATTTTGCCATTTTTTTCCACTAAAGTTCTTTTTTCTGATTTAGGATCATTTATTGCATTTAATAGTCATGTTTCCTTTAAATGCAGAACTGTTCCTAAGTCTTCTTGTCTTTTATGATCTTGACACTTTTGTAGGGTACCATGTAGTTGGTTTGTAGAATGTTCCTCAGTTTGCATTTGTCCAATATTTTCTTTGGTTAAAGTTGTGCATTTTGGATATGAATATAATGAAGGTGATATTGATTAAAATTAACTACCTTACTCCAGTGTGAAGTTACTAATTTTTCCTATTTTAAGTAATAAACATCTTATGGGGGTTACTTTGAGACTATACAAATTTCTTGTTGCGGGTATATCTTTACCCATGACTATTGGCATTCATTCTTGATTCTTGATTCTTGTCTGAAACAGTTATTGCTATGGTGAACACTTAGATTTGATCCATTGCTTAGACTTAACAAAAACAAAATTAATTAGAACTTAGCTGGGCTGAGCATGTTGACTCATGACTGTTATCCCAGTGCTTTGGGAGGCCAAGGTGGGAGTAACACTTGAGGCCAGGAGTTCGAGACCAGCCTAGGCAGCATAGTGAGACCCCATCTCTATAAAAAATATAAATAAATAAAAAATATACCTAGATTAATGATTTCTCTTTGGATACTTCTTTAGATATTTGAGGTTTATTGAGTAGAACAATGCTTTCTAAACTATTCCTAGCTACTGCCCAGTAAGCTGTGCTTTAAACCTCCTCACCTCTTTCTTACCCAGAGCAGCTTTGTGTATATAAAACAATATATGTATTTGGTATGGGCATGTGTATGCAAGATTTTGTTGACAGGCTTTTCTTTTCTTTTTTTTTTTTTTTTTTGAGACGGAGTTTCGCTCTTGTTACCCAGGCTGGAGTGCAATGGCGCGATCTTGGCTCACCGCTACCTCCACCTCCTGGGTTCAGGCAATTCTCCTGCCTCAGCCTCCTGAGTAGCTGGGATTACAGGCACGTGCCACCATGCCCAGCTAATTTTTTGTATTTTTAGTAGAGACGGGGTTTCACCAGGTTGACCGGGATGGTCTCGATTTCTCGACCTCGTGATCCACCCGCCTCGGCCTCCCAAAGTGCTGGGATTACAGGCTTGAGCCACTGCGCCCGGCCTGACAGCCTTTTCTTTAGCTTTTAAAAAAGTTTGAAAATAAAAAAGATTTAATAAAACATTCATCTTTTGAATAATTGAATAAATATTGAGTATGGTCACTTGGCAGAACACTATTTAGCTGTTTTGAAAGGTTTAAATGTTTTTGAGAGAGTTAATAAAGAGAATCAGTATTTTTTATTCATGTACTGTGAGATCTGTATTATGTTAGCTATTTTGGAACATTAAAAATATAAACTATGTGTTTGCAGTTTTCAGGGAGTTGTTGATTTGGAACAATATGAGATTTATAAAATGAAGCTACTAGGAATTAGACTAATATCATACTTGACAATAGTAAGTATTGTCTAAAACAGAAGACAGGATGGAAATACAGCAGAGTAGGAAGAGGATGCTTTGTGGAAGAAATGAAACTTTAACAGAGCCTTGAAGATGGGAATGGTAGTGGAATATATACTAAAATGATATATGGAGGTAAGGAAGACAATACAAGCAACAGCTTAGTGATGGAAAGAAGCATTTGTTTAGTTGGACAATGCCAGGTTTCAAGATTGTTTGAATAAGGTAAAATAAAAACATGCACTTGAATTAAAAACAAAGTGTTACTTTTGAGTTGTATTGTTATGTATATGTTTTGGTCAGATCATTGAGGTGGATGCTTTTGCATTTATTTGTTAACATATTAAACTCCTTCCTGTACTCCTAGAAGACATGGATGGGATGGGCTATACTTTTTCATTATATATTTTTATATCAACTTAAAGGTGATTTATATAATTATATATCTTTTCACTTTTGTATATTCTTGCAATATTATCTGACACATTATTGGATTTTAAGTGTATATTGAATGAGTTAATGAGCGGTTGCTTTAAATCTTGTTAATTTTTACAGGTTCCATTTGGTCTCTTGTTGGAGCCATGCTCTATGCTGTCTATATTGTTATGATTAAGAGAAAAGTAGACAGAGAAGACAAGTTGGATATTCCAATGTTCTTTGGTAAGAATATGTTTAACTTGTGAGGCTATTTACTCCAAATGACTAATACAGGGTTTTGCTTTTGTTTTTTGAAGGGATAGGGAAACCTTTTTTCCCCTTCCATATGATTCTTTAAAGCTGTTTAAAGACTGTGAAGGCAGCCAATCCCAATGTTTTCCTTACTTTGTCCTGCATGGTTGTGCACCTATGAGGGAATGCTCCTCTCAGTGTGAGACAGAAAGAAAATCCTAACAGTTTTTTCAAATTGAGGTCTTCAGCCTGCAAACCAGATATTTATCTGATTGCTGTGACAAAGTTCTGCTATAAGCATGTGAGAGTTTATGTGCTGTATCTTACATACTGCCATTTTTGAATAGTTAGCAAAGGATTGGGGAGACTGCCCCCAAATGATACATTTAATGCTGTCACAGTCTGTGTACTTATTTACATTAAAAATTGTGGGCCATGTAAAGGCTTTTCATTTGCATTTTTTCTTTAAGACACAAACTCTTTTATAACATAGATTCATTCTCAAATTACCCTATTATAGTTTCTGGATATGGTTTATAAATTTTCCTTTGCCTAACATCAGTTCAGGAAAGAACTTGTGATATCTGTAGGACTGCAGAAGAAGAACACATTGACAAGATAACTTTCATAACATATCTGAATACAAATAGATAAAGAAGCTCAGTGGTAAGAGTTCAAAGTGCAGCTTACAAGGAGTCAGGAGACTTGGAATTCAGCTGTTGTAACTTTATCTCATAGTCATCTGAACTATGAGGAAATTGGACTAGATAAATGGCCTCCAAACTGTCATTTAGGAAATAGGTGGGCTCCTTGGATGGTTGGAAGGAAGTAGAGTTTCATGTAGGGGTCTAGTTCTTGGACTCCTTTGCTGTTTCACCTGTGGAACAGAGCTACTTTGGTTTGTTTGTTTGAGACAGAGTTTCACTCTCGTTGCCCAGGCTGGAGTGCAGTGAGGTAATCTCAGCTCAATGCAACCTCCACCTCCTGGGTTCAAGTGATTCTCCTGCTTCAGCTTCCTGACTAGCTGGGATGACAGGCTTGTGCCACCATGCCTGGCTAATTTTGTATTTTTAGTAGAGACGGGGTTTCTTCATGTTGATCAGGCTGGTCTGGAACTCCTGATCTTAGGTGATCCACCCATCTTGGCCTCTCAGAGTGCCCAGCTGAACAGCTCCACTTTGTTGAGGATTTTGCATTAGAATTTAATTTGTAGTAAAGATTTTTCTTATGGCTGGGCATGGTGGCTCACACCTGTGATCCAAGCACTTTGGGAAGCTGAGACAGGAGGATTGCTTAAAGCCAGGGATTCAAGATCAGCCTGGGCAACATAGGGAGACTGCATTTCTATTTAATTTTTTTTTTTAAAGACTATTTGAAAGCTATTTTAAAATTAAAAATAGTTTAAATGCCTATACCTAAAGACTAACAAAAATTAAATGTTTGAAAAGCCATGAGGCTGAGTGATTGCTTAAATTCCTTTTAAATATAGAATTCAAGAACTGTAGCTTAATAGCCAGGTTTGGTTGCATGTGTCTGTAGTCCCAGCTACTAGAGAGGCTGTGGGGGAAGAGTCACTTGAGTCCAGGAGTTCAAGTCTGCAGTGAGCTATGATTGTGTCACTGCACACAATCATAGTGACAGAGTGAGACCATCTCTTAAGAAAAAAAGAAGATAATTTCAATAATATTTTATTTGAGAATCATAGAAAATTTTTTGGAATGGAATGAAATGCTAGTAGTTTTTGAGTGTTACAGGTAGGTGGTTGGGTCAGTGGGACTTTAAAAAAATTTAAACATTGACAACTTGCAAGAAAAATTGCTTAATTTACTCATATTAGGGAGAGTGCATATAAACATATAGCTTGTGTTGTTCCTGTTCAAATGTGATGTGATATACAAAGCAATATTGATCTACCCTGGGCTTTAGAATAGACAGGATTCAGAGAAGTTAGGATCGATATGCTGGGGCTCTCAGGCAAAGAATTGTGAGCAGAGGTTTAACAAAGAGCAGTGAGTAGTTCTGAATGATTATGTTGGAACTTCACTTTGTGGAATAACAGAAAGGCGTGTGGTGCCAGATTCTGGGTAGTCTAGGGAATAGGTGGAGTCATTGGGACTTTTGTCTCTAGGTCAAAAGTTGTTAATTTATGTGGGATTTCATAGACTCAGCACTTCAGGGAAATAGATTTAGTTCTTAGTAATGCCAAATTTTGATGTTTCATTAGATAAGCTTTGTAATGTAATTTAGGCATTTTAGGTCAGGTGTCCTTTCTGTGTCTGTGTGTGTTTTGTTTTGTTTTTTTTAAATCACTCGATGTCTTAAGTTGTTGTATTAGTCTGTTTTTACACTGCTGTAAAGAGCTATCTGAGACTGGGTAATATGTAAACAAAAGAGGTTTAATTGACCCACAGTTCTGCATGTCTGGGGAAGCCTTAGGAAACTTACAATCATAGTGTAAGGTGAAGGGGAAGCAAGGCATGTGTTACACACTGGCAAGAGAGAGAGTATGAAGGGGGAACTGCCAAACACTTTAAAACACTTTAGAACTCACTATCATGGGAACAGCATGGGGGAAACTACCCCCATGATGGGGTCACCTCCCACCGGGTCCCTCCCTAACGTGTGGAGATTACAATTCGTGATGAGATTTGGGTGGGGACACAGAGCCAAACCATATCAGTTAGGCTCCCTAAAACAGGATATGATATGGGAATTTTGTGTAGGTGATTTATTTCAGGGAGGTTGATGAAGGAAAAACTTGGAGTGAAGGAAGCAAGATAGAGAAGGGGAGAGAACTATGTGGCACACAGGTATAACTGAGGTTTGGCCCAATTCATTGCAGGTGCTGGGGCGGGGAGCAGAGTGAGAGCAGGTAATATGTCTGGGCCTTGAGCCATGAGACCTGGCCTTGCAAATCCTCCATCAATTAGTCATGAGCTTCAGAAGTTGGGGGTGGGGTGGAGGGTGGGAACTTTCTGGGAAAAGCAGACTTATTTGCCTCTCTTCACAGAAGTGGGGTAGTTGTGAGTGTTTAGCATCAGATAGAAAGTGGGTGCTCCTGCCCTGTTAAAATATAACTAGGCATCCTAATTACTGGCTCATTATTTAGGTGACATAACAAGTATCAGTTGTGTATCTACTGTAATTTTCTTGTATAGTTACCGCATAGATCATATAGCAAATTTGTAACATAAACTGTATAGAAAGTACAACAAAAATTATTATACAATTATAATCTTTTTTGTTTATAGTCGTTACATTCAGATGTATATGGTCATATATAAACTTAATTTCTGTAATAATATTAGCTAACTTTTGAGTGCTTGCTGTGTACCAGATACTATGCTATATTTTATGTGTTTTGTCTACTCTTCCTAGCAACCTAATTAAATATTATTAAATATTATTTTATGTTCATAGATAGGAAAACTGAGGCATAAAAGAGGTATAAGGTTTGCACTACTATTGAATGATAGATAGAGCTGGGATTGGACCCAGGCCATCAGACTGCCGAGCACACACTTAACCACTACATGGGATGACTTTCCATAATAACTAGTTAGTCTGCATTTCATTCATATGTTGAATAGCTCTTTGTGTGTACATACTTTCTCACTAACTAGCTAGCCATCTGGGAAGGCAGGAACCAACAGTTTTATCTCCTTTGGACCCTTCTTTTATTGCTGCTCACATAGCACAAGTGTTTTGGACATAAATAGTTGAATCAGAGAGCAAACCATCTAATTCCTCAAAATTAATTTAGGCTGAGTACAGAAACACATACATACCAGTTATTTCTTTGAAGTTCTAGGGCACTACATTATCAGTAGCTAAGGTTAACAACCCTTCTTTTTGACTTGTCCTATGAGGTTTATTCCACACTAGTTGCTCCAATACAGTGTGGATGGTTGAGTTGAGTGATCATACAATTTTTTTAATGGTGCTGAGCTAGTCACATGACTGACTTAAAAAGAAACCAACAGAAGTTTTAGTTAAGGAAACCTCCCAGAGCCCTTTTGTGCAAAATCTGATTTTGATTTTAGAGTTAATAAGCTTGGAAAATAGAAATCAATCACAGTGTTAACTTTTGTCTCTTTCATACATATTCAGGTTTTGTAGGTTTGTTTAATCTGCTGCTCTTATGGCCAGGTTTCTTTTTACTACATTATACTGGATTTGAGGACTTCGAGTTTCCCAATAAAGTGGTATTAATGTGCATTATCATTAATGGCCTTATTGGAACAGTACTCTCAGAGTTCCTGTGGTTGTGGTATGTACTGTTTATTCTCCAATTATTATCAGTTGATTAATTTTTGGATACTTTAAGCATTTATATTTTGTCTGTTTGCTGATGGCCCTTCCTGTGTACCCCACCCTGCAGCACACATACAACTGAATACTTTAACTCCATTAGAGCAGGGACTTTGTTTTTTAACTTCTATGTGCCCATTCCATAGAGGAGTGCCTTGTCCACACAAAGAGCTCAATAAATACTTGTCGAATGAAGTAATGAATATGAATGGTCTAAATCTGTAAAAGTGTTTTAGAAAGTAGAGTATTAGGCAAATGAAAGTAGTCCTTACCTAATGGATATCCAAATGTATAAGGTTTCTATGTCAAGTATGAATGCATGAGTTCTAATTGAGAATCCAGGAGATGGTGCTTATTTAAGAGGTTTTGGAATATCTGTTTGGTTGTTCATAGGTGTTTTTGTTTTATTTATTTTCAGGACCTTTGATATGGGTGAGCCAGAAACATAAACCTTAAACTCTGATTTGAGACGTTAACATACTTTAATATGCTAACTATCCAATATGTTGATATGCAATAATAAGCTTAAAATAATATGAAGACAATATTATGTATGGAGTTTGGGAGACCTTTCAAATAATAGAGCTTTATACTTAGTCCTATTTCTATTTAATAGAAACTTAAAAAGAAATGAATAAAACATAAACGAATAAAATGAATTTTATTACATACCCATTGAAACTGTTAACTAGTTTTCCCTTGCAAAAGACTGCAACAGAAATAGACTTTTTTGGGGAATCTTCCTTAAAGCTCTGATTACAGTGCTGTGCCTCCCTGCCCAGTTAAGGAATATTCATTTTCTTGGTATATCCTGTATTCACTCTCTTTCGTGAACAGTAAATAATACCTAAAGATTTACTTTGTATTGTAATAATTTATGTTCTTAAACTCCTTTGCTGATCTAAAATTCTTTAAACTCATAATCCATTTACTCATTAATTTTTTCATCTTTGTGTACATTTTAGATACTCAGTTTTTTTTAACCTGAAGTATTAACAGATGACAAAAGGCTTTTGCCATCAGCTAAATTGGATCCAGCCTTAAAAGCTGGATTAAGTCAAACAGGCTTTAAAAGTCTACCTCCCAGGTTTTTTGTTATAGTACTTTGCATGATAAATATCCAAGAACATATGTGCTATATTTGACCCTGAATGCTCTTTTCACAGAGCAGCTAAGTATTGGGAACCACAAGTGCTTAAGTTCCCTTTATCTCATCAATAAGGACTCACTGTTCAGCCTCTGTTCAGTACTTCTAGTGACACATTATTGAGAGATAGCCCTTTTATTTCAGGACAGCATCATTAATTCTAACATATACCAAGCTAGATTTTACTTGCCTATAATTTCCATTATGGTTTTATCTTGGCTTATAATTCATTTTCTTCTTATATACCCAAATTATCAGTCTTTATAAATGGCTCATCTGTCTCCATTGGGTGTATTTTCCTTCAATTCAACAAAATTATATGTAGATTGCTATTTCAATATTTCATACCCACATTGATAATTCAAGAGCTTAGTTTTTGGTTGGGACAATTGTTAAAAAATGGAAAACAACAAGAAGATATTTTTTAAGAATATTCAGTTCTTTTGTTTCTATGCTAAGCCAAATCAAAAGAATAACACACTGTTGGGCCCGGTGTGGTGGCTTCTACCTGTAATCCTAGCACTTTTGGAAGCTGAGGCGGGTAGACAGACACAGGGCAGGAGTTTGAGACCAGCCTGGCCAACATTGTGAAACCCCATCGCTACTAAAAATACAACAAATTAGCCAGGTGTGGTGGCAAGTGCCTGTAATCCCAGCTACTCGGGAGGCTGCGGTAGGAGAATCACTTGAACCCGAAAGGCGGAGGTTGTAGTAAACTGAGGTTGTACCATTGCACTCCAGCCCTGGCAACAGTGTGAGACTTTGACTCAAAAAAAGAAAAAAAATAGAATAACACACGATTTTAGTGTTCATGAAGGTGAGATTTGTCCTGCAATTTTAATAATACTGTTTTCTTTGTTATCTACGTATCATCACAAAACTGTAATAACTGTTCAACAGTTTTTTTTAAAAAAAATTAGTGAAATGTAAGCTATACATCCAAAGGTAAATAATACCTGCAAACAGATCTTGAAAATAGCATAAAATATTTTGAACTTTTTATACTTGTATATTTGTATTTTTAATATTTGAAGAAAAATTTTGAGAATCATCTTAATAACTTTATTATTATTATTATTTTTTTTTTTTTTTTTTTTGAGATGGAGTTTCACTCTTGTTACCCAGGCTGGAGTGCAATGGTGCGATCTTGGCTCACCGCAACCTCTGCCTCCTGGGTTCAGGCAATTCTCCTGCCTCAGCCTCCTGAGTATCTGGGATTACAGGCATGCGCCACCATGCCCAGCTAATTTTTTATATTTTTAGTAGAGTCAGTGTTTCACCATGTTGACCAGGATGGTCTCGATCTCTTGACCTCGTGATCCACCCGCCTCGGCCTCCCAAAGTGCTGGGATTACAGAACTTTATCATTTTTTGTCTCAGTCTATCCTAACCTCTTATTTTTGCTCCTGATCTCATAAGCTTTTAAGTTAGAAAGTCTTTGTTCAGTGTTTTTCTTTGTTTATGTAATTTTTTAAATATAGAAATGTATATTTTCTTTTTTTTTTAGGGGATGCTTTCTTACCTCATCATTGATAGGCACACTTGCACTAAGCCTTACAATACCTCTGTCCATAATAGCTGACATGTGTATGCAAAAGGTAAGGAAACTATTTAATATTAATAGATATTTTACGTATATTATGAAAACAAACCTGACAAGAGTTGAGATGTGATTTAATTATAAGGATACAAACATAAATAATACTTGATGCCTTCTCTCCCATGGTGCTTCATTACATAGAAATATAAAAAATACCAAAGAAATAGATAATTTCCATTTTTAGCTTTTCCATTTTTTTTCCCCTTAATTTCCAAGTGAAGGGCATCATCTTCATATGTAGTTCTCCAGTTTTTGAGCTGATTATATTCCGGATGTTTTTTGGTAAGTCAGATTTCATCATAAAAGTATTTTAGTTTCTGCGATAAACTCCTATCACAGGTTCCTTAACACTGTGCTGATACTACTGAAGATATGAGCAGCACATGAATAATGTTGTTTGCAGTGAATTTTAGCCATCTCTTTCTGGACTCGGCAGAGTGGGTGTCTCATCCCTCTCCTCTGAAGGCCTAGAATGGATGTGGGGTTTCTCATGATAAATATTGGCAATGCTAACACCACAGAAAAGAGAATCTGGGATGTTTTTGCCAGCAGCCTAGAAGGGAAGAGTTACTTCAGTGCTCCTGGGTGTAGCAGGAATAACAGAGGTATGCTGTTGCTCAACACTGAAAGAGGGATCATAGCCCTTTATCACACAGTTCAGTATTTGTAAGCATTTAACTTCAACTACTAAGTTACAGAAGTATATGTATGTGTTTTAGTCTAATATAATTTGAAGAGGGAAATACTTCAAGGCCCAAAGTTTTATAATGTTTACAAGCAATAATCAAATTTTTAAAGCTAGTTTTCTTTAGATCTTTGTGCAGTTTTTAAGATAAAAGCAGCCTGGTGTGGTGGCTCACACCTGTAATCCCAGCACTCTGGGAGGCCGAGGCAGGTGGATCACTTGAGGTCAGGAGTTCTAGACCAGCCTGGCCAACATGGTGAAACACCCATCTGTACTAAAAATACAAAAATTAGCCGGGTGTGGTGGCACACACCTGTATTCCCAGCTACTCAGGAGGCTGAAGCAGGAGAATCAATTGAACCTGGGAGGCAGAGGTTGCAGTGAGCTGAGATCATGCCACTGCACTCCAGCCTGGGTAAGAGAATGAGACTCCATCTCAATAAATAAATAAATAAATAAATAAATAAATAAATACAGAAAGATATTCTCAGTGCTATATATCCTCTTTACTTATAAATTCTGTACCGATGTTTAACTTTGTTTTATGGTTCAGTAAATTCTTACTTATTTGTCATGGTTAAATAACTGCAATTCTCTCCTTGCTTCAGAATTATCTTACATAACTTGCATTTTCAAAGAAAGTGAATATTCTGTATAACACTAACATTACACATTATTACATATCATTCTTTTATAGATTTAAATAATAACCAGGTCCTTCTATATCTTCAGGCCACAATCTTGAATGTGAACCAAAATGGTTGTGAAACTGAGAGAGTGCTACTTATTAGAGGATTTTGGTAGACTACTGTGTAAATCATCCTTATTGTACTAATATTTTAAAAACATAAGCTTTCGTAGATTGGAAAAAAATTGCAGGTTTAATATTCAGGAATTTTTAAGAGAATCGTCAGAGGGACCTAATTTTATTAAATGATTGATCATTTAATAATTATCATTACAAATAATAATGGTTATAATTTGTTTAATAAAGTATTTTAAGATAAAGGCAAAATGAGGAAATGTATGTACATGCAATTAATTATAAAAACATAACGAAACTTTACTGATTGCCCAGTTCTAGATATGAAGACAATTAAGAAAAGATTTGGTTTTCTTGATTGTCTTCGTATCTAGAAATGGGCAGTCAGTTAAATGAGTAGGCCGTACCTTTGGTGTCAGGATTGAGGTTAGGGAGATTCCATCTGGAAAAAGCAGCAGATATGCCCAGAACTGTAACAGAAAAATGATAAGAGAAATCTACTTTTATAGGGTTTTTAGGTTCTATTAGCTAACTGTATTTATGTTATAGCTTCTGAAATGTTAGCATTTATTAGCATTATCGTTCTTGAAACAAATTGGTTATTTAAATTTATAATTATTTCATATAATAGGAAGCATCCCTGATCTTATTCCATTTTATATTCAGATATGTCTAGGAATTGGAAATTTGTTTTTGTTTACATAGGTAATTTTCTTTGTTGTAATAAATGGCTTCATTTCTTTTGTCTTAGCTTGTTGAAAATCTAATTAGACGTTTTTAATTATGAGACAACACATAAACAACATTGTTGAAAGTGAACTTGCCCTCTAAAGTCTTCTAGGGCTTTATCTACCTTTATTAAGTTTGCTTTAATTCAGTTATAAAATAAGGTTTTTAGTTAAATATTCATGAAATCATTCTATCAACTATATCGACATTTTTAATTGCATTATTTATAACTTCTTAATATCTTTTCTTATCTTCAGTAATTTAAATGCAACATGGTTTTTCCTGATTATTAGACATTCTGGCAAATATTCCAGGAATATGTTAAAATATATTGGTAATTTCATAACTAAATGAAGGCTTTTTAGTTTAATGACTGTTCTTTCCAGGGTGTTCTTAGGCTGACTCAGTCACTGTGTGTGAATGCCATACAAATAGGGCACGCATGTTAAAAATTTTCAGTTATTATTCTTGTATTATGCATTGTGAGTTCCCTCATAAAAGACATTATTCTTGCAAAACCCCTTTACTCTGACTAATGGTGCTCTGAAATGGAATAGTATATGTTTTCCACCAGAGGGAGTCTTGCCTATGATTCCAGACCTCTTTTTTTTTACTTCTCAAAGATGGCAAACACAGTTTTCCTTACCTATTTTACAGGTAGATGTTACTATTGTCATCATTATTTTTAAAGCAAACCTCCTGTGTGTTGCACTTAAGTCTTAGTAGTTGATCATTATGGGCTTCTCTGACAATTGTTTCTGATCCTTAGTTGAGTTTAGATGGTAAAAGTGAACTAGTGAAAGGGAAGAATGAGTTTTGTTTTGGTAACTTTATGGCATCTCATTATTTTTTATTTTCTTTTTATTTATTTATTTGTTTTCCCTATTTATTTTTTTCTTTTTTATTTTAATACCTCCACCCTACTTACTGATATTTTTATTTTCTTGACAACCCTGATAAATGATGGATTGGAGGATCAGACTTGTTGACATCAGAGGGCTCTTCACTGATGAGGCTTGTGTTGTTGCTTGTCTTCTCTAGCTAACATTCCTTGGTAAAAATGATCCTGTGTTTTTTCTTCATTTTACTTGGTAATTATTTTATTTTGAGCTTTTTTCATTTATTACTAGATAATCAAGCTAGTTTTGAGTGTTATCAATTTGCACTTAAGTGTCATAAATTTGTACTTCATTTGTTTTTGGTACTGACATAAGTACTGTAGCATACACAATATAGCACAACTATAACTTTTTACAAAAATGTACATTTTTTGAAGATGACCTCAGAAACTGAGGCAGAGGGAACCACTTGAGACTAGGCAGCAAACAATGAAGAAGAAATGATCCGCATGGTGTGCAAGACCAAAGCTTCATGCTGTCTATCTCCACTCTCAGTGTACTAAGCCTAATAAATGGAAAGCATGCTTTCTTGGCTTTGCTTTAGCCTATTTTCCAAGCAAGAACTATTGTTAGTAATTTAGACAAGTGGAATTTTAAGTTGAAGTCTTGAATTCTTATTTCATAATAATACCCTTAATAATAACAAATTGTCAATGATTAATTTTGTCTGTTGGTGTTCTTATTCCTGCTGGTTTTTACAAATAGAAAACTTACATTGAAGGGGGAATTTGTCTTAATGATAATTGTGAGTTTGTTTTTTCCTCTTTTATTTTTAGGTGCAGTTTTCTTGGTTATTTTTTGCAGGAGCTATCCCTGTATTTTTTTCATTTTTTATTGTAACTCTCCTATGCCATTATAATAATTGGGATCCTGTGATGGTGGGAATCAGAAGAATATTTGCTTTTATATGCAGAAAACATCGGATTCAGAGGTAGGTTTAGTCCCAATACAGATTTTTTAAAATAGCATTTGCTAAATAAACTGAGAATCACATCATGCTGGCCTAGCTTTTAGAGATTTTGTGAGGAATTATTGAAAGATTATAACTTATGCAGATAAAAATAAAATAATTTGTTTAGATCTTTTGGGTAATAAGATAGTTTCTTTCTTTTTTCTTTCTGAGATGGAGTCTTGCTCTGTAACCCAACCTACAGTGCAATGGCATGATCTCGGCTCACTGCAACCTCTACCTGCCTCCTGGGTTCAAGTGATTCTCCTGCCTCAGACTCCTGGCTAGCTGGGATTACAGGCATGTACCACTATGCCTAGCTAATTTTTATATTTTCAGTAGAGACAGGGTTTCACCATATTGGCTAGGCTGGTCTTGACCTCCTGACCCCAAATGATCTGCCCACCTAGTAACTGCATTTTCAAAAGAAATGTTTGATTCACAGGTAATAACAAAAAGTTTACTGTTTTGCCATAACAAACTTAAATATGGAAAACTTGTGTTAGTTTGAACATAATTCACAATAGAATATGATAGCATTGCCTCAATTTTTCTTTCAAATTTCTTTCTTTTTAAGAAAGAAAGCTTTTTAACATTTTGCCATGAAAAGAACTTCATCCCAGTGACTATGCAGGCCGAGGTGGGAGGATTGCTTGGGGTAGGAGCTTGAGACCAACCTGGGCAACATATCAAGACCCTGTCTCTAGGAAATAAAAAAAAAAAAAAACCAGGCATGACGGCATATACCTGTAGTCCCAAGCTACTTGGGAGGCTGAGGTAGGAGGATCACTTCAGCCCAGGAATTCGAAGCTACACCGAACTATGAGAGCACCATTACGCTTTAGCCTGGGTGGCAGAGTGAGACCCTATCTCTTATTTGAGAAAAAAAAATGAAAACAAAAACGAAAAATACTAACTTGGGACAAGTTTTTGGGAAATTGTATCCTAATCTTGGTTCTGCCACTGGCTTGCATCCTGCCCATATAGCTTCAGCCAGTGGAATAAATAAGGTTTAAGGTTTCTTTTCAGCTCTAAAGCTTTCCTTAATTATTGCTTTTTTTTTCCCCTTAAGAGTTCCAGAAGACAGCGAACAGTGTGAGAGTCTCATTTCTATGCACAGTGTTTCTCAGGAGGATGGAACTAGTTAGCTGTTGTCTGTAGCCCAGGTTTGTATGTGAGCTGGCTTCGGTATTAAGGTTCTTATTTCTGTAATATTCAAACACAGGATTGATTTTCTATAATTAGTTTTTTGAGAGGCAATACAGTCTTAAAGGCTAAGTGGGCTAAAGTCTGGGCTCCAATTCCATCTTCTCCACATACTAGCTGTATGGCCCTGTGCAAGGTTCTTAATCTCTTGATGCTTCGGTTTTCTTATTTGTGAAAAGGGATTACAATAGAACCTCCCTCATAATGGTGTTAAAAGAGTAAATACTGGTTAATTTAAAGTATGTACAGTAGTGCCTGACTCAAATGATCAGAAAGTTTTAACTCTTATTTTTATTAATGCTAAGGGTTATTTTGTTTAATGATATGTTTTAGAAAAATATTTTTTCTCTGATGAAAGAAGAAAATGTAGTATTCTGGTGTACAACTGGTTGGAAAATACTAGTCTTTATATGTGTGTTTTATATCACTGGCACAATATATATTCTCATTCTCTGACGGTGCTTTGTCACTTAACAATGCTTCTGGAATATTTTTCCTTCTTTTACATTTTAAGAAATAGTGTCTTTTATATGTCTTAGATGATAGAGTAAATGACATTTAATATTTTGCTTGAATTAAATCCAACATATAGATTTTGCAGGTACAAAAGTGATTATTTGTTTAGAATGAAAGATCACAATAAACTACTAGAATTCTGAAGATCCAGGTCCCTTTTTCTGAGACATCTTTAGGCAATTTATATTGAAATGTTTTTTAATTGCTACTGAGTTTTTCCTCCCTACCTTGAACATTGTACAACTCTTGTCAATTGTTAACACTTATACTGGCCTTGAAGATTAAGTTTCATTATCCTTGTGGTAAACTTGCCTCTTACCGATGGCTAATTGTCCTGTTTTTCTGTTTTTCTTTAGTGGGCTGTTTTTAAACCTACTTTGTACTGTTATGACGTTTATACCTGCACATGGTTTTACCTCCTGTCAAGGCAGCTACCCCTGCCCTTCACTGCCCTGCCCATCCTGCTTTCATTCTCTTTCCACTCTAAGGAAATTAAACTCTTAGCTGATTCTTTCGGTGTTTTCCTCCTTATCTCCCTAAGCATCATCCTTGTGACTTCAGTTTCATGCGTTTTCAGTTTTAGGCATCTTCGGCTGGCTTTTCCACTAAGATCAATGAGGACAGATTTTTTTTTTCAAGTTTACTCCTCCTCTGCTCCCACCTCACATGCCTTGCATCTCCCTATCAGTTCTGCCTCCTCCTCATCAATTTTGGATAGATCTGTAGTCAGTGATTACATTGTTGTCATTAAATAATTATTACTTATAACTCAGTCATGTAGGATTCTGCTTGGTATTTCCCCTATCCAGAGATTCTCTGTTACTACTCTTTTTGGAGAATAAACCTTAAGTCTTCTCCTGGGATAGAGAAAACACACTTGGCCAACTGTGAAAAGTAAGAGAGAGCATCTGAAACTGTCTGCTTTTTCTATAGACATTGTACCAGTCTTCTTGTTTTTAGTTGTTCCTTCACCCCTCTTTACAGAGATATCTGGTCCTATTTTTCCATTGCTAAGAGTTGGCTGTTATTTTCTCATCTCTCTACTTTTCTTTTTATCCATGTGGTTTATTCCTTTTAAGAAAATAATTCCAGGCTGGGCACAGTGGCTCATGCCTGTTATCCTAGTATTTTGGGAGTCTGAGGAGGGAGGATCACTTGAGCTCAAGAGTTTGAGACTAGCCTGGGCAACATAATGAGACCTTATGTATATTAAAAATTTTTTTTAATCCTTTATTGTCTTTTTTTAGTGAGGTTTGAGAGTGCAAGTAGAACTAAATATGTGTTTATGTGCCATCTTTAAATTTTAAAAAACTGTAAACACCATTTAATTCCTCACTTAACATCATCATTTGGTTCTTGTAAACTGTGACTTTAAGCAAAATGACAGCAAAACCATTTTTTTTTTGCATCAACATTATAATGAAACATCATTGAACAAAACAATGTTATTTGGGAAACTAAAGTCAGTTTCCTAGAACCTATTGATGACATTAAGTGAGGACTTTGTATTCTTTGAAAGCTTTTTAATGCTGTAATTTATGTATTATTTTTCTTCGATATGCTTTTCATTGTTCTCATATTCACACTTAAACCCAGCCATACCCACCAGCAAGTTTTTCAGTATTTTTAGATGTGAGAGCTGGATAAAGAAGAAAGAGTGAAGACTAAAGAAGATGCATTGCAATAGAGTAGAATAGACTGGGCAAGTGTCTTTGTCTCTGCAGGAGTAATGGTGTAATATACCAGGAGTAAAACTAACTGCTAATACACAATCTCTAGTATTGATGTCAGCTTTTGGCATTGCTGTAGAAGTCACATTCATAAGTTCTTAATATTGCAAATTTCAGTATCCAGGTATTAAGAATGTATACAGTGAAAATAGATATTTCAATTTTAAGATATAAACTATAGCAAACTAAAGCTATGAAGATTATAATCTAATCACACTTCTGTGGTTTTTGTTTTTAGCTTGAAATTGGAACATTATACAGCGAAGAGACAATCTCTGGCAAGTTTTTGTAGAAAAATGTTTCAGTGCCTAGTCTGGAAAATAACAGTTTCAGTTCTTTGAAACTCTAAAATATATTTTTCTCATATATGTTTTCTTCATTTTCATAATGAAGCACTTTGCTATGTAGCTGTGTACATATCACTACAATTATAGGAAGTTCCAGTCTACAGTCCATCCAAAGGACCAACCTGCCTTACACATCTCAAGGAATTCAGCTGTTGAAATCATTTGAACTAATCAAGGAATAAATCCTAATGTTCTGGGACTTTATTTTCACATATTTGTTAAATGCTGGACTATATTATGAAAATGTTTTCAAGAAATCATTTAAGTGTTCATAGATCAGTGTTTCTGACAGGTAAAAGGCTAAATTAAGCTACCTGTAATAAGTATAGATTATATTTTTGGGTTTTGTAGAGTATTGCAAATGAACCACACAAAAAAAATGTTTAATTTATGCAACAAGCATGCTTGTGCAAATTTCATGGGACTTTACAAAGAATAAATATTTGAGAAAGTATCTGGTTCACTTACACTACATTTACTGTATTATTCTTTTATAGCATTAGGTGCCTTGTATTTTAAATCTGTGACAAACCATGGCAAATTTTTAAAGGGGAAGTATTATTATAAAATGAAGAATTATGTATTTCTAAAGGCTATATTGCTGTAAACTTAATTGATAAAGCTCTGTTTAATTTAGAGTTTTGAAGAAATATTCCCTAAGAAATTTTCATAATGGAATGATTTAAATTGTAGTGACGAAGAGTTATTAAAATACAATGTTTTTATGTGTATTTGTGTATTATAGATGTATCAAGTGATTTCTAATTTTTTCAAATATAAATGTGCCAGATTACTCTAGAACTAGATGCCTCTTCTTTAAATAATTTTAGTTTTCCTGAATAGATTTGTAATGGTTGAAGTACCACGGAAGAAAGGTGAGAAAGGATTCTGTTTTTAAAATCATATCTGACCTTTTCCTCTACTAAGATTAAATTAAATGTAAAATACTCCTAATTGCAGTTCTTAAACTTAGACCTTACACGTACTTGCTGTGTAGCTGCTCCTGGACTCTATTCACCATAGACATCAGTAAAGGTATGTCCCAGTATTCACAGGCTTTTGATTAATCAATATTCTTTTCAAGTTTTGTGTGAATAGTTTAGTTCTCTTCCAAATTTCTTAACTAATCTGATTTTTAAGAATTCCCTGTGCAGTATTTAGCTTCCTATTCACATTCCTCAAATTGCTTTGGTGTTACCATGAGTCTAAAATGAAGTTTAGCCTTCCTTCTGCTTCATTCCGAGAACTTCTGTATTATATTACCCTTAAAAATTGCTTATGATATTAAATTTGAAATATGAACAACTCTCTCTCTCTTTTTAATCATCCAGCCCAAAATGGCAAAAACAGCTCTTTTCTCATTTGGCACCACCAGTAACACAAGTTAAAAATAATGTTGATTTTATTATACTTTTGACCTGTTTAGCTCAACAGGGTGACGACATGTAAAGAATGTAGACTTCTAAGGAATTTTCTTTTAAAAAGAGCTTAATGAAATAATGTTTTAATTACTCAAGGACTACTTTTGGTTGAAGTTTATTATCTAGATACCTTTACTTTTTGTTTTTGCTATTTGACAGTTCACAAAGACCTTCATCAATTTACAGGGTAAAATAGTTGAAGTAGTGGAGGTGAAACTGAAATTTAAAATTATTCTGTAAATATGATAGGGAAAGAGGCTGAGCTTAGAATCTTTTGGTTGTTCATGTGCTCTGTACTCATATCATCAAACAGGTCATGTGTGGTCACTCAGGATTCTGGAAGTACTAAGGTGTAGTTAACATGCTGGAGAGATCTTCAGCCAGTCTTTTTCCAGTACACTGCTGCTTTTCTGTTTCTTAAATTAAAGAACTACTTCTTTAGAAAGAAGTACTACCATTCAGTTTGTTAACTGAAAGTATGAATCACTGCTGCTTTACTTGTCCACCTCTTATCTTTTTCTCACAGGTTTTATTTTTCTGAATGTTGTATTTGAATACTGTAGCCATGGTGAGTGAGCAGTTGAAAACTTCCTTTCTGCACCTTCATAGTTAAGGGTTCATCTTCTCAAGAAGTAAGGTTGTGCCAGGTTGCTTCAATTCTGTGTATTACATAACTTGGTAACAAGGCCCTTAGATTACAATGACCACATTTCGGGTCTTTGGAAATGCTGAGAAGGGGTTACATTCAGGTAACCGCTGACGTCCTTCTTCTCTATCAGAACCATGTTGGCCTGTAATTATATTTTTCTAAATCTAAAAACAAGTAGAAATTTCTGGTATCTTTTCAGTCTCCTACTTTTCTTTCCATTCATAACTTAAAATCTCATTATTGTATAATGTTTCAAATTATGACCTTGATTGAAGGAAGTCTGTTTTGTCAGACTTTCTGTCAGGTGAACACCAGAATCTCAACTACAACGAAGCTGAAAAATGAGGCAGCCTTAAAAGTGAATGCTTTTGAAATGAATGCTTTTTGGAGCTTAGAAAAGCTATTAGGTTTATGTAATGCACCCATACTATTCCTTTAAATAAATTTTAATTTTAAAAAATTGAGATATTGGCTTCTGTCAGCCTGATTTAATTAATCTTTACATTAAGCTGATTTTCCCCCTGGCAGCTGACAAATAAGTTCATTGTTCTTGTAGAAGTGAGCTCGCAAGGTTAAATGTGAATGTTCTCAAAGGTACACAGCCTTGTTTCAGAAGAATTCTAATGCCCACTTTAAAATCAATCATGTGGAGCCAATTTGGGATTGCGAGGTATGACTGCTTTGGAAGCCAAATTTTTTCATAAGGTACTGGTAATATCCGTAGCACTAATCCTCAGTGTGCTGGTTGAAGAAATAAAATGTCTTTAAGGAAGGATAAAGGAGGAATTAATTAGAAAGCATTTTTTTTTCACATATTAGCAAATAAATGAAATGTTATTTTCATATTAAGTAATTATAGTTATGATCTTGCTTCATTTCTCCCTACTATCCTTTTGAAATATTCTTTATTACTGAATATTTTAGAAGGAATTAACAGAAATAATTACTTGTAAAATCTGCAGATAAACTTACATAGCTAACATTGTGTGCTTTTTTAAATCGTGAAGTGGCATTAATGAGATGTTCAGTTTACAGAATTTGAAGTTTGAGTTCTATTTTAATAGTCTGTCCTGTCCCCAAAATCCCATTTAGATAAATTGAGGTTCGTTTTTCATGTAGATTTGCAATTTCTAGTCAACCACACTTTTTTTTACAGTAACAGCCTCATTTGCCTGTGTAATAATTAATATTACAGTATTTCATAGGTACATTGTATGTGCATGGGAAATTTTTCTTTAAATCTTAAGATTCTTTAATAAACTGGGGACATTTTAATATTTTAATGTTACTACATTTAAAAAATAGTGTTTTCCTACAAAATTTTCTGTACTCAGTATATGTTAACTATGAGAATGTCAGACAATGAAATCATTGAAATATCTTTAAAGAAAAATTACCAACCAAAACTAATGAGTACCTTCTATATGCATATTTACTAGAATGTTCATGTGAAATGGCCACATCTGCAATAAGAGCATTTTTGAGTTTGTGCTGACACAAACATGATTTTTGTTTTTGACCTGGGGGTTTTGCTGGAGAAGCACCTAGATGAAGACACCATTTCATTCATGATATTTTAAAACTGGGAAAGTAAAGCTTCTAAATTGAAACTCTTAACAGGTCTTCATGAAATTCTTAGTTTTTAATTTTGCATGAGATGTCTTTCTTAAGAGCTACTTTTATTCACTTTCACTTAGATCCTTATAAGCTAGGCAGTCAGTATTTCTCTGCTTGATTTTCTTATACCTAGTTTTGATTACAGCAAGTATTTAGTATTAAAGTCAGTCCTGTGAGAGTATCCATTAATTTCAGTGGGTTTTTGCAAGGCAAACAGAAGATTTCTTTCAAAGAGTCTTATTTTTGACACCAGGTAAATTATTTTTGAGATGGAGTCTCATTCTGTCACCCAGGCTGGAGTGCAGTGGTAGGATCTTGACTCACTGCAACCTCCCAAGCTCAAGCCATTCTCCCACCT